>NW_020664824.1:32200-128105 GCF_002925995.2 Terrapene triunguis | reverse complement strand
TGTTAGTCTCTAAGGTGCCACAAGTACTCCTGTTCTTTCAGCTGATTTAGGCGTCAGTAACAACGCTAGCAAATGAACTCGTTTCAGGCACAGGTGTAATTGAAGATGAACCCCGAACTAAATGAGAGGCTGGAATGCCTTTTCCCTCCACTAGGTGGTGCTTTTTCCAGCTCACAACTTCACACAAAACCTCAAATGCTTTTTCACACCTTGTGCTATTACTTCTTTGCCCTCATGTCCTAAATCTTTCATAAGCTCGAAATTCAACTAATTAAGAAGGTGCAGGAGGGAAGTAATGAAAAACTATTTTAAAGAACAAAATTGGCCTAGATAGTAATTATCACCCAGCCCACCTCCAAGGCCAGGGCAGGTTGTTCCCCATGGGATATTCCCTAGCAGTTTGTCCTGTCCCAGAGAGTGGGGCTTCTCCACCTTCCCTGGGGGAGAATATTCCTCAGCCCAGAACCCTCTCAAGGTCAGGAGATCAGTCTCGATATTCAGGCAAAACAAAAAACAAAACAAAGCCCACCCTTCTGACTTTCCCCACCCGAAAGACCTAGAGCGTGAGCCATGGGACAGAGTCAAGAGCCAGGGGTCTAGTCCCAGCTCCAATTTGTGTGACCTTGAGCTCTGTGCCTCAGTTTCCTCATCTCTAAAATTAGATGCCGCCATATTCCAGTCTCACAAGGATGCTGGAAGGGATAATGGTTTTGGTCCCCCCACTACAGAAAGGATGTGGACAAATTGGAGAGAGTCCAGCAGAGGGCAACGAAAATGATCAGGGGACTGGGGCACATGACTTATGAGGAGAGGCTGAGGGAACTGGGCTTGTTTCGTCTGCAGAAGAGAAGAATGAGGGGGGATTTGATAGCTGCTTTCAACTACCTGAGGGGGGGTTCCAAAGAGGATGGAGCTCGGCTGTTCTCAGTGGTGGCAGATGACAGAACAAGGAGCAATGGTCTCAAGTTGCAGTGGGGGAGGTTTGGTTGGATATTAGGAAACACTATTTCACTAGGAGGGTGGTGAAGCACTGGAATGGGTTATCTAGGGAGGTGGTGGAATCTCCTTCCTTAGAGGTTTTTAAGGTCCGGCTTGACAAAGCTCTGGCTGGGATGATTTAGTTGGGGTTGCTCCTGCTTTGAGCAGGGGGTTGGACTAGATACTTCCTGAGGTCTCTTCCAACCCTAATCTTCTAGGTTTCTATGAATGTTTGTAGAGTGCTGAGCTAAGCAGCGGTATTCTCACCACCCTGAATTCCTTTCCAGCCTTGGGGTTTCGCCCCACATCTGCCCTTAATCTACTCTTAGCCATGCTATACAGATTCATCTCAGAAGACAATCCATTCAAAACCCCCGATTGTTTTTGCAGCTCTTCTCTGTATTGCTTTCAGTCTGTGGCAGTGCGGTGCCCAGAACTGACCGGGATAGTCCAGGTGCAGTCACATGAGTGCTGTTTGGAGACGGAACATGAGAGCGCTCCCTGGCCCTTTTTGTTGGCGCATGGATTAGGGTGGGCTGATAAATGGTTCCCCCGCCATACTCCCCTGCCTGCGACCCTCCCCCTCCCCACTCGGGTAGAGCAATCTGTTTTACCTTCGTGGGGGAAGGAGCTGAAGGAGGTGCCACCGGAGAGGTCAGGGAAGGAGTTGGAATGACCGGCGCAGCCAGAGGCGTCTGAGCAGGTGTGCTGGGCTCACTGCTACTCATCTCACCCGCTGAGGCGGAAGCTGAGCCAGAGGGCCCAGCTGTCCCGCTGGATGCTGCCGAGTTGGGAGTCCGGGTAGGCTGCAAAACAACATGGTCAAGGGGGAAAAGAGTCAGAACAGCACTTGCTTTGGGAGGGATCTGCCATCGCTCAGCACTGTCTCCATCTTTCATTCGGGCCTCGCTTTGAACTTTGCCTCCATGTTATTCTTAAAACAAGCCCTTCCTGGGACAGAGCACCATTACCAATTGGTATGGCTGGGGCCTGTGACTCCCAGCGCTGGTTCCAACCCAGACGAACCCAGGGAGTGAAACCCTACAGGCGGTAATTACTGCAGAACCGAAGGACTTACTGACGATCCTAGAACACGCAGGCACTGTGCGATATTCTACGTACCTGCAAGGGCCTGTGCTGGGCACGAGCACACAGTCCCCACGAAGCATACCCAGTACCTCCAGAAAAGGGCTTCGGGCAGGACTGAGGGCAAGAAACATTTTGCTTCACCAGTTCGAGGGTGGTAATAGTGGGCAAGGGAATTGTAAAAATGGGCCGGTGCTAGCCCAGCAGATCCACGCCACACCTTGAGTCCTATATGCTGATATGAAGGGACAACACTACGATTTCGGTTTCCTTTATTCTGAGAGCCCTGCAGAGCTACCACTGCTCTGGGCAAGGGGGCTGGGATCCCGTGCTCAGGTCTGGTGCCCACAAGGCAAGACAGATGCTGATAAATTGGAGAGGGGTCAGAGAAAAGCCATGAGAGTGACTGAAGGGTTAGAAAACCTGCCTTGTAGGGATACTCTAAGAGCTCAGTCTATTTAGCTGAACAAAGAGAAGTTTAAGGGTGATTTGATCCCAGCCTATAAGTACCTACATGGAGGAATAATGGGAGCAGAGGAAGGTCTAACATGATCAAATGGCTGGAAGTCAAAGCTAGACAAACTCAGAGTGAAGATATGGCGTACATCTTTAACGATGAAAGTAATTAACCTTTGGAACAATTTACCGAGGGTCATGGTGAATTCTCGGTCACTGACACTTTTAAAGTCAAGATGGGCTGTTTTTCTAAAAGCTCCGCTCTGGAAGTATTTGGGGGCCAGTTTCTGGCCTGTGCTTTGCAGGGGGTCAGACTAGATGACCACAGTGGTTCCGGCTGGCCTTGGAATCTCTGAATTTTAGGGGACTAGAGCGGGGCGGATCCCAAGAGTGACAATAAATGAAGCAGCAGTGAGGAGTTTGCTAACGTCTAACAAAGGCTACATAGAGAAATAATGGAGGTGCGCTTATGGAGGAGGTGGCAGTAGAAGAGAAAGCCTGACACTTGTGACAAACAGACCAGCCTTTGGACCTGCAAAACTGTCAAATCACCCAGCCCGGGTCCAGCCAAATATAGCTTTGGATGGAGACTCTCCTACATAACCAAATGATGGATACACCTAACTCTGACAAACTTCAAGCAAGAGTGCCCCGAAGGCCTCCAGAGCCGGCCATTTGTAAATGGCATTTGCGTATTTGCATTTTCTGAACTTGAATTCAATGTATTATTCAGAATTTAGCAAACAGCTGGTACTAGGTACTTGGAGATTTTCAATTTTAAAGTCTGAATTGTTTTAATTTGCCATTTTAATCTGGTTTCTTCAGCATACCCTTGCAGATTTCACTCCTGCTTCTTGGGAGAGTTCAATTGTCTTTTGTATACTGTTCTTTGTCTCTAACTTTAGGACACAACACGGAAGTTGGTAGTTGGTAAATTCTGACTTCATCTAGAAGGGGCCAGGAAGAGCCAGGCTCAGTAATGAAGCAAGCCTACGACACACCATCACCGGCATGGTAACAACGGACACGACACTGTGGAATGGCGCCTACGCAGCTGTGCTTTGGACGGGTTGGGGCTCCCAGCAGTGTGGCGTAAGAGGGCTGCAGTACAGGTGAGGAGACGAAGGGAATCTGGAGTCTACAAAAAAGCAGCAAACTTCTCAGAAAGTGCTGACTAGTGCTTACCTTCAACTCCTCTCTGACATGCATTTCTAACGGACCCATCACTGGGGTACCCAGGTGTGTTAGAGTCAGTCTGCTGTTTACTGAGCGTTAGTTTCATTTTATCCCTTGGCACCGGCTCTTTGGCGCACACACCGTATTTATCGAGTCCAGGGCTGGGAAATACTGAAAACGTACCTCGGCATAGCCATTTCTCAGGGGTGTGACAACCCGAGGTACACTGCACTAGGATTCTTCCGTCGACCCAGCTATCGTCTCTCGGGGAGGCTGATTAACTACAGCCATGGGAGAACCCCTCCGGGGCTGCAGTGAGCGTCTACACTGCAGCCCTACGGCTTTGTCGCTAAACATTAGCCGGGGTACAGCCACGCCCTCCCTCCGGAGCAGCATGTGCATGGGCACACGAGAGCCATTTACGGCAATGAACCAATGCTGCTTGGCCCTGCCTGAGCAGCGGTCGTTCAGTAAGACACTGAAACCAGGCCCTCAGCAGGCGCCACACTGCAGTCTCCAGAGTGTGAGCTCTGGGCACATGATGCAGAAGTCTGGCCTACACAATTAACTGATGGAGGTGCAGGCTGCTCCATGTTTCCCTCTGAAACTGGGAGCATCCAGCCTTGGTCCTGGGAAGAGACCTTGCGGCACCAGCCTTTGCCAGGCACGTCTCACCTCTGAGAAGCAGGCTACTCTACACAAGAGAATCGCTTTGCTGAAAGGAATTTTCATAGTACTTTGCAGATAAAGCCACGTAGCCAGATCGAGCGGTCAGTGTCCGCGGGATCAGGGCAGTGTCACCAGCAGACAAACCCAGGTGAGTCTTCAGGGAGTAACACTGCTGAAGGGCTGAAAGCGTTTGGGGTGCTTAAAGGCCACCAACTGCAGCTTGGAGCCTGGACCACCCTAGATGGGTAGGGCCAGCGGGAGATGTTGGACCCAGAGCTTGTGGAGACTGGTAACACCTCTCTATGGGAGGGTAGGACACCAGGTGCTCTGAGAGCAGCATTGGCAAGGCCCCATTCAAAATACCACTGGAAACAAACAACCCTGCTAGCTACCAAATAATACTGCAGCTCCCATTTTGGGACGAGTTCATGGTGAAGCAGCTCTGGCATTGCCTAGAGCCCTCGGACCTCAGACCTGGGTCTGGGGAAAATTGCATTAGTGGCACCAGCCGATGGACTCTTAGAATCATAGAATATGATGCCAAGGCTGAGGATATGGTGTTCAGGCTGAGTTAGAACATTTACCACTGACCACGAGGGGCTGTGGACACACCTAAGGCCTGTCAGAGTTAGCTGGAATTGCCTAAGGACAGAGAATCCCACTGGTAAGTGTGGGCGATAGCTTTGGTTCTGACAAACACTTGTCTGGGGTCCTGCAGGGTTTAATTCAGTCTCCCCTTCTGATCAGGTGCAGTAGGGGACACTAGGAGGGGTAGTAAGGAGACATGGGGGAGGTGCCTTCAGTATAACACGATACTCAGCTCTGCGGAGGGAGTGTCTGCCCGCGGCCTTGCCCTGGAGGAGCTAGCCAGCTGAGATACTGCTGGCAAGGCGGGGGAAAGGAGCTGGCAGAACTGGTTAGTACTGAATCAGCATCTGCTATTGGTCACTATAGTTTGTAACTTGGGCTTTAGTTAGACCCCAGGTGCTACTGGACGTGGAAACAGCAAACATCACCAAGGTGCCATGCTACTCTCTGGGTGGAGTGGGGTGACCAATGGCCGTGTCAGTCAGATGGAAGCCTACTACACTTATCCATGCCTTTGTTTCCTTGAGATCAGACCATCATAAAGCGTTCTACATGGGGCTACATCTTAACATCACTCAAACTGAAGGGGATGTAGAATGCAGCAATCCCCTTGAGCCGTCTCTCTCTCACTGGGAGCCCCCTGGGAACTGCACTGGCTTCTGGGTGGAATTCAAAGGGGTGGCTCAAACTTCACACCCTAAATGGTCTGTCCCATAATTACCCCAAGGAGCCACCTCTCCCCCTTGTGCCACATGACCAGAGCAGCAATCAGCCCAGGCATTCAGGCAGGAGCCCTCTTGCTGTAAGCGAGAGTATGCTGCTGGCAGGGTACAAAGGCTGCGTGACTCAAACTGGCCTTTCTTCTTGATCCCCTAGGGCAGCTACGTTAACTCGGGTCACACAGCAAAGCCAGTCAGTTCTCCCAGGCATTTGGGAGGGGACAATATTATTTACTATTGGAGCTCTGTGTGTGTGTGTGTGTGGGTGGGTGGGTGGGTGCAACTGCAGTATGAACAAACACTTCCATGGGGTAAGGACTGAAGATTTCCAATATTGTCAGAGCACCGAATGGGAGCCTATCAGTGGAACAACATCTTTTTATAAACTGAATGAACAAATAAATACATCTTCCCTGCCTGGAGTTACCCACACAACCCATGAAATCAAAGACATGTTCAGAGCCCACCACCTCATGAAATAGAATGCAACTGTTTAGAGAGACGAGGTGGATGAGGTAACATCTTTTATTGCCCAATTTCTGTTGGTGAAAGAGACAAGCTTTTGAGCTTCACAGAGTTCTTCTTAGGTCATCTGAAGAGCTCTGTGTAGCGTGAAAGCTCGACTCTTTCACCAACACAAGTCGGTCCAATAAAAGATACCACCTCACCCGCCTCGTCTCTCTCATAACTTGGGACCAACATGGCTCCAACAACACTGCAACCCAAGTAAGTGTTTGCCATTTACAAATCATCATGTAGCCACAGGCTTCCGGAGGGTGTGTCTCCAAGCTGTAGTCTCCCGCAACCCTGCTTCTCCTCTGCACTGCTAGCAGCAGATTTTGTGACACACAGCAGGCTCTCTCCACAGCCTTACGAAATCCTGGATGACTTTGTCACTGTCTCCTCAAAAGAGACTACTCAAAACTCCCTCGCCCACAAACAACCTCAAGCCCCCTGCGGCAAAGTACCCCATAAGGTAACAAACAGCAATCAGTGAGAGCCAAGGTATAACGTTACCACAGGGACGCCTCGAGGGGAGCTTCGGCCATAAAGTGGAAATAGGATCACCAAGGCATTTTTATGCTCTAATTCGTTAAATTAGTTCTGGGTAACAGCAGAGAGTAACAGCCTTGATGACAATTTCACCCTTGTAGATTCACCCCGGGGAAGCATCTCTATCTGTAGAGCTTTCCCAGGTTTCACAAAAGGACGGGAAAAGGGCCACAGGAAACAGACATTGGAGTTTAGCACTCAAGTAATGATCAATGCCCACTGACCACAGCTGTTGGTTCTCACCTTGGGCCGCCTGGTGGTGGTCTGGAGGGCAACAGGAGTAGAAGGCAGAGTAGGAGAAACATTCATACAGGGAAAGACAGGAACAGAGATACAGAGACAGCAGCGGCAGCAGCAGCAGATGCAGCAAAGAACAAGGGAAAGGAAACAAAAAGACATTACCGCAATTAGTGTGCGTAGCATCAGGTCTACATGCTCATTCCCCCATGCTCCCACCACAGTCCCAGGTGAAACAGAACCCGGATGTGGCTCACCTCACACCCAGGCTAGAAAAATCTTTCAGTCATTTGCACTGAAGACACCAAAGTTCTACCATGGCCACCCCTATCTTTAACATGCAGATGCAGGACCGCAAAGATCTTCCCAGCAGGAAGTCTTCCGTATGAGACAGGAAGCCTGACTACTTGGACAAGGGAGACGCCCTGCATGCTGAGACCTGCTGTCCTTGCAGCTGCCCTCGGGGCATCCACAACCTGATCCATCTAGTGGACTCCTAGAAAGACCTCAGAAAGGCAAAGTTTGGGCTCCCTTGGCTTAGCCAGAGACGCACCCTGCTGAGTTGTTGTACTGCCCAGGGTTCTCAAGGCTTCTGCTGGCAGGAGCCTGGATTTCACTCACACACACCCTTTTCCAAGACGAGGTTACTGAAGCTCAAGTGTCACTAACTGCCCAAAGAGAAGCAGGAGCAAGAGGAGTCTAACTCCTTCAGTTACAACACCACAGGCTTTGCATTTGTGAAGCGTCACCTCAAACACGGAGGCATTTTCAAGGCAGCAATGCCATTTCCCCCTTGGCTCTGAAGAATAAAATGTGACACGTTAGCAGGTAGGCCCATTCAGCTTAATGCACCTGTCCTCTGTATGAAGGAAGCTGATACAAGATTAGGACAACGAATCTGGCAACCCCACACCTAAGAATTTTTCACACTATGCCTCCTTGCTGTGTGGTTGCAACACACGGACTGTCCCATTCTGTGGTGCCTCGTCGACAAAGATTTAACAGAAATCAAGACACCAGGCAGAAGTGAACTTGGAGCAGCTTTCTTCGGCCAGTGTGTAGCAGGGACAGCATGAAGGGATATTCTCCCCGTCCGTGTCACTCCCATTACTGGGAGCGAATCAGACAAGGAAAAGAGATACTCTTACAGGTGGAGCTTCTGTTCTGTCACACTTAATGGCCTACACATTTATCACTGGGGCACATTAAAGCCCATTACACTCTGCTTTCCTTTACCATTAAAAGGTATAACGATGGACTAGAAAGTCTTAAGGTCAGCAGGACCAGAGCAGGTCAAAAGAAACCAGCCCTCATGCTCTTCTCCCATTGGCTGGCACTAGGAACAAGGCCTTTAATCACACGAAGCCCACTGGCAACTACCTGGCTGCTACAACCACAGACGCGCTGGCCAACGCAAGGCCCTGTAAAACAGCTGGGCTGTGTGAGAGAGACAGGAAGACAAAGCTTCAGAGTTTAAGCGAGGCAGTGGTCCACATCTTTACCTGAGGGGGATGGTCTCATTCGCACATAAGACTTTGGTAAACCAGGTAACACATGGCTCCTAGTAATCCCTCTCTTCCTTTTTAATATCAGAATTGTACAGAATAGTCTAAGGGACACAGTAAAATGCAAATCCCTTCGAACACCTGATATCTGGCACATCCTTTGGGGATAAATCCGACTTCGCTCACAATTCCAGAAGAAAACTTCCCAGAGGGTCTAACTCTGGGTAGCTGCTACTTTTAACAGAGACGTGAAAGATTTACATCCTCCAGAGCAGTTTTCTTACTTTGCAGAACACTCATCAGGAAAGTGTTCCCACCAAGCAGTAGATGCTAAAAAACCCGGAGATTAATTTCATGTTGAGGACGGGCAGTGTAAGGTCTTCCAGAGTGCTTTGGAAAAGCTGAGTCCCTCAAAACATCCACAAGAAAACCCATTCTGTGGAATGAATCTTTCAAAACCTGATGCAACTATCTGTTAACTCTGGCCCTCCCCGGGGGGGAAGACTGTAGAAGAGCTTCCATAAAGCGGCCCTGCTCTGAGAAACCCTCTCTTCTCAGGGATTTAGCAACCCAGGCATGTTCCGGTGTTTCACTCCTTGCCAAGCACTGGGCTGCCACTACAGCATGTTAAAGAGGAACTCAACAGAGTCTCTATTGTCAGAGAAATGTTGCTTCAAACATGGCTCCTGCTGTCCTATTATGGAACGGTTAGCACCAAAAAAGCCAGCGCCAACAATGGAAATGCTAGCTGAATGGGCCTCTTGGCTTACAAGAAGCAGATATAAGGAGTTCTTGGTACTTCACAAAAATTAGAAGCCAAGGGCTGGAATATTTTAAACTGACAACCAACTTTGCACATTCAAGAAATATGTTAGTACTGCCTGTTCCAACAGATGGATTTATACTACCGATAAATACCCCCGAGGGTGTTAATGAAGCCCCCTGAAAGATACACCAGCATCTCAGATCAACCAACCTTGAAATGGTCACTTCTGGGGCATGAAGGAAGTTGAGAGCATCTTTCCTAGATTAAACCATACAGAATCCTAACAAAACCTGTCTCCTGGCAGCTCTAACTAAAATTACCCTGCCATTCCCATTAAAGGAAACACAACTAAGAGCGGGCAATAGCATTTTTAATCCTTGTGCTGTTTCCCCCGTGTTATTAGGCCTAGTTTAAGGGTGGAAGGTTATCGGTTTGGTCCCAGCCCACCAAACTCGCTTTGTTACGATGATACAGCCCGAGGTGTCAGCTATAAGATTCACTGGGGGAACGGCTCATTTCTAAATGAAGGTCATAACAATGGTTCATTGATCTCATCAGGGTGTAGAACAGACTGGTCTTGACGCTGCCTAGGCAGACCTGCTCCGTGTGTGTGTCCTGTATAACATTGCTCGTTTCTTCTAGCGAATGTTAGAAAAATACAGTCAAAAACTTCCCTCCCTTTGGCAGGCGTTCCAGAGCCCCAGGGTCTGTCTACACTGCAGCCCGGGCAGGAAGCCTCACGCCAGCGGGACTAGAGCTAGCATGCTAGCGTTAGCAGAGGTCGGGCTGCAGCTCAGCCTCTCAGGCCCACTCAACTCCCTAGGCGGAGAGCCCAAGCTCCAGCCCCACCTGCAACAGCCGTGCTGCTAATCTTAGCGCACGAGGGTGAGACTGTATCCGGGCTAGGCGGCTCGCTCCCAGCTGAAGTGCAGACCGATCCTCAGGGTCTAGGGAGCATTGCAGAGAGCCAGCTAGTTACAGGTGCGAGCTCGCTTCCAGCCAATAAAGCCCTGGAAATATAGTCCGTACGTTCCCGATACTCATTTTCCACGTAAGCAATGGCTGCAGGTACCACAGGGAAGTGATAGGCTTGCCAGTGGAAGGGGAGGTGGTCTGCAGGGCCACGAACAGAAGAGGTGCTGGTACTCTCGTAAGAAGTGACCCGCTGCTATGAAAATGTTTGGGAACCTCTGTCCTGTCTCTCATACCTGAGCTTTCTGAGGTGCCAGAAGAACAGGGCTACCAACTTGACCAGTTACAGCCTAATGAAGGGCTGTGGGACCGCTTAAGAGCTCAGAAAGCTCTGTATCAAGTATTCCAGCCATGAATATTTCATCAGTCGGTGGTTCTGAACTGTGCTGCATAATGCAAATAAATATTTGATGCCATTCTGTAACCTTTGTTCCTCCCCAAGTTCCACATTCAATAGGAAGAGAAGTCTCTGGGACCCAAAATAGAAACACACCGGCTGGGAAAGCGTCCCTGCCAGCATGCAGAAATCAGGAAAGCCACCTGCTAGCTACCAACATCTAGAAGAGCAAAGCCCGGCCTAGGAAGTCAGCCTTGCCCTGTCCCCTTCCTCTTCAATATAAAGGAGCAGCCTCCAGGCCCTACTGGTCCCAACACACACCATTCCATCTGGAGTAGAATGCTCTCAATTTGGATCAAGATAGCAATGTTCTAGGTAGGTGTGCGCTGCACCAGTGTATTCACTATGAGGGCAGCTGCAAGACTCTTCATTTTAAGACCTCTAGATGTGGTCAGTGGGCTCCTGGTAAGTTATCACAGGCCCAGAGCCAGGGCTCTGGAACCACAGGAGCAGCATACAGCTGGAATTCTCCGGTTCCATACTGAGTGCAGGATGGGAGCACACGCTCTTTTTAACTGCATGTTTCCACGCAGGCTACTCATACAGCTCGTGTGAGCGTTTCCAGCACCCAATGGGTGAGCCCTGCTTGGACATTATAGGAGCTGGCAGCCGCTGAAGACAGGTATCCTAGGAACACAAACGCTTTACTTCACGACTGCAGCATCGGAGTCCATTACTCAAGTCTTCTCCAGAGGATGCTCAGCCGCTGAATAACCCTGCAGGAATTAATGTTACTACCTGCACAGCTCCCCATTAACATAATTACATGGCTTCCTGGTTATTCCTGACAGTCACGTGTTCTGTGCACTGTTGGTAGCTGGACCTTACAACAAGAAGCTTTACACGACACCTTCAAGAATCGGAGCGACCTAGTGCATGAAGGGCTTGCTCACGCTCTCCGAAGTAGCCAAATACAGAGCAATCAAATGAGAAAAAACCCTACCAGGAAAGGAAGTTTGAATATAGGGAAACTGCATATAAATCAGGTAATGATGGCAGACTTGAAAACTTCCCTGGAAGAAATGCAGGCTGGCCCTACAGCCATCAAATCACCAGAAATTGATGTATATGGAGCGTGGTTTCCAGACTTGGCCACAGCTCCATTATCTTTCTGCTCCCAAGAGCGATACAGAATTAGCATTTGCAAAACTTTTCTTTTGGAAGGGGATTTTAAAGGAGCTTTTAAAAAAATCACCATACAGGAAAGTGTGTCACTCCCTTTGGTCAGCTTAAGATTCCAGCTCCATACACAAGGTGCATTTACTGGAATATAATTAAGAAAACACCTTCTGGCTGCTGCAGCCAAAACAATTAAAGTGGCAGGGAAAGGTGCACATTTGCTTTTGGGCTATTTGTATTGTTAACTTATTTCTAGACAATCAGGTACAAACCCTCACTAATTGCTCTTTAGAACTTAAAACTCGGAGATCCTGATTATGCTAAAACACAAACATAAGGACACCCAGAGAACAAAAATCCGAATCTGTACTGTAACCTACAGAAAGAATATCAGCTCGACACAAGAAAGCCACATAATAATAATCATTTGAAATTCTTAACAGGCAAAAAATAAGAAACAAAAGAGTCAATTAGCCAGCACTGCCAGAGAAGAGAAATAAAAACTATTATTAGCATGCAACTTTTATACAGCAAGCAGCAATATCCTCCAGCAGCAGTGGGAACGCTAAACCCCTGTCCTCTGATTTGAGCTGCAGAGGCACTGCATGCAACACAAACACCAGGCTGTCAGGTGAAATGGAAAAAGGACTTGACCACAAACTCAAAAGAAAGACTACAAATTAAATTCAATTGCATCGTTTTGTCATTACACACCCACCCGCCCGGCTTGTCTCCCCAGAGACACCTCAAAACTGAGTTGGAAACTCAAAATTAAAGCGCTGCAGTCGTAACATACCAAAAAAAAAAAAAAAAAAAACAAAAAAAAAAAAAAAAAAGAGCCAAACAAAAAATGTTTAGAAGCAGCGTTCGAAATGATCATGTGGCTACAGCGGATTGTACCTTCCGTGTTGTTGGGGCCTGCCTCATCATTGCAGAAAAGACAGATGGAGAGAGAGAAAGGGAAAGAGGGAGGCAGAGAAAGAGAACGTTAAAACATTCAATCACAACAATGCAGCTCTCGGTAGACAGTCTCTCTCAAGCACAGGCTGCCCAGGACCGCTTGCAAATGGCTGCAGCTTTTCCTTTTTATCTGCCATCCATTGACCCTGATAATCCAGCAACCGCTTCCCGAAACCCAGACTGCTACGGGCGCCGTGAATTAGCGAGACTCTAGTGCGCTGGAGTGCGGGTCCATCCTAGCAGCCGGAGCCACGGGCCATACTTCCTTTCTCCGCTGGCCTCTCCAACCACCGCCCCGGGCTCCTCATTACATCATCACTGATGGATTTTTCCCTCCCCTCTCCAAGTTCTTAGGCAGCCCTTGGATCCAGGCACAGCACCAGGGATTGAGCTGATGCTTTCCTTCCACAGGGAGGAGGGATGCACAGGGACGAACGTGCTCCTCTGTAACCTAGCAACACTTTAGGCTCAGCTGTCTCACTGGCTAATTAGAACATTTCTTCATCCCTCCTCCAGCAATAATGGGCCCAGCTCAGCATCTACGCATGCACGCAGAACCCTTGCAAATCTCTTCACATGACACAGTCCAGCCTTCCTAGCTATTGGGAGCAGTCTACACACCAACCCCTGGATCTACCAGAGCCTAACGAACTGGTTCAAGGGGCAAGTTTGTTAGTTTCTGCAATTTCAAACACACACAAGCCACCTTATAGTACTGAGAGTTCACCACCCAATACTACTCCTGTATTCCCAACTCCCCCATTCATTCTCTCTCTCATACAGACACCCAGCTTCACAAGCACACAGGAAATGCAACAGCAAAGAAGAGTTTGGTTTTTTTTAAGTTTATTCAATCGAATAGTTGGGTGCCAAAAATAAAGCCACAGTGAAACCCGCATCAGAGACCAGCCTTGAGAGCCTCCTGCCTTGAGAGTTCACCCCAAAGGGCCACCAGTGCCTGGTCAGGAGGACCTGTTCCACCATCACCAGGAGACACTGCGGTTAAGCAGACGTTTCTGAGCACTAACAAACTGGCTTCAGTGCACTGACAAGTTAAACCTCAAATTTAACGCCTTTAAATTTTTCTATCATTCCCAAGCTAATACCTGTTGAGAGGCCAGAACGTACTTCCCTTAAAACTCAGGCAAAACCCTCACTAATGCTGTAGAACAGAGGTGAGCAAACTACGGCCCGCGGGACTGTCCTGCCCGGCCCCCGAGTTCCTGGCCCGGGAGGCTAGCCCCGGTCCCTCCCCCACTGTTCCCTCTGCCCTGCAGCCTCAGCTTGCTTGCCCGGCTGCGGGCGCAATGCTTTGGGTGGCGGGACTGCGAGCTCCTGGGGCAGCGCAGCTGCAGAGCTCCGGCTCCAGGCAGCCAGCATGTCTGTAGCACCACCAGCCACTGGTGCTCCAGGCAGCGCGGTAAGGGGGCACGGAGCAGGGGTGGGCAGGGGAGTTCGGGGTGGTGGTCGGGGTGTGGATAGGGATCAGGGTGGTCGGGGGGGGAACAGGGGGTTGGATGGGTCAGGGTTCCTGGGCGGGAGGGCATCAGGAATGAGAGGAGGGGTTGGATGGGGCAGCGGGGGTCCGAGGGCAGTCAGGGGACAGGGAATGGGTGTGTGTGAATGGGGCAGGGGTCCCAGAGGGGCTGTCAGGGAACAGGGGGGGTTGGATGGGGCAGAAGTCGGGGGTCTGGGCCACGACCCCCTCCCCTAACCGGCCCTCCATACAATTTACTAAACCCAATGCGGCTCTCAGGCCAAAAAGTTTGCCCACCCCTGCTGTAGAACATGAATTTAAAAGCTACAACAGTCTGGAAATTCTAGGTTAAGGCTTCTGTCCCTCCTGGCATCAATCTCCTCTTCCCCCGCTCCCTGTTATAACAGCCTTCCACTTCAGGCCAGAGACCCTACGAGAGTCCTAGCCCGTGTGAGGGCCTGGGGAGCTGGCAGGCTGGCTATTGGGGTAAAGGGGGGTCTCTCGGCTGTATCTGGAGAGAACAGTCTCTCATTCATGCAGGGAGGGTGAAGGGCCAAAGCAGGATCTCAATCCTGTGCTCAGAGGAGGAAATCTCGGGCCTGGAGCAGGAAGGTGCAGGAGGTTGGGATAATGGTTCCCAGGCCAGTGTGCAGAGCACCAGTCTGACCAGCGCAGAGCTGTCGGTGCCTGTAGTGGAAATCCTGATGGAAGAATGGTGAAAGAAGAGGGTGTGTAGCCTGTAGGAGGAGAGGGGGAGGAAAGTAGGGCAGTGGTGCCAGCACTGGCACACTGCCTAGGAATTCCCTGATTTACAAGAAAAATACAAACTCTAGTTTTTAAAATTATAACATGCTACAGAATAAGGGCTTAGGCACTTTTTAAAAAAAATAAAGGAAATATTCTTAGTCCTGGATCCCGGATGTCATGTGTCTGGGAATTATTGACCCGAAATAACTTTTTAAACTGGGGAAGTGAACTTTGTCCAATGCATCCATGATAGGAGTTCTCATCTAGGACTAGTGAACTCTAGACTGAGGTTCTACAGATAGGAGTAGCAAAAAGGGTTTCTAAAACTGAAACCAACTTTTTTTTCCCACGTCTCATAACAAAAAATGGGTTGGTTAATCACTTCAGGAAGGTCTGACGTTCTTCTCCTCTGGACCAGAGACCAAGTATGAGACGTTTGAGGGCAAACAACAACAAAAAAATTTTTTGGGGGTGCGGGGGGACATTTTGGAGAGGGGGGGAGGAAAAATAGATTTTAAAATGAAAACAATCTAAATTAGGAGTTTCTAATGGGATGCCAGGATGACTGGAAATGTCCTCAGGTATCAAAGTATCGGTTTCAAAATCAGGCAGTGAATGAGTTAAAATCACCCCACACTGGTCTAAGAAGTCCCCGCATGTAAATAAATCTGTGCCCTCCATCCACTATCCCAAGAGATTCCCCAGCACCGGATGGGAACTATACTTACAAATAAGAGCCACACGTGGAAAGCGCAATTCCAACAGTATCAGCTGTTACTCCCTTAACCTGAAGTGAGAGCTTTTATTATCCAGCATTTACTATAATTAATTTTGAGGAGTAAAAGATGTTGGTGGAATCGGAAGGATTCAATAGAACAGGTATCAAACTGGGGCCAAACTCACCTTGACAGCGTCCCTTGAAATGAGAGAGGGTACGCTGCTGACATCCTTGATAAAAGATTTTTTAAAATTACATTAAATTTACCCTCACCTTCTCTGCCTCTTCCCCCAACAATACAGGGTCAAGGAAGAGGCACCAATGGGTAACAACACGAACTCGACATCTGGATGCTCCTACCATACCATGTATTTTTCAGGGGCTGCAACATTCAGATTTCAAGGTTTTATTCATAATTTTGTTGAGATGTAAAAAGAGAACATTTTCCCTCTGAAAATTATTCATATATTTAGCATGAAAAGCACCATTTCCAAGCTCCTTCCCTGGCCTATCAAGCTTTGACGTGTCTTAGAAGCTGACCGAATGAGAAAGGTTATTTGAACAGACCAGCAGACATATGGCCCAAAACCAAAATGGTGACCAGTCAGCCCATCTGTCCATTACATTAACGGGACTGGATCAGAAACGTGTGTGGATTTAAAAGCACTACCAAGTGAGCTGGGTTCAGCTACAAAACCCGTGCAATAGCCTAAAGCTGGTTTTCAACCTTTTTTCATTTGCAGCCCCCTAAAGATTTCCAAAGGGAGGTGCGGAGCCCTTTGGAAATCTTAGGCACAGTCTGCGGACTCCCAAGGGTCTGTGGGCCAGAGGTTGAAGACCACTGGTGGGAAAGGGGAAAGGAAAGCCGATTCTGGGGGGTTTGTTACACATTAAGAAAATAAAACTGATTTTGGACAATGGGAGATCAGCATAACAGGCTGCTCACCTATCACAGCCCCAGTTAGTTTGGGTTTCAAGAGATGGATTGCTGAATACTGCTCCTATCCACAGGGGAGAAAGCCCCTTTTCTTGTTAATATCTGCCCAGCTGACACTGAACAGGGCAACTGTGAATCTCTTTTGGACAATACAGTACAGATAAAGCCCATAGCACTCTGTCAGTCTTGAACTGACTTTTTCACTTTAAGCACCCTGGACCAGAGTCCGTCTGGCTCTGTGCACATCCCTTGCCATGCAAGTCCTGGGAAGAAAATAAACGATGCAGAGCTTGGTTAAAGTCTGAGGTACAGAAAATGGAGAGTATTTCTAACAATGCAGGCCTATTGTGTCACCATTTTGCTGCCAAGCGTCAATTTAGATCTGAAACACTAAATTGCCAGGCCAGAGATTGTGTCTTCCTCTTGGGAAGCAGCTGCAATGCCTAAAACCCCTGACGAGTACCAATGGAGAGCACAGACAGGTCCTTCGGGGACTCGGACTTCATTCATTGGTAGACTCTATAGCACGTGATAGAGATGACAGAGCAGAGAAGCAGCTTGTCGGCTTCTCGCAAAGGAGCATGCCTTGGTTCCAAGCTGGATTAGATACACACAGAACACGACCATATTTTTCAGAAATCTGCTTTCTGGCAACAATTTACAGAGCGAGAACACCTTAGCAAGAAGAGGGGATTTCTGTTTAATTATTCAAAACATTTTCCTCTAGCAGCATTATAGATAATGGATGTCTTCAAGCCCAGAACCCATACTAGCTGCCTACAGCATCATCATAATATGGAGGCAGACACAAGTTAGAGATCCCAGGACGTAACACGGCTACACGCTCAGCTCAAGATGTGGTATTGCAGGCTTGGGCTTATGGTTTCCATAGGCTGCTTCTCTGTGGTCATCTGTCCTGCGCAATTTAGATACAGCCATCTGGCTCCTGGCAGGTGGCCAAGTGCATCCATCAGGCTACTTACCCATACTTCCTGGTACAGGGTCAGAACCTTCAGCAATGCTACATCGCAGGGGCTAATGGGACGTGGGAGCCCACTGCACATGCCAATCAGTTAGCCAGGGGCGTAGGCCCCTTCTGTTCCTGCCCTGCAGGGTGGATAAGAGGGTGATACTTTATGGGCAGGTTCCTTTCACTTCCCCCAGCAGGAGGTGGAGGAGCAAGGAAACATCAGGTGGGTTCAGTCAGCATCACCTTCCATAAAGTGCTCTCTGGATGATCTCCAGACAGGGTCTCTTCAACACGCTGAAGGTACTCGAGCTTTTCTGGATCTCTGTGGAATCTGGATAAAGACCAGAGTCTTTCTGGGCATCTATTTTGAGGCAGCAGCTCTCCACACTACATCAACAGCATCACAGACTTGATGTTGGCCATGGCAATGCCTTTATATTAAAGCATGTATTATCTGGCGGTGGTGAAAGCTCTGTTCCATAGCTAGACCTGCCTTTTGCTACAGAACCTGGTATCCAGAACCTGCAAAGGAGCAGCTCACAAATCCCGGCAGTACTAAAGTGAAGTTTGGCCAATCTTACCCCTGGGCATTGCTACCCCAACCACTATGTTCTTATGCAGGAAAGAGGGTGGGAGATGGCAGCATCCCCAGCGTAAGATATCCTGGTTTTCTACTCCCTGGGACGAGGAGAGAGGCGGGAGGCGTCAGGCGTCCTCCACACTTTCAGCTACTCCTCAAGAATAGGCTACAAAGGCAAGAGCAGTTCTATGGCAAGGCTGATCTTGACCTAGCTACTCTGGCCCTTAAGAATTCCCTGAGTGAACCAAAAAGAATTAACTCAATCCAGCGGTTCTCGCAAGCTGCTTTAAACGTGGCGAGAAGGCTGGATTCTCCAGATCACAATCACTTGTTTGCTGCTGTGGATATGTATTTGACCTTTAGCAAATCCTGTGTGTCCTCAGTGTCCAAAAGGTAGCGATAGTCCTCAAGAAAATACCTCTGCTTATTGACACCCCAGGGTGGGTCAGGAAGGGTCAACTGCCAGTGGCAACACAGCAACAGCTACCCCAGCTGGCACCAAAACCCTTAGAGCATGTGGTTCTGAAGATCTCTGCAACTAAATTTTGTTGGCCACGTTAAGCCAGCAAAGCCAACTTCCAGCACACATCTCAATGCAGGATCCTCGGAGCTGCACGTTAAATGTGGCACTTCTGTCTCTGGGATTAACCTGATGGATCAGGCTCTGATCATGCGCTGTAGTCAGAGCTCTTGAATTCTTCAGTTTGGAGCTGCCTGGAGTCGGGCTTCTGCAGATGTACATCTGATGGCAGTTGGCGCTGCCTCCAGGGCAATATCAAACATGGGAGGTCTCAGCAGAGCCATGTCAGAGAAACAGCAGCTCAGTACATCGATATGAGCAGCGAGGCTCTCAGACACCTGACAAAGCAGATCTGCTGAACCTAATGGGAAGCTGAATCCAAATCAACACAGGCACCACAGTTCCCAGGGGTGGGACCTGTTTTAGGCGTCCGCTTAAAGGATGAACAACCAACCAACCAAAAAATCCATTGAAGCAGCAGAGCACCAGAAAGGAGCACTGAGAACAAACCTCTAAGAGCTGCGACACTGATGCACAGCAAGAACAGAGCTGCAGAAATCATTCAAGAGAGAGGATTTCAGAGTCAAGGCCTTCACAGTGCTATGGAAAGGAGCCCAGCGCTCCCTGGAGGCCATGCAGAGTGGGGTGTGCCGGAGTGTTTAAGAGGCAGAGAACTGAAACAGACATCACAATTATTTGACAAAGGAAGGGTCAACCCCAGACTGGATACCCAGAAATGGAGCATGCCAGCTGAGCAGAACCACAGTCCATGTCTAAGTGCAAGTCTCTCTCCACCTTTCTGTGAGTGCTCTTAGAGCCAGCCACAGCCAGCGAACGGACGCCGTTTCCACAGGGATTTATTTATGAACCTTTCACTCACTTTTACCCACACAGTTATAGCAGAACACTCCGGAGTTTGCCTTTATTGTGCAGTTCTACCCACACCAATCAGTCTGAACAAATGGCGTGGGGGACCCCGGTAACACACACCAGCGTACAAGTGCCACACACTGAGGACGTTTCCCAGACCTGAGGAAGAGCTCGGTGTAGCTCGAAAGCTCGTCTCTCTCACCAACGGAAGTCAGTCCAATAGACGATATTCCCTCCCCCGCCTTGTGTCTCGATACCCTGGGACCGGCACAGCCATAGCAACCTTGTTTTCTAAATGGCATTCTTGGGAATGTGCCATTGGCAGAGTTTAGATGTACACTATGCTATTTGTGTGTATTGCAGTGAAGACGATTGTCTGCTATACACTGGCCATACACAGGCCTGGTTTACACTAGAAAGTTAAGTTGGTTTAACTACATTGGCCAGGGGTGTGAAAAATCCACCCCCCCACGCGGTGTAGTTAAGCCGACCTAAGTCCCCATGTAGACAGCACTTGGTCGATGCCAGAATTCTTCCATCCATCTAGCTTCCGGCTCTCGGGGAGGTGGATTCCCTATGCCGATGGGAGAATCCCTCCCGCTGGTGTAGGCAGTGCTACAGCACCGCAGCTGGGGTGGCACAGCCATGCCGCTGTATGCAAGCCCACAGAGAAAGACTCCTGGAATGGACTTTGACGGCACTAACAGCTCCAGAGAATCTCTATTTACATTAGCGTGTTGCCACATTCTCAGTTTAGATAATAGCTTTAGTTTGCAATTTTACCCAAGTAGTGCCCAACACTCCTCTGGAATAAGGTCTGTCTACTAGCCAAAGGCAACTGAGGGCCGCTTGTCGTACGCCCCTTACTTGGCAGTGTGCACAGCACAGCGTTCACTGAGTCACCCAAAAGCTGACAGGGATCTTATGAGAAGTGGAAAGGCCATCGAATGACTCAACGCCTTTTCTAATACAGGTGCCTGATTTTAGAAAGCTGGAAGATATGTGCACCTGTCCAAAGTAGTGTCTGTGTCACTGGGGTACTGGCAGCATCTTTTACAAATACATTAGTCCTGAGACAATTACTAACTAGGTAAAGCTACAGAGGAGAAAACACACTGGTTCTTAAATGGAACAATTCACAATTAAAAAGGTGAGACAGCTGATCAACACTGTCCAGTAAATAAGCGCTCTCAGAGCTGGATGGCAGGTACGCACTGAAAAGTGACTGATTTCATGGTCAGAGGAAGCAATAAAGGGCTCATGGCGCCAGTACATAAACTAAGACATTTAGCCCTTCCCAACTCCTCTGGGCAGCAGGCCCGATACATGCTTTACTTCTGTGTCTTTAACGAAGGAGCTGCTGCCAGGCCACTACTCGAACGGCCCGGCTGAGTGAGAACTCCGGTACACACTCGCAACAAAAAACAGCAACTACCGGCTTGTTCCACCATCTACTGCTCCTGCGGGACTCAGCAGCTTTCACCCCGATTAATACTGAAGTAGTCTTGCTCCTGCACCAAAGATACTGCCAGCAAGTCACAGTGCTCAGTCCTTAGAGAAATTACACGTGGTCATCACAGCTTATTGACCGGGCGAGAGAAATATTTCCCACTGTGAAAGAAGAGTTCTCAAGTGCACAGGATCCACTCCGCCCCCTCCCACAAAAAGGCTCAGGAAAACTGACATGTCCACCCTGCAATCCAGATGAGAAACACACACTTCAGAAGGATCATCTGATTCTTCTTTCATTTACAAAATGTAATTGGGCTTGGGTCGTTCCATTTTCTTTAAAGAAAACCAAAATTCAGGCCATCCGTAAGCAGACATGCACCTGGTCCCTCTCAAGGACAAAGCAGGCGCATCTGCTCAAGAAACGGAGCCATTAGTACAGTACACAAACTCCCAAGAGACGCCCCAGGAGTGGACACTGCGGGAAGTAGTGGAACAAGAGATGTAACAGGAGATGGACAAAGTAGCAGCAGCTGCTGAATGCATGAGAGACGAGGGAGGCCTGTTTGTTATGAATCTTTTGTACTTGGGCTCAGAATACAACCCTTAAAAATGAGTCCCAGAGCACTGAATGTTATGCTGATAGCTGAATGGTCTCTGGGATGGTGCAAGCAATGGGGCTGCTTCTATAGGTCACAGGACGAAGCTTGGGTAGATTCTACATACAGAGAATTATAAAGCTAGGCTAAAATAACGGCAGGGAACAAACTGGCTCCAAGGCACCTGCTATGGGGCAGACACAAACTGTTTGACGAATCACTGAATCAACTCCTCCCAATAATGCTCCCTAGAAACAAAGTTTTTCATTGTCTCCGTTCAGCTGTGGTATAAAATGGACAAAGCACTAGCTGGCTACGCTCCCCTCACAAGGGCCTCAAACTTCCAGGATCAGATGGAACAGGCCCTCGGTTTCAGCTCCAGACAACTCTGCCAGCCACAATCTGCCCATTGCGACTGTGACTGACTGCTGCCCTGTCTCTTTTCAGCTCGGAACCCGCTAGCCAGTCAGGCAGCTCCCCTGGTTGGCTAATTTATAACTCTGGGCAGTGTATCGGCCCAACCTTCAGCTAAACTGTCCCATTTAGTTCTCCTATCTATATTAACAACCCAGCATCTTCTGCCTCTCTGTACAGCACGAGGGGCAAGGAGGAGTCTCTTTTGTCCCCAAGAGCCAGCTCCCTGTTCTGAGCACAGAAATGTGGTAGAGTGGTACTGTTAGTCCATACATATATGTTAGGTGTAGTATACACATTAATAGGTATTACGTGCATGGTATTAACATAGTACACATTATGTATATGGGTGCTGGGAATTAATATTAACTGAATGTATTACCCTCTTTCCACAATTCTGTTCACCCATGTCAAGCATAGAATCATAGAATCAGGGTTGGAAGGGACCTCAGGAGGTCATCTAGTCCAACCCCCTGCTCAAAGCAGGACCAATCCCCAACTAAATCATCCCAGCCAAGGCTTTGTCAAGCCGGGCCTTAAAAACCTCTAAGGAAGGAGATTCCACCACCTCCCTAGGTAACCCATTCCAGTGCTTCACCACCCTCCTAGTGAAAAAGTTTTTCCTAATATCCAACCTAAACCTCCCCAACTGCAACTTGACACCATTACTCCTTGTTCTGTCATCAGGTACCACTGAGAACAGTCTAGATCCATCCTCTTTGGAACCCCCTTTCAAGTAGTTGAAAGCAGCTATCAAATCCCCCCTCATTCTTCTCTTCTGCAGACTAAACAATCCCAGTTCCCTCAGCCTCTACTCATAAGTCATGTGTTCTAGCCCTCTAATCATTTTTGTTGCCCTCCGCTGGACTCTTTCCAATTTTTCCACATCCTTCTTGTAGTGTGGGGCCCAAAACTGGACACAGTACTCCAGATGAGGCCTCACCAATGTTGAATAGAGGGGAACGATCACGTCCCTCGATCTGCTGGCAATGCACCTACTTATACAGCCCACAATGCCATTAGCCTTCTTGGCAACAAGGGCACACTGTTGACTCATATCCAGCTTCTCACCCACTGTAACCCCCAGGTCCTTTTCTGCAGAACTGCTTCCTAGCCATTCGGTCCCTAGTCTGTAACAGTGAATGGGATTCTTCCATCCTAAGTGCAGGACTCTGCACTTGTCCTTGTTGAACCTCATCAGGTTTCTTTGGCCCAATCCTCTAATTTGTCTAGGTCCCTCTGTATCCTATCCCTACTCTCCAGCCTATCTACCACGCCTCCCAGTTTAGTGTCATCTGCAAACTTGCTGAGAGTGCAGTCCACGCCATCCTCCAGAGCATCCCACAATGCTTTGCAAAGCTAGAGTCAGCTTCAGTGTTCGAAAACTGGAAACGTACCAAAGCAAAGACACATGAGAACTCAGTTTTTCTCCGACAATACTTTGTACCAAGTACAGTTACCAAATGCTTTCCTGGCTCATCAACGCTTGGAATGTAGCATTCAAAACGGAGACATGAGAAAGTACAGGGAGGCACCAAGGACAAAGGTGGCACAAAGTAGTGGGACAAACTTAAAGTGACGTGTAAAGAGTCTTGTAACTTATAAAAATCACACCGTAAATACTAGTAGCTGAAATGCGCATCTTTGAAGCACACCTGTGTAAGGTGAACACACAGCGAGAATTTGCTTCCCAGAAGGAGAGTGTGTCTCCTTCTCGCACTGTACTGCTTTATCTTTATACATTGGACTAAGTTCGGTTATTTGGTCCTGAACATTAAGAACATGTAGTCAAACAATTGGCTATATCTGAGTCAACAGGACACTACGCACCAGCCTGGGCGTTCCATGCAGCTGCCCATAATCCCACACGTGAACTCTCCAAAGCCACTGTCCGGGGAGGCTGGGACCCCTGAGTGTGGGAACAGGACACTGCCCATCTTTTTCAGCAGAGGTCAGGCTGTATCTCATGGAAAACAGAGTAGGGCAGTGCCCACCACAACCATCTTCGGCTGCCCATTGCTATTCACCAAGTTGCTTAGGGAACCTCAGGCACCTCTCCCCATTACTGATTGGGGTCAGTCTCCTTAAATGAACTGCACCTTGGAACATCTCAGAGCTTAAAAACCTTGTCTCCTCAAGGAAGAAAAAAGCTGGTTCCTGAGGCTGGTCTCACTAAAATGGCGACGTTGATTACTCACATCTGACCGGAGCTTCTCAGCACATGGGAGCAGAAAGGCTCCTGGATCCCTGCTTCCAACCTCACCACAACCTAAACTGCCAAGCTCATGGGGCCTTGTGCCAACCTGTACATAAATGAATGGCTTTTCCACCACTCCCTGGTGGACACGACTCCAGGCTGAGCTACGCATACGTCCAAGGCAGATACCTACAGGTTTGGGTTAAGACAGAAAGGGGTCAAGCTTTTTGCTCATTTAACCCCTCAGATGTCAGTCTTTGCAGCTGTTACGTGCTACTATTCCACTGCAAGGCTGACATTTCAGTGAGGGGGCCAGTCCCAGGTATTTGAGGCGGGACTTGCTCTCTACACAGTAACTGCTATGCCAGACAGCACTGTAGCAATGAACAGAGGATTGTGAGAGCTGTAATTTCATTCCAAAACTGGAGAGAATGGCCATCTTGCTGCCTTTAAAACAGCTAGCTTACTCTCCCTTCTCCACCAGCCTGTCACACTGCAGGTGGCAGGAGGTTTCAGCACTCTCCCAGTGTTGCACTCCCTAGTGAGCTGTTCACTCAGCTGTGTTCTTTACTCGTGCAAGTGCAGCATGGGCCGAAACATCAAGTGCTCCCCTCAGCAGATTCACAACGCCTGCTCTTGGCATCTCTGGCGGGATGAATGCAGAATGACACGAGCAGCGGATACCTTTGGGGAGGAATATGAACTTCATTGCTCTGTAAGACTTTGTGCTACTGCACTGCTCCACCGTTACGAGCAAGAAGCTCCTGGCCTCCCCCTGCACCCAGTATGCAGGCCTTAAAGGAAACCGACCCAAAGGCACAGCAGAAGTTCCTTGAGGTGTCATGTGGAAACAGCAGCTGTCTCAATCCTTGAGAGAAATAGGCAATTGGGAGCCCTCGAGAAGAGTCACTCTGACTCCAATGGAGGCCAGGGTGGAGTTAGTGTTACTCTCTGAAGGTCATGGAGAGGCAACACCCCTGAGGCAAGAGGCTGCCTATTCCACCCTCCCTGCTGAATACCTGGCTCCAGATGGCAGGCAGAGAGTGGAAGAGGGCTGATTATTTGTATTTGCTCTTTGTCCCAGTTTAAGAGGTGGCCAATCTCGGAGGACTGGGGCCATCTGCCACCCAAAATAGAGCAGGAGGAAACAGCTTTTAAACCGATTAAAGTCCAACATGTACCATGCACTGCAAAGAGCTACCTAATCTCATTAATACGGATTTGCCTACTAATAAGGTTATTTCTTTTTAGGCATTAGTAGTTTTACCAAATAGAACCTTGATTCCCAGACACTAAAGTGGTCGCAAGGAAAAGAGCTGGCAAGTTGACTGACGATTTCAACCCTTAAAATGGAACTGTGAGGAGCAGGGCAAGAAGAAACTTTACAAATGAGCTGAGGCTGGGAGGACGTTCTAGGACATACCTGTCCGATCTTGGTTTCCATCCCAGGGTTAGTCCCACAACGTTCGTGAGGAAACCCCACTCGCGTCATGGGCTCTCTGGTATCGGTCTGACTTAGAATTACCCCTTTTAGAATGAGACAATTAATACCCTGACCAGATGGTACCATGCCTGCCACCAACCCAATCCAGCGGCGATCTTCACAATGAAGTAAGGCAAAACTGGAAAGTAAAATCAACACACACTAGAGGTTTTCCATCAGAGAAAGTGTACAGAGCCGGGAAAGCCAGAGCTTGGTGTGAGTAACAGCAGCATGCAGAACAGCAGGGACAAGAGCTAGCAGGAGAGTGAAGTAACAGGGCAAAGCGCATGCAGATCAGTAAGTTCAGAGACATGCAGAGATTTCAGACTGGACAGAGGTCACAGAGTTGGTCAGAACAAAGAGGCTTAGAACAGTTACTACAGAACACCAAACTTCCAGGGGAGCACAGCTTCTCCTCCTGCTCTGCTCCCCATTTGTGCTCATTCTGTGGAAGGGACAGACGGAGTTCTGGGCTCGCATTCTTTCTCCTCCCAAGTGCCGAAGGGTTATATAGACTGGAAGTGAAAGATCCGCAGCAGCACTACATGCCATCACTCACAGCAACAAGCAGGTACTGTCTCACTCTCTCTCATTGGCATTTCTAATGGGCCCATCAGTGTAGTATCTGGGGGGCTAGAGTTTTTGCAGGGTTTCCTTGTCGAAGTTACAACATGCCCCAGTCAGACAGCTAAGCTCCGCTGAGATCCACATAGCTTTCCTTTTGATACAACTGCAATTTGAAACAAACAACAGATCTGCTGGGATTTTCTGGCCTTCTTTTCCCTGGCTGCTGCTGGGATCTAATAGGGGTGGGTGTAAGGGAGGTGGCTCTTTCGAGAGAAAAGTTAGTGTGAAAAAGAGGGACTTGGGAAAAGCTGTCATTTTACAAGTATTACATTTAGGCAAAATGGTGACTTGTCTTCAAATCAGAAAGAAAACGTCCGTTAGCCGATGTGTATCAGTTTGCTAAGGGAGGTGGGTTGACACTGGAATATTTTGTGCAAAGTATCCGAAATAGATAGCCAAGAAGATAAACCCAGCAATAGGGAAAACTGTCTCAAGAGAGCAAAAAATCAGAGTTTGGAAGCAGGTAGCGCTGATTCAAAACCATACCATGCCCTGTGACAGCACCTCTCTGATCATCCAGAGCAATCGCTGTCTGTTTTCATCTCTCCCTTTAGACAGTAAATTCAACGGGGCAGGGAATGTGCCTACATCTATTGTGCCCAGCTCTGAGCACGCTGTTGGTGCTTTACCCAGGAGATTTACATCCATTACAGCAATAGTTGGAAGGAAACAAGGCAGCAGAATGTGAAAGCCAAGGTTAACGTATCAGCCTAAGCTACGGGATGGAGATCACAATACGTGGGTTGGGCCTTTGATTCTAAAGCCGACTCGTGTGTTGATGTCAAGAATTTCGATACATGCACCCAGAGAGAAATATGATGGGCACATTTCACAAGTACAAATAGTTAACTCACACTCAGCACTGGTGTGAAAGCTTTATCCTGATGCTGTGAAGAAACAGCAGAAAGTTCTCAGAACTCCCAAGAAAAATAAGGTCGTTTGGTTTATGAAGCCACGTTCCCCACCAGGTTGCGTGGCAGGCTGAGAAGTGGTGACAGATACTTTCCCATAAAGCAATGCTCTTCCCCCAGTGCATTTGGGCTCTGATTACTAGCAAGGCCAGCCGAGGCGCCGGAGGAGGGGAACACATGCAATGAGTAAACATGCGACCATACAATGGAAGACACAGCAGCAGTGAGTGACAATGAGCCGAGATGTATTTGGGGGCATTTCATGCGGCCAGGAGATTCTGCGACGTACAGATGAATTGCCAAAAAAAATGCACCACCTTTTTAGGTTTCGCTCCACGCTGCATGAAGAGGGGACAAAGATTAGAAGTTAGAGTTTACACTGCCTGGACGGACAACAGAAGTGAACCGTTCGCACAGCGGTTATACAGCTTTCCCTGCTGTTCCCGAGGAAGGTACTTTGATCGGTTCTGTTGAAGTCACCAGATCTCAATAATACGGACAATCAGCAAGGAGGAAAGCACCCAGACTAACCTAAACAAGTCTGTGAAATGTGACCTGCCAGCGTGTAGCAGATAACGGAGCTGGCCGTTGCCTTGAGGCTCGTGGGCTTTATCCCAGAGTGGCTATAATCAGGCTTTGGCTCCTAGGGCATTAAGGCTTCAAAGGTTCCAGAAAAGAACATTTTGAAAGGCAAATGACGGCCCTTGACAGCTTAGTTAATTGGCAGGCAGTGGGGCCTAGTGAAGAAAGCACTGGACTGGACTCAGGAGACCTGGGTTCTCTTCCCAGCTCTGCCACCGGCCTGCCGGGTACCTTGGGCAAGTCACTTCCCTTCGGTGCCTCAGTTTCCCCACCTGCTCTGTGAAGGGCTTCACACTCTACTGACGACAAACGCTATAAGAGCTGGGTATTATTTTGTTTCCATACCGTCAGTCAATGCATCTGCCCCCAGAAGCCTGGGATTGCTAGGGAGCTAGGTCTGCCCCAACCTCATCCCTAGCAAACACTGTTCATATTCCAACCGGAGCCCCAGGTCAGCAATCTCTGCTCAGGTGCTGGGTGGGGCGGGGAAGTGTGTACAGCCGCTGCTGCGCTACCCCTGGTGAGTTCTTTGTATCTTACGGCCAGCCACAAGTCAAGTTCCCCAATGTAAAATTAGAGCGGAGTGAATTCAAACTGGGCAGACTTGCAGTAACCAAGAGGGACATGAACAATTGCTCATGATTGGGTTATAACTAATATTTAAGGCTCAAATTATACAAAGATAAAGGCTTGAACTTGCCACTTTCCCCATTAGACAGATCTGCTCTGGCTGTGTCGAATCTATCGACCAAACCAGGCCGAAATATGTTGAGAGAGAAAGAAACAGACAGACACAGAGAGAGAGAGAGAGAGAGAGAGAGAGAGAGAGAATTTTCTCCTTTCCCCAAGTAGCACTGACCTCTGCAGACATGCTACCATGAGTCACTTCTCCATATCAAAACCAGAAGCACCACCATTATTTCAATTACCACAGCAGTCAGAGTGAGGCCTAGGGAGAAGGCTACTGCTGCCGTATTTACACATTTGTGTAAGCCTCTTATTTCATCCATGTTAACACAGGTCCTGTGTCCACTTTCCCAGAGATTAGCAGAACCATTCTGCTTTGCCACCTCTATTCTAGCTTTATCAAGCAGCATGCTTACTGGCTGGGCGCTCTCAGTCGGAGGCTGGGATGACAGACGCCCTTAGGGAAAATGAACAGGTGGTGTTCACCTTAGATTCAAATACCAGGAGCTTTTTTACATAAACAGATTCAACAATAAATGCATTTACTTATCCTCCATTTGGATAAGGACACAACACAAGGCAAATTCTATGCTATTATAAAGTGCCAAGGGAAGCCTTAAAGCAATGAGAATCTCCGATTTCTAATTGGCTGGTTACCATGATGCAGTGACAGATTACCAGCATTTATCCCTGGGATTAGCAGAAAGGAGTGGAGATAAAATTCACAGGAAATCCAACCCCAGCACAGAGACACATTTGAGTGATGCAACCTATGTCAGGAAACAACAACTTCCCTGTGTTATGTGCACACTGCAGTGTGTTAACATCTGTCCACCGCCCTGCTGGTTTACTGTTTACATTGCAATAGCTTTGGACCAAGAAATAGACCATTTCATTCCATTTTGGGGCTCTCATGAACGAGCTTCAACAATGTGTTCGAGACAATATTTTAATTAAGGCAGGAATGTTTCCCTGTGATTAAAACTGGAACTGGGAAACAGAACTCCTGGGTCCCATTCTCAGCTCTGCCACTGACTGGTCGGGTGCTCTTGGGGGGATGTGCACGTGTTAACAGACACTTCTCCAATCTGCATCTCAGTTCAAAGTAGAAATCCTTACCTACCCACCAGGGATGTTGGATCAGGATTAGTGGAGGTAAGACACAGGATCTTTGGATGAAAGTTGCTATAGAAGGGCAAAACAAATCTGTCTGTAAACACTTTATACAAAAATCTGAGGTCTAAATTATCCCGTGTCCCTTTAACCTTGGGGAGACTGAAGAAAAGGGAGACTATTTTGGCTAAAGGGATCCTCTCAAAGACATGGCTGGTAACTTGACTATAGCAAAGTTAATCCCCAAAGGACCTGGAGACCATCAGCTTTTCCTGTCATGTGCCACGTTAGATCACTGGACACTCTGATGCTGTCTGTGTATTTTAGGTTTATAGCTCAACGGGGCACAGAGCGCCTGTTATTTACAATAGCACTTTCCCTTGACTCTAGTGTCATCTAGTGGCAAAATACTGTTAATCTGCAGCTCTTGAATGGAAGGAGAGGCAACAAACAGCAGTAACCCTCTGTCCTTGGGAGAGGTGGGAAGCTGCTCTGTGATGTCCTCAAGCTTCTCACACAGTATTTTTACTAATACAATTAGGCTCTTCTTGAAGAGCAGCAGTATTGCCTCAAGCAACAAACAGGGTGCTCTGCAAATCCAATATGCAATCATCAAGGGACAAGAGCAGTTGTAAAATGCACTTCAGCACAGAGAAGTGATCACTCCTCATGCCCAGTAAAAATGGGAAAGGTCTTCAGTATCATTCCGACTACAGAGATGATGAAACCAAGGTAGAGAGGAGAAGTTATGGGCCCAAAGTCACACAGAATCAATGAAGGCTTGTCTACACAGGAAGGTAATTTAGATGAAGGTAGGATGTGAATTTAAAGCGGAATAGCTATTCCTGATTAACTCCCTGTGTGGATGTTCTTAGATGCTCGTATTCCAGAATAAGAGCATCCACACAGGGAGTTAATCAGAAACTCTTCCCTGTATAGGCAAGCTTTAAGTAGCTGAGCACTGCAGATGGCCTGAAGGAGAGCAAGGCTTGGCTTTGATGTCTCAGGGCCTGACTTCACTGCCTTGCACCTTGTAGAGTTATTTACCCCTGGGCAAAGGGGATGTAAAGGCTCCCCGCAGGGTGAGTGAATGAACTGTTCTGATTTGATAGCATTTTTACACCCACTTTGCACCCAGGTTCCATCGCCTTCATGCTCTTGGCTTTGTGCTAACGACCATGCTGCTTGAAACGGCCTCCACTCCCCATCTGCCGAGTCCCCTCTTCTTCTGGTAAACCCACGTCCTTCCAGGAACTGATCCTTCTTCCTCACTCTTCCTGAGACGCTGTCCCATGACTTGCCTTGTGAGGGCACAGAACACATCTTACTCTAAGGGTATGTCTACACTACAGGATTAATCCGAATTTAGATAATTCGAATTTGGGAAACAGGTTGTATAAATTCGATTGTGCGCGGCCACACTAAGCACCTTAATTCGGTTTTAAACCACATTAATTCGGTGGTGTGCGGCCACACTACCCCATTAACTTAAACACAGTAATTCGGTGGTGTGCGTCCACACTAACCCTAATTCGAATTAACAAAATCGATTTAGGCTCTACTCCGTTCGTCGAGGTGGAGTACAGAAATCGATTTAAAGGGCCCTTTAATTCGAATTAACTGGCTCTGTAGTGTGGACGGGTGAAGGGTTAATTCGGATTAAGGCAGCTAAATCCGAATTAAAGTCCTAGTGTAGACCAGGCCTAAGTGGGGTTTAGTATCAGATTGAGCCCAGTAACTTGCGTGACTATCGAGGATTAACTGGATACAGTTCTAGGACGCTGCTCTTTTTGCTTCTCGCTACTGAAACAGTTTTCAAGAAAAGGGGACCCGACACCACATCCCCTTCCTGAAGGGAAGGAAATATGTCCAAAATAGGCAAAGCAGAGAAATGAGGAGAAAGCTATGAAGTCTGGGGAGGGATGGCTCAGTGGTTTGAGCATTGGCCTGCTAAACCCAAGGTTGTGAGTTCAGTCCTTGAGGGGGCCACTTAGGGATCTGGGGCAAAATCTGTACTTGGTCCTGCTAGTGAAGGCAGGAGGCTGGACTCAATGACCTTTCAAGGTCCCTTCCAGCTCTAGGAGATAGGATATCTCCATATCAGTCCCACCTTGGTTCTTGGTACCACATTCTCAGAAGCAGAGAAAGCAAAGAGGTACCATGTTAACAAGAGAGAACTGCAACGAAGCAGTAGTTATCTGCCAAGATCAACATGCTAGAAGAGATGCCACAACACAGAAAATCCACATCTCAGAGACAGATATTGTGATTTTTAAGGAATTTGTGCTAATGACATGCCAGTCTAATCAATGGATAGTCCACTCCTAACAGGCCACGCTTCACACTCAGGGTACGTCTACCCTGCGGTTAGGAGGTGTCATTCCCAGCTCGAGCCAGCACACTACAAATAGCAGGCAAGTATCAGAGGGGTAGCTGTGTTAGTCTGGATCTGTAAAAAGCAACGAAGAGTCCTGTGGCACCTTACAGACTAACAGATGTATTGGAGCATAAGCTTTCGTGGGTGAATACTCACTTTGTCAGATGCATCAAGTCTTGCGTCTGACGAAGTGAGTATTCACCCACAAAAGCTTATGCTCCAACACATTTGTTGTCTATAAGGTGCCACAGGACTCTCTGTTGCTTTTTACAAATAGCAGTGTGACTGCGACGCCATGGGCCAAGCTAGCCACCCAAGTACGCACCTAGGCTCTAGCTAGCACATGGACATGCACCTGAGCTAGGAACTTCGCGACCCAACTGCAGTGTAGACAGCCTCTGGGACTGCAAGGCAGGAGTGACCACTGCTTCGCATGAGCTTGATCTGTTCTGATACTAAACATTCTTTAAGGTTGACTTTACTGTGAAAGGTTCTATTGATAATTTTCTGGACTTAGATGATTCAGTGTCTCCACAGAACGCGTGTCTTTGTATAGGTGCTAAAAACTGGATTCAGGATGAAAAACAATTGTGGCAACGTGTGGCGAAGGCTTGCACAGAGACGTCACTCAGAGTAAAGATGGGCTTCTCAGACAAAGAGAACCATGGGCTACAAGCAGAGGTGGCCTCCAACAATGGGCTGGGAACGCTGCTGACAACAATGCCATGAAGCTCTCAAGCAACCACTTTGGATAGCCCAGTAGCTCTGAGTTTTACAGAGTAACATCTGGTCTTTCTTGGCCAAGGGAAGGGTCATCGCACAGAGGAGGAGATGACACTGATTTTGACAGCATTTCCTAAGCTAGTGCCATACTCCCTAGCAAGGCACTTGCCGTGTACTTTCAGCCAGCAAACGTTGTCTCCTCCATAACTGGCCAAAGAACAGGGTTAGTAAAAACAAGACTTGCTTGTAAGATACCAAACCTGGATCAGACGATGGTAACGTATCAAACCAATCCCCCTTGCAGCACTCAGCTCTTGTAGTTTTGAGTGCGAAGAGCCTCAGGACCATCAGCAGCAACGATTGAAATGGGCAGCAATGCTGGGGAATGTTCAATCTAGAGCATGTGCTTTGTTAGAGATTTTGTCCCAGTACATTTGGCCCTCAGCACCAGAGCACTGAAGAAATGGGCAGTCTCTCCTTGCAGGGGGGGGAACATGCAGTCTCTAAAGCAATCAATACTGAGCTTTGGCTCCTTTGCCTAGGATTTTATGCCGGCTCAGAGCCAGATTATCAAGTATCTCGGCACAGGCTTGCCACGCGCAGACAGAGGGGCGAACTGGGCAGTCAGAATTTTTAACATTAAGCCCTAAAGCAAAACCCATTCTAAGTATCTGGAGTATTTATAGGGTACCAGTCAACAGTGTCTCACTTACACCCAAGCCAGATGCGCAGCTTGCCCACACATGAGCAAAATGCTGTGAGTGCAGCTCAAAGCCTTTAGCCCACGTTGTTTCCATGTGCGCAGCTATCCCAGGTCGCAAGGAAAGCGGTGTGATCAATGCAGCCTGAGCTGGCAGAGCTGAAGCTGAAAGGAAGGCTGTATGTAGTGAGCATGCAGCTCCCACGGGGATCAGTGGGCGTTTTGCACCCAGACAGCATTCATAGCAGTTAAGAGGATGCCCAAAGAACCCTACAGTACATGTAGAACACTGGCAATTGCCACAGTGAATGTTTAGGAGGAGGAATATCCACAGCGTGTTATAAAGCAGGAATCACTAGATGGGATGGGCTGCATGTACTCCAGTGTATGTCTCGGACTGTGGCCAGCATCAGATTCTTCAGAGGATGGTGCAAGAAAAACGCAAGTGAGCCACTATGGAATAACCCAGAGGTTCTCAAACTGTGGGTCGGGACCCCAAAGTGGGTCACGACCCTGTTTTAGTGGGGTCGCCAGGGCTGGCTTAGATTTGCTGAGGCCCAGGGCTGAAGATGAAGCCTGAGGGCTTCAGCCCTGTGTGTCATGGCTTTGGTTACAGGCCCCCTGCCTGGGGCTGAAGCCCTTGGGCTTCAGTTTTGGTGTCACCCCCCCCCCCCCCCCCCCCCCCCCCCCCCCATGGGGCGGGGGGGCTTGGCCTTTGGCCCCCCCATCCTGGGCCGTGGGGCTCAGGCTTCGGTCCCCACTCCTGGGGACGTGTAGTAATTTTTGTTGTCAGAAGGAGGTCGCGGTGCGATGAAGTTTGAGAATCCCTGGTATAGCCTGTCTGTTGCGGAAGTTTCCCCCTAACCCCAGCAGTTAGCGTTTGGCTTGTGTTAAGAAGATGTACAAAAACTGTGCAGCCATGTAACAGTGAATGTCCTCAGCACCCATATACATACCGAGCCTTTCTAAAGTCTGAGCAGCTCTTTGACTGAGTGTGGTCAGACTGTCCAAAGTCTCCGAAGGGTTAAAGAATGGCATCTATGCCTCTGCTCCAATTTTCTGTTGGCTCAGGAAACGTACCTTAAACTAGGTTTAAAGGGGGCAGGTGACCAAAGCCCACAGGTAAGTCAAGAACCTGGAGACCTGGGAGAAGGGTCGGAATTTGTGGGGGAACATGGGCTGTTATAGCAGGGATAAAGGAGAGACAAGACAGAACTGGGGGTGGAATCAAATCAGTATCTTAAATGTCTCTATATGAATGCGAGAAGTATGGGGAATAAGCAGAAGAACTCAAAATACTAATAAATAAAAACAATTATGACATAATTGGCATCACAGAGACCTGGTGGGCTAATACACGACAGGAATATTGGTACAGAAGGGTACAGCTTGCTCAGGAAGGACAGGCAGGGGAAAAGGGAGGAGGTGCTGCCTTAGATATTAAAAATGTATACACATGGACTGAGGTTGAGATGGAAATAAGAGATAGACTTGTTGAAAGTCTCTGGATAAGGATAAAAAGGGTAAAAAACAAGGGTGATGTCATGGTAGGGATCTACTACAGACCACCAAACCAGGAAGAAGAGGAGGATGAGGCTTTTTTTTAAACAACTAACAAAATCATCCAAAGCACAGGACTTGGTGGTGATGGGGGACTTCAACTCCCCAGACATCTGTTGGGAAAATAACACATCAGGCACAGATTATCCAGTACGTTCTTCAAATGTCCTGGAGACTTTTTTTATTTCAGAAGGTGGAGACAGCTACCAGGGAAGAAGCTGTTCTAGATTTGATTTTGACAACTAGGAAAGAACAGGTTGAGAATTTGAAAGTGGAAGGCAGCTTGGGTGAAAGTGACAGAGTTCACGATTCTAAAGAATGGTAGGAGGGAGAACAGCACAATAAAGACATGGATTTCAAGGAGGCAGACTTTAGCAAACTCAGGGAGTTGGTAGGTAAGATCCCATGGGAAGCAAGTCTAAGGGGAAAAACTATTGAAGACAGTTGGCAGTTTTTCAAAGAGACATTATTAAGGGCACAAGAGCAAACTAACCCCCTGCGTAGGAAAATAGGAAGTATGGCAAGAGACCACCCTGGCTTAACCAGGAGATCTTCAATGATCTAAAAATCAAAAAAGAGTCTTACAAAAAGTGGAAACTCGGTCAAATTACAAAGGATGAATATAAACAAATAACACAAGTATGTAGGGACAAAATTAGAAAGGCCAAGGCACAAAACAAAATCAAACTAGCTAGAGACATGAAGGGTAACAAGAAAACATTCTATAAATACATTAGACACAAGAGGAAGACCAAGGACAGGGTAGGCCCGTTACCCAATGAGGAGGGACAAATAACAGAAAATGTGGAAATGGCAGATGACTTAATGACTTCTTTGTTTCGGTTTTCACCAAGAAAGTTGGTGGTGATTGGACGTCTAACATAGTGAATGCCAGTGAAAATGAGGTAGGATCAGAAGAGGCTAAAATACGGAAAGAACCAGTTACTTGGACAAATTAGATGTCTTCAAGTCACCACCGCCTGATTAAATGCATCCTAGAATATTCAAGGAGCTGACTGAGGAGATATCTGAGCCATTAGGGATTATCTTTGAGAAGTCATGGGAGACGGGAGAGATTCCATAAGACTGGAAAAGGGCAAATCTTGTGCCCATCTATAAAAAAGGAAATAAGGACAACCGGGGAATTACAGCTCAGTCAGCTTAACTTCTGTACTCGGAGAGATAATGGAGCAAATAATTAAGCAATCAATTTGCAAACATCTAGAAGATAATAAGGTGCTAAGTAACAGTCAGCATGGATTTGTCAAGAACAAATCGTGTCAAACCAACCTGAGCTTTCTTTGACAGGGTAACAAGCCTTGCGGATGGGGGGAAGCGGTAGACATGGTACATCTTGATTTTAGTAAAGCTTTTGATATTGTCTCGCGTGACCGTCCCATAAACAAACTAGGGAAATGCAACCTAGATGGAGCTACTATAAGGTGGGTGCAAAACTGGTTGGAAAACCATTCCCAGAGTAGTTATCAGTGGTTCACAGTCATGCTGGAAAAGGGCATAAAGAGTGGGGTCCCACAGGGATCAGTTCTGGGTCCAGTTCTGTTCAATATCTTCATCAATGATTTAGATAATGGCATAGAGAGGACACTTATAAAGTTTGTGGACAATACCAAGCTGGGAGGAGTTGCAAGTGCTTTGGAGCATAGGATTAAAATTCAAAATGAACTGGACAAACTAGAGAAATGGTCTGAAGTAAATAGGATGAAATTCAATAAGGACAAATACAAAGTACTCACTTAGGAAGGAACCATCAGTAGCACACATACAAAATGGGAAATGACTGCCTAGGAAGGAGTACTGCGGAAAGCGATCTGGGGGTCATAGTGGATCACAAGCTAAATATGAGTCAACAGTGTAACGTTGTTGCAGAAAAAGCTAACATCATTCTGGGATGTATTAGCAGGAGCGTTGTAAGCAAGACACAATAAGTAATTCTTCCGCTCTACTCCGCTCTGATACGGCTTCAACTGGAGCATTGTGCTCAGTTCTGGGCACCACATTTCAGGAAGGATGTGGACAAATTGGAGAGAGAGTCCAGAGAAGAGCAACAAAAAATGATTAAAGATCTAGAAAACATGACCTATGAGGGAAGATAGAAAAAATTGGGTTTGTTTAGTCTGGAAAAGAGAAAACAGAGGGGACATGATAACAGTTTTCAAGTATGTAAAAGGTTATTACAAGGTGGAGGAAGAAAAATTGTTTTTCTTAACCTCTGAGGACAGGACAAGAAGCAGTGGGCTTAAATTGCAGCAAGAGAGGTTTAGGTTGGACATTAGGAAAAAGTTCCTAACTGTCAGGGTGGTTAAACACTGGAATAAACTGCCTAGGGAGGTTGTGGAATCTCCATCTTTGGAGATATTTAACAGCAGGTTAGACAAACACCTGTCAGGGATGGTCTAGATAATTAGTCCTGCTACGAGTGCAGGGGACTAGACTAGATGACCTCTCGAGGTCCCTTCCAGTCCTATGATTGGACACTCAGACACAGTAACAGGCACCCACGTAGGTCTCGTATGAGCCACGAGAACTCCTGGACAAAGATAATTAGGGCAGTATATATAAAGCTTAACTGTAAACTAGGCACATATCCAGGAAATCCAACAGGTTTTCAGCAGAAAAGGTGAATTTAAAATATGCTGTTAAAGAGAGAGTCATTTCCTTCTCTGAAATGTAAGGGCCATTTGGAGGGAAACAGTGATTTCACAGTACTGGAGAGCATTCAGGGGCAAGCTCTGCAATACTCAATCAAATGAAGAAATGACCCCAAAAAAAAAAAAAAAAAAAAAAGCGGCCGCCGGCTGCAGTGCTGGACTGTTGGCCTCCCTCCCCCCGGTCTGATCCCACTGGGAGAGGGCTGTTTGTAACCAACTGAAAAGGTTTCTGGTTATTTGGAATAAAGCTATTTTTGATGTGCCTGGCTCTCTTGACTGACCCCAAGGGGAATCCCTTGTGTAACACCCGGATAACGCAAAAGCTAGACTTTCCTCACCAGCCATTTTATTTGGGGGGTTCCTTTTTTGCCCCCTTTAATCTGAGATGTTCATTGGCTGAAATCCCGGCCCTGCTGTATGCATGGTTACTAGTTCTGTGAGGCTGCAGACAGACGTCTGGTTACACTCTGGAAAGGCAGGAAGAGCTAATGAAGGGAATTCTGCAGATTAGCGTGCGCAAACCCTCCCCTCCCAAAAGCCAACACACGGACGTGGTGGAATGAGTTTCTCCAAGCAGGCGGCAGGGTCTCAAGCTGAAGTACTCACCAATTTGCTGGCTTTGGCAGCTTCCAAAGATTCTGGAAATAAAGCAGAAAAACAAAGAACCATGAGATGTTTGTCACATGTACCACACAGGGCTCTTAGCACATGAGCAGCAGGGCAGAAGGGAGTCCCAACTCACTCTCTGGAATCCTTTGCTTCACTGTGAGAGTTAAGCCCAAAGTCTAGGTCTAGCTGAAGGATCACTAGATGTGTCTCTAAGAGGAGGAATGAAAAGTCTGGGAAGAAGCAAGGTTACAGTGCATCAAAACGAGCAGGCGTGCTGAATTAGATGGCCTTTTCTAGGGCAGCAAGTGTACGGTGTTCTTAAGGATAACTCAAGTTGGTTACCCTTGGGGTTGGTCCTGCTTTGAGCAGGGGGTGGGACTAGATGACCTCCTGAGGTCCCTTCCAACCCTAATCTTCTATGATTCTATGATCCAAGGAATATCAACTATTTCAAAATATAACAGCAAGCCCATGACATCTATCCTTGCCTCTGGTTAGATGACTGCAAGATTTTAGAGAGCTTTGGATCATCTCAAGCCTAAAAAGCCCCTTTTTCAGGAACACAGAAGTACGGACACATGACCCTGTCTCCACCAATTAGATTCCATCTGGTAATCAAAGGTGATTTTATATCTATATCTCCATAAAACAGGGCCAGCTAAAAGGCATCTCAGGCCTGTAACATCACTTGGTAAACTAAAATATGTTTCTATAGTTAGTCATGTGAAATTCTCCACACGGCTAACTTATGAGCACAGGTCAGGTATCTTACTGAGCACAAGGAAAGTTAGGCATTTAACCAGCTACATGTGTGCAAATAAAATTAAGTGCATAGAAGTGACAAGCCATATGAGGCAATTTCTTGCCTTCTGAACTCCTCTTAAAGGTACCTCCAAACTTCGAGTAGGTTTCTCCTCCACCTTTGTTAAATGACCATCTCTGTTCAGCAACCAATGCTTGTCGACCCCTCAAGAGAGGTTGCACTATACTTGATTTGCACATGCATGTAAGTTGCACACTCAAATGTATCTGTGCAGTTGCCTGAGTTTAACCTTGAAGATCTAGATTACAATGTAATGCGTGGAGAAAACTTAATGCTTCTGGGGCTGTGATCCTGTCAGGCTCCAACTAATCAGGGTCAGGCTTTCTCACTACTAGAATGGGAGACCACCCAGGAGAATCCAATATCCTGCAGCATATGTTGACTATTCTGTAGCTGGCATTCTTCCTTGAATGATTACGTTAAAACCCCATAGGTCGTTATGAGGGGTTGTGTCTGTCGTAGTTGGTCAGGTGCTCTGTTTGCGGTTTCCTCTATAAAACAGCAAAGAGAGCTCCTGACCAACTCTGACAATCAAGGGTGTCCTGGCATTTAAATGAACAGGTGCAAACGCTGGAGTCTGGGCTGAAATCCAATTCTACATAAAGGGCCCTGGCATTTTCACTTGGATTCGGGATTTTTCTTCACCTCCTGTCCTGAACTGTTTGTATCTTTGATGTACTCTGTTGAACAGCTGCTGCATTCCACTCCAGAGACAGCTACAGTTTAGTGGTGAGCAAAGCGATTCCCATGTACAGGTGTGCGTAGGCAGGGTCAAAATGTACAATTTTAGCGTACAACCTTGAGTTAAGTGCAGAAGTTGTGTGTACTAAGCACAGGAGGAGGATCTGTTTGGGTAAATTTCATCCTTTGTTTTGTTCCTGGATATTTGATGGGTCTGATATTGTGGCTTGCAGTCATGGTAGCTGTTCGTATGGCATTCATTGTGGGCAGCACTCTGTTTGCGTGTGTGTATTAAGGTGAAATGAGGCATCAGCTGCTCAGATAACAGACACTATAGAAGCAGCTCATAAATCAAAGACCCCAACCATCCCCACTGTGCTTCTTACACCTTTATTCCTTTTAGCAGAGAAGGTGCTAGATTTATGGGAATTGAAATCTCTGCATCGTATACTGCAGAGGCAGAGACTGCAGCAGACGCTGCTGTTTCTATGGAAACTCCCTGGCATGGAGCCACGCTTCATGTGTCTGTATTTTGCTTCTCCAAAGAGCACTGCAGCTGACCCTATGTGCTTTGACCCCTTCCACCTTCCTCATTCTTCTTGGTCTCCCACCATCACCTCTACAGCTCACACGTTTGAGCTACTCATCTCAAACACCTGTCTTATCCCTCTGACCCAGCCAGTGACTGCTCCTCACTGTTCACTTCACCCTCTCTGAACTAGTGTGTGTGTGTGTGTGTGTGTGTGTGTGTCCCCGTCATTTTCTGAGGCAATTCCCCAGATCCCTCTGTCAATATCCACCACTCTAGCCTCTCTGGCTCCTCATGAGCTCTTCTCCCCCAACCTCTTACTTCTTCACACAGCACCCGCTGGGATGCCTCAAGGTACAGGAGTCCAGCTACCAGGGCTGGAGAAAGCAGGGCAAACTGGAGCTCACTCTCCACCAGGAGGTAGGCAAAGTCCAACTCACAATCTACAAGCCTTTCTCCAGAATCTCTCTCAAATTAGGAGCTCCAGAGGGATCTATCAAAGCTAAACAACTGGGCAGCACAATGGCCGATGACATTCAGGGCAAGGTAATGCACATGGGAAGGTACTACCTGAACTGCCCTGACACTGCTTACACTTCACTGAAAACCCAGCACTTCGGAAAAAGAGACCTGGAGATCAGAGTAAGCAGCTCAGTGAGAGCCACTCCTCAGGGTGAAGCAGCAAACAAAACGTTAGGAATAGGGTGAGCAAATACTGCTGCTATTATAATACTATTGGCTAACTCCGGGGGATGCTCTCCCCTGGATACTGCGTTCCGTTCTAGTCACCTCCTCTCAAGAAGAATGCACCAGAAATGGGCGGGTGGGAGGACAACAAAGGGCAATGGGGATTAATAGAGGCCTCGAAAGACTTCCATGTGAGGAGAGACTGAACATTAGGGACTATTTAGAGAGGAGACAGAAATGGGATGACAGGCTCATCATACAGGGACAAACAGAGGCCTAATGACATTAAAAGGCAGCAACGTTTAAAAAACAAGCTGCCACCCACTGCCCAGCCCCCTTACCACTGGAGGCTAGTTCTGGACCGTTTCACTTAGACTGCCTTTCCCCAGGCAGTTATGGACATGCTCCTTGCCTCACTTACCTATCGCCCACCAGCATTCTACTTGAGCTTAAGCCGGTGTGGATTTCAATACCACTGAACGCTCGAGGACTTGAGGAAGAAACCAGTGATATTCTCGCCGCCCTGGACTTGAATCCTAACCTTACCTGCATGATGGCAAACTTGACAGCAGCCTCCCATCAACTTCAGAGGGCTCTGGATCCAGCCCTTAGTGGGGATCCTGGGTGGCCTTTATAGCCTTTCCCTGGGTGCTTGTTGAGATGCCCTTGGAACGCTAAACTAAAGGAGCAGTGCACCAGTAAGTGCTATGCTTGCACCTCCACGTGTCCCAGCGGAGGCTCCCCTCTGGCAGGAGAAAAGGTAGAAGGGATGGGTGAAGATTTCCCCAAGAGCTCCGATTCTAGGCAATGCTGGATGTCTGACATATGGATCCCTCTTGGGCTGGAATGAAGGGAGATAAGGACTCGTAAGAAAGACGAGTGGACCATACCTCTTTTGGGGACCTTTGAGGCAGAAGATTCTGGGGTTTCTGGAGATGTTGTATCTGCTCCATCTTCAAAAATCTGGATCTGAATAAATGGAATAAATTCAATGTTACCAGCAAGGAGTGGCATGAACACACAGCAGCCCCATTCTGGAGTTGGGGCTTTAATACAGCAGACTTCACTTTGTGCTGATTTTTAATCTCATTTCTTGGTGTTCCTCCCTCCCCAGCTTCCTGAAAACTTATATTTGAAATTGACTAGAAACCCATTGTGGATTTGAGGACCCAGTTGCCCAGGCAGTCTAAAGCAGTTTACAGGTCGCTATCTACTTCAGTCCAAGCCAAGCTAATGACTTTTGGTCTGTAGATCAGTTTAAGTTTCTGACCGATAAGGAGAAGCTAGGATTTGTTTTTAAAGTATATTTTATCTGATCTGAACAGAATTGTAAAGACTCCCACATTCCTCAGTAAGAAAAGCTGCTTTTCTCCAAGATGTAGCAACCTGTGAGGGCTCAGAACACCAATACAATCAACACAGGGGTCCTAGTGAAAGCTGCCACGCTCTCAGGGAGATTCCAGCACCTGAAAGCAGAGACGATCTCAGGTTTGGGGTAATGCTATGAAATCTAAAGCACAGGCGTCCTAGGGGACTTTTTAAACAATCTTTTTTGGCCAGGCTCTTGACTGACAAATAACGGAGGATAGGTGGTTTGTAAACAAGCAGGCACCTCTGCTGTAGCCTGCCAGTCTGTAAGTGGTTCCTATGTAGGTAAGGTGCCCAGGACACCAGATACCTCTTCCTGCTCATTTAAGAAGTGTGTATTTTAATGAGACACTATGCCAGTGGCTCTCAACCTTTCCAGACAGACTACTGTACCCCTTGCAGGAGTCTGATTTGTCTTGTGTACCCCAAGTTTCACCTCACTTAAAAACTATTTGCTTACAAAATCAGGCATAAAAATACCAAAGTGTCACAGCCCACCAGTACTGAAAAATTGCCGACTTTCTCATTTTTACCATATAATTATAAATCAATTGGAATATAAATACTGTTCTTCCATTTCAGTGTATAGTATATAGAGCAGTATAAACAAGTCACTGTCTGTATGAAATTTGAGTTTGTACTGACTTCACTAGTGCTTTTTATGTAGCCTGTTGTAAAACTAGGCAAATCTCTAGGTGAGTTGATGTCCCCCCAGAGGACCCCTGCGTACCCCTGGCTGAGAGCCACTGCTCTATGCTATAGAAATAATGACAACGCCATCGAAGGCGGCGAATCCACTCCGAGCAGTGTTTAAAAGAAGGTGGAAAAGGGGAGGCATCCCGCTGACAGGGCACCTCTCCAATGAAAGCCACGTGCTGCTGACCTCTTTAGGGGAGTTCTGTAAAGGGGAGGCTTTTGAGCCACCTCAGCAGTGCACAAGGGAGAACTTTTCACTTGGCTTACAGGAATCCATCCTAGGAGGAGATTATATAGTCTTGATAATGGGGCTTCCCACTCCCTCATACAGCCGAGGTCATCAAAAATGAGCCTAGGAATTCTAAGCACCTCTGACTCGTCTGTCTAGTACAGATGGGGTTAGATACACTGGGCATGGGATGACCAGCAGTGACATCAGTGTTTAGGACTGTTTTCCTACAGTTGTATTTTATCACCACCCTGATTTCAGGAGGAGACAAACAGGCGCTGATCACTTAAAGGTCCCCTGGCACTTGCCCCGGAAGGGTCTGAGTTCCCTCACCAATAATCACATTCCGCCGTCCTAAATTCCTCCTGCGTTTTTAACTGAATACATGAATTGTCACTTCTCCTTCCACGCCGCTAACGAAACCAGCTTTGCAGTGGGGCTAGAATAGAACGGAGGCTGCATTTCCGTCCCAGAGGTGGGTGAAGCGCCCCCAACAGTACATGGTCTGTAAAGCAGTGTGGGATCCCCGGACTGTCAGTAAGTGACATGAAGCGGAAAGTGAGGAATTAGAGCTGCGGGGGGAGTGGTTATTTTTTAGTTTAGAAACGCACAGTAATGTACAGGACATGGTGCTGAAACATAGCTAGGACTGCTCTGCCTACAGCCATCAGCCCTCTCCATGGCATGGGAATCAGCACTACTGTACCTGGTGACAAACTCTAAGGTCTCCACCTGTTCTAGGAGGACTCTGATGCTTAAAATACCTGACCCAGTGAAAGGAAATCCCAAGTATTTTAAAGCTGCCAAAACATGCGCAGGAAACACATCAGTGTTAACAACTCTCCGTGTTGACACAGTTGCTCGCAGTGCTGTTCCAGGCCTTTGGTGAGCAGTACAGGGAAATGGATGGGAAAGGCACGCTCAGAAACAAACAGCAGGGAAACAACAGTGGCTCTCCCTACACCATTTCCATGCTTGGGTCTGGTACCTACAGTCTCCTGCAGCAGCTTACCAGGATGCCAGATCTAACCCCCTCAATGTCCATTTACAAAACAAGTCAGCCTCTCCTCCTCCTGCTGTATCAAACCCAAATTCCCTCCATTAACTTCCATTCAGTACTGGCTAGGAGGCACTCAGTTCCAATCCAGCCCGGCTGCTCACTACAGCTGCATGGAAATCCTCCAGCAGAACAGTTCTGCATCAGGGATGGCAGATTCACCTAAACAGAAACGGCGCAAAGACAGTATGATTTTGACGAAGCTCCAACAGAATCCAGACAGGTATCCAGACAGCCAAGTCTCCTGCCACCTCACCCACCTAGCAACTCGGCAGCCCATCTGGCATGCTGCCAGGCACCCTGTACGTCCAGCCTCCTGCCTGGTGGGCTAATGGGGACCCAAGACCCCAGGAGTTTGGAAGCTGGTGTTTCCAGCTCCTCTTCAGCCCGTCAGGCAGAATTGTTTGGAAGGAAGGATCGCTAGGAAGAGAAGGAATCCACCCAACGAAGAGCGGGAAGCACCTCTTCGCAGGCAGGCTGGCTAACCTAGTGAGGAGGATTTTAAACTAGGTTCGCCGGGAGATGGTGACCTAAGCCCGGAGGTAAGTGGGATACCGGGAGGAAACACAAGGAAGAGGGTGTAACGGGGAGGCCTCCTGATTCATACTGAGAAAGTAGGGCAATCGGCTAGTTATCTTAGGTGCCTGTACATGAACGCAAGAAGCCTGGGAAACAAGCAGGAAGAACTGGAAGTCCTGGCACAGTCAAGTAACTATGATGTGATTGGAACAGAGACTTGGTGGGGTAACTCACATGACTGGAGTACTACCATGGATGGGTATAAACTGTTCAGGAAGGACAGGCCGGGGAGAAAATGTGGAGGAGTTGCACTGTATGTAAGAGAGCAATGTGATTGCTCAGAGCTCCAGTATGAAACTGGAGAAAAGCCTGTTGAGAGTCTTTGGGTTAAGTTTAGAGGCAAGAACAACAAGGGTGATGTTGTGGTGGGCATCTGCTATAGACCACCAGACCAGGAGGATGAGGTAGACGAGGCTTTCTTCCGGCAACTAACAGAAGTTTCCAGATCACAGGTCCTGGTTCTCATGGGGGACTTCATCACCCTGACATCTGCTAGGAGAGCAATACAGCAGTGAACAGACAATCCAGGAAGTTTTTGGAGAGTGTTGGGGACAACTTCCCGTTGCAAGTGCTGGAGGAACCAACTAGGGGCCGTGCTCCTCTTGACCTGCTGCTCACAAACAGGGAAGAATTGGTAGGCGAATTAGAAATGGGTGGCAACCTGGGCAGCAGTGACCATGAATTGGTCGCGTTCAGGATCCTGACAAAAGGAAGAAAGGAGAGCAGCAGAATACGGACCCTGGACTTCAGAAAAGCAGACTTTGACTCCCTAGGGAACTGATGGGCAGGATCCCCTGGGAGGCTAATATGAGGGGGAAAGGAGTCTAGGAGAGCTGGCTGTATTTTAGAGAAGTCTTATTGAGGGTGCAGGAACAAACCATCCCGATGTACAGAAAGAATAGCAAATATGACAGGCGACCAGCTTGGCTTAACAGAGAAATCTTCAGTGAGCTTAAACACGAAAAGGAAGCTTACAAGAAGTGGAAATTTGGACAGATGGCATGGAAGGAGTACAAAAATATTGCTCGAGCATGCAGGGGTGTAATCAGGAAGGGCAAAACACAATTGGAGTTGCAGCTAGCAAGGGATGTAAAGGGTAACAAGAAGGGTTTCTACAGGTAGGTTAGCAACAAGAAGGTGGTAAGGGAAAGTGTGGGCCCCTTGCCGAATGGGGGAGCCAACCTACTGACAGATGACGTGGAAAAGGCTGAAGTACTCAATGCTTTTTTTTGTCTCGGTCTGCACAGACAAAGTCAGCTCCCAGACGGCTGCACTGGGCAGCACAGTATGGGGAGGAGGTGACCAGCCCTCTGTGGTGAAAGAACAGGTTAAAGACTATTTAGAAAAGCTGGACATGCACGAGTCCATGGGGCCGGATCTAATGCATCCGAGAGTTCTGAGGGAGTTGGCTGATGTGATTGCAGAGCCATTGGCCATGATCCTTTAAAAGTTGTGACGATCAGGGGAGGTCCCAGACAATTGGAAAAAGGCAAATATAGTGCTCATCTTTCAAAAAGGGAAGAAGGAGAATCCAGGGAACTACAGACCAGTCAGTCTCACCTCAGTCCCTGGAAAACTCACAGAGCAGGGAGCCCAGAAATTCCTGGTCACCTCATCCGTGCAGAGGGACAAACCCCTGCCATCCAGGTGGAAGCTGCAGCGTGCGGCTTTATCACAGGGCCATCACCACTGCTCCAGCTCCCTTTTTTTTTTTTTTAAATATACCTACTTCCCTCTGGACAAGTAAAGGCATCGTTCGTGTGCACAAGCCAAAGGAGAGACTTTAGAACAGCTTGCCACGGCGCTGGGGATCAGCAGAGAGCCTTGAGCTGAGGCCCCACACGGGCTCACTCTCTCTGCATGTATCTACGCTACCAGCACCACAGAGGCACAGCTGCAGCCGTGGTGCTGGAGCGTAGACACTTGCTACAGCGACGGGCTTCCATTCCTACAGTAAACCCACTCGCTTGAGAGGCCGTAGCTTGGTCAATGGTAGAATTCTTCCACTGGCCGAATGATGTCTACACTGGAGCTTAGACGGATTTAACCAGGTCTCTCCGGAGTGTGACTATTTCATACCCTGAGCTACATAGCTAAATTGACCTACGTTATAGGTGCAGGCAAGGCCTCTGGAAGAGGTTAGCACTTTCTCACAGGTTACCATAGAGTTTATTTTTCCTAAAGGGATTTATCAGCTCCAAGACACTTATTCTGCCTGGTATATTTAAGATCTCTGAGACTTTGTTTTTATGAACAGTCTGTTTTTGAAGCTAATGCTCCACAAACAAGTTAAAAGACTACTGCTGTGTTTTATGGATGCAGTTTCTATTTGCACTCATTTGCAATGGGGTAGGGTTTGGTTGGTTGGTTTTTTTGGAGGGGAGAGTGGGGAAAGTTTCTTTGGGCCTTGTATATTCCAAGAAATAGTTTTTATGGGTTTAACAGGACTGTGGTTACATCAATTTGATTAAAAATCTGTTTTATTAGCAAAAAAAAAAAAAAAAAAAAAAAAAATCACAAAGTTAGAACACTGCTCAGGAGAGCCTCGTTTAGTGTTAACATCCCACGGTCCCACATTGCACGTAACCACAGAGTAACGATGTGGCGGTGGCTTTTGAGGGTGACCTAGAGACGAAGCATGGGGGTGAAGCACTAGTTTCATTTATAGCCGAGAACATGAGCAGGACATGAATTCTGTTGCAAGCGCCTCTAAAAGAACCTTGTCATTTTCTGATTTATTTTTTTTAAACTGATTCTTCAAAACTTAACTTTGGTGTTTTAGTGGTTGCTTTTGGTTTAAACTGAAAACTGGAATCCTAGTGATAGGTGTGAGCCCTTGCTTATGCACTCTAACCGGTGCACAGAACAAGTAACAGAGAAAGCAGCACACACAGCATAACAACACTCCTAGCCCCACAATGTGCTTGCATCTTCTCTTCTCATGACAAGAGACCTAACCTGCAGCAAACTCCCGTTCCAGCTGACAACATTGCTATAGCAACCGAGCGGTGCTCCCTAGCAGCATCAGAAAAAATTTCATTACAGAAAACAGGGAACAAGACGTTCAGCCACCCAGACTCTCAGATAGCCCCAGTTTGTGCCAACCCCCCACCTCCCGCAAAAGCAAGACAAACACAAAACCATCAATGTTCTTAACCATCTAACTGCTGGCTGAGGAAAGGACTGAACAGCAGTGGGCACCTCTCTCTCCAAAGCTGTTTCTATTCGTTATTACAGATTGATTCCCCTCCTCTGGTTTCTTTCTGAGCTCTCAGGCTGGCGCCAGTCAGTGCGCCACAGAAAGGAGCATTATAAAAAGGAAGTGAACACTCTTACAGGGCAAGGCTCGAAGAACAGGCCAAGAAGTTACTAAGCAGCATGCTCCTTTCCTACGGAGCAGACATTTTAAAACTCTCATGGATTTGGAGTCCACCCTCCCCAGCTCACAGCTGCCATGCTGGATTTGCCTCTCTAAAAGGAGCCAAGTCCTTGCGGCTGCTTCAGAGTTCCGCTCGTAGAGGCAATGGTGCTCCCAGGCAAAATCAAGCCTGCCTCACGATTTAAAGCCAAGTTTTAAATCTGGGGAAAGAGCGGTTACTCGCCAGCCTCTGCACACTAGTGGGATGTGTCCCTTCCCCGTAGAGCCCACAGGTGTGCCCGGGCAGAAGCAATGCACTGCAGGTACTGAAGAGTAACTCCTTTAAAAAGGACAGCTGGTGCACCTTGCCCGAAGAGGAGGAGAGACTGAAAGAGCGTACAACAAATAATCCAAGAGGAAAGATATGGAGACAAAAGCACAGACACGGATAGCTCTCTGCTGCTCGGAATAAGTCCCTTCCACTTCCAGGAAGAACATTTTAAGATACGCTTTCCTGGAACGTAGCAGAATTTGTCAAACTCCCACAAAACAGGCCAGGCATGGTCTCTGGGATCCAAATCATTAGATGGAACAACTGCAGAGCGGATGAAGGACGAGAGGCTTTCTGACACAAGAGAACTGGTAAAAAGCAACAGAGGGTCCTGTGGCACCGTTAAGACTAACAGAAGTATTGGGAGCATATATACCTGCCTCTGGAAATTTCCATTACTTGCATCTGAAGAAGTGAGGTTCTTACCCATGAAAGCTTATGCTCCCAATACTTCTGTTAGTCTTAAAGGTGCCACAGGACCCTCTGTTGCTTTTTACAGATTCAGACTAACACGGTTACCCCCTCTGAAAAGAGAACTGGTGACACCAGTAAATGATACAGAGACTCCCATGCAACGTCCCAAGGAAGAGTGTATCAATACTGACTGCGCAAGGCAGGGCCATCAGTCTGACCTGAGCCTGTCTGCATCTCTTCTAACCAACAGCTTGGCATAACTTAGCCCTTTGCTCCAGTCTAAGAGGAATGCACTGGTGATTGAGTCTGCATCCATTTCTGCTCCGGATTCAACACACTTTGCATTGCTGGTTGGTGTGAAAAGATCTACCAATGGAGTGTCACATTTCTTGAATATCTCTACTAACATCTGCTTAAGCAATCACTCATCCTGGTCCTGTAGCCTGAAACTTTTCTTGTAAGCTAGCACATTTTCTTTCCCAGATGAGTGGGCTAAGGGACACACCTGATAGACCAGGTACCAGTCCAGAGGGCCAGCAAAATGGCTGGGAGTGAGCACCTCCTTGCTTGATGATATTGAACATTGCTGTGATGCCGTATGTCAGTACTGGACCAACAACCCTTTTAATCATTGTCAGAAAGGACTTCAGAACCCACCTGATGGCTCCTACTTCCAGACCATTTACTTGCAGCTTGGCTTCCCATGTATTCCATCAAAAACATACCATCACATTTTGGACATGGGTCAGCCCAATCAGGGGCATCTGCTGAGACTCACATGGCTGGGGATGGAGGACAGAAATGAGCTCTCACTCAGCATACTGCCCTTAGCTACCACAGGGCCACAAATTTAAAGTGAGGAATAACTACTGTTAATTTTTCCCTGGAGGAGACTTGGAGGCAAGGAGTCAGACAACTGTTGGATTGGTTAGCCATCTCTAACCCAACCATTCTGTCACGGTGGGACTAAAGATTTTGCATTGCTTGGATGCAGTGGGCTGGCCATTCCATTGGAAAACTGCACAAAGGGACCATTAAAGGTGAACGGATTAAAACTGTGTTTGCACATCGCCTCGTACAACAGGGTCCCGGTCCATGACTTGGGCTCCCAGGCACTACGGTAACACTAATACTAATTTAAAATTAAAAGTTAAAGAGCTTTCAATCCAAGTTACTAACCATACATGTTTAGAGCGACACTACGCCCCATGTTCTTCATAGAGATATTATTGTGATATGATTATGGCATAACTATCATGTATTTTATGCAAGATAAGGTCATGTACTATGTCATTGAAAAGGTTATGATTCACTGAATATGACTATCCTATTTGTATGCATGTATCATTTTGGTATCTGAAGTTAGGAATATTGTCTAGGCATCTGTTACAAATGTGTGAACACCCACTAGGCAGAACGCAATCAGTCTAGACGGCTGGCTGGGAAGGGCCATTAGGGAAAACAATAGGTCTTAGAAGATGCTAATCTCCCACTGGGGAGCCTTCCTGAGGACACCACAAACAGACTCCAAGTCATGGCTGCTGTGTCCCTACAGGGACATGTGACCAAGTCACCCAGTACTGGACTCCATCTTGGAATACCAGTGTCTTTCCACGGAAAGGTTTGGGAAGTAAAATTGGAGACAAAGGGTTCCCGCCGTATACAAAAGCTATTTAAGGAAGGGGAGTGACATCATCTAGGTTCTTCACTGACTCCCCGCCAAAGAAACTGCTGGAAACTCCTGAGGAACAAAGGCTGGACTAGGGGAGAAGGGCTGAATTCAGGCTAGAGGGGTTTCTAGCCTGTGACAGGAATACCTGGAGTTTTAAGCTGCAAGCAAGTGCAGCTTGCTCTCAAGAAACTCTGCAAACTGCCTAAAACAACATTTAGGGTGAGAATTTGCTAGTCATATCCAATCTCTTTAGTATATTAAGCTTAGATTGCATTTTTGTTTATTTGCTAGGTAATCTGCTTTGATCTGTTTGCTATCCCTTATAATCACATAAAGTCTATGTTTTGTAGTTAAGAAACTTGTTTTTGTTTTGTCTAAAACCAGTGTGTGGAAATCATAACTGAGGGCGGAAAGCTGTTGCATATCTTCCTCCACATTGAGGGAGAGGGCGAATTTCACGAGCTTATGCTGTACCGTTCTCTGTGCAGCACAAGACGGTATCATTTGGGGTTTACACTCCAGAGGGGGGCGGGAGGCGTGCCTTAGCAACTGGGAGGTGCCTTAGCTGAGCCTGCCCATGCAGAGCTGATCTCAGCATCTGTGTGAAGCTGGGTGTGTCCCTACCTGTATGTGTGCTGGAGGGGGCTTGCAGGCCTGTCACAACAGTACAGTGTAAAGGGAGCCCAGGCTGGTGGGTCAGGCGGGCTCAGTGGTACCCCAGTTCCAGGTAGCACCCCGGGGGAACCCGTCACAGAGTTAATTCCTCATTCAGTTTAAAATGATGTAATTTCCTGCTTCACTTGAAGGTACCTGCCCAGCCTCCACTCCCAAGTTTTCCTTGCTAAAGTCATTTAGGGTATGCCCACACGGCAAAGAAAAACCTGTGGCACCAAGTTTCAGAGCCCAGGTCAATTGACTCAGGCTCACGGGGCTCGGGCTGCAGAGCTAAAAATAGCAGTGTAGACATTTGACCTCTAGCTACATCCCGGGCTCCGAGACCCACCCCCTCGTCGAGTTTCAGAGCCCAGGCTCCAGCTCAAACATCTACACTGCTATCTTCAGCCCCTGCAGCCTGAGCCAACTGACCTGGGCTCGGCAACTCGGAACCACAGTCCTTTATTGCAGTGTAGACATACCGACGCTCCTGGGAGTGTGAGAAATGCAGCTCCCCGCACTGTGGTTTTGGTGGTTGTAACACCATTCTCTGCTTCATGAAAAACACAGAACTCTTTGTGCAGTTCAGCATCATTTCAGGATCCCATAACCTTAACTTGCTGAGACACCCCTCCAGTAATCCACAGATGAAAGACTGCTGACAGAATAAAAACGCATCGAATGGTACCGCTAACTAGGCCCCCCTTTCTGAAGAGGACTCCACATTTTGAGCTGCCCAGCCTCACTCCATAAGTGTTTGAGGGACAGGAGTCCTGGCACTGCCACTCTCCCTGGAGTGAAGGAAATGGGAACTATCTTATTCACTCCCGTGAGTGGGTGTGGAATGTCTCCATGTTTCACATTTAACCAAGACCCCTTTTTGATCGGGGTGCTGCATACACAGAACCATAGACACATAGGGTGGAAGGGACCTCGAGAAACCATCAAATCCAGCCCACTGCCCTGAGTCAGGACCAAGTGAACTTAGACCATCCCTGACAAGTGTTTGTCCAACCTGTTCTTAAAAATCTCCAATGACCGGGATTCCACAAACTCCTTTGGAAGCCTGTTCCAGAGCTACCCTTAGAGTTAGAACGTTTTTTCTAAATTTAACTTAAAATCTCCCTTGCTGCAGCTTAAGCCCATTACTTCTGGTCCTGCCTTCAGTGGACATAGAGAACAGCTGATCACCATCCTCTTTATAACAGCCCTTAACATATTAGAAGACTGTTAGCAAGTCCCCTTTAGTCTTCTTTTCTCAAGACCAAACATGCCTAGATTTTTTAACCTTTCCTTATAGGTCAGGTTTTCTAAGCCTTTTCTTATTGTTGTTGCTCTCCTCTGGACTCTCTCCAATTTATCCATATCTTTCCTTAAGCGTGGCGCTCAATATTGGACACAGTACTCCAGTTGAGGCCTCACCAGTGCTGAATAGAACAGGATAATTACCTCCCCGTCTTACGTACAATACTGCTGTTAATACATCCCAGAATGATCTTAACCTTTTTCACAACTGCAAGACATTGTTAACTCATATTCAATTTGTGATCCACTACAACCCCGAGACCCTTCCCAACAGTACTATCACCTAGACGCTATTCCCCATTTTGTAACTGGGCATTTGATTTTTTCTTCCTAAGGGCAGTATTTTGCACTATCTTTATTGATTTCATCTTGTTGATTTCAGACCAATACTCCATTTTGACAAGGTTGTTTTGAACTCTAATCCTCTCCTACAAAGAGCTCACAACACCTCTCAGCTTGGTCTCAGCTGCAAATTTTATAAGCACACTCTCCACTCTATTATCCAAATCATTAATGAAAACATTGAATAGTACCAGACCCAGGCCTGATCCCTGCGAGACCCCACTAGATGAGATCTCCCCATTTGACAGTGAAACATTGATAACTACTCTGAGTATGGTCTTTCTGTGACCCTAGCAGCCTCCCAATGCAAGAGGGCAAAGGGCTCACTGCCGAGAGTTCTAGATGGCCTAACCAGTTCAGTGTACCCCACCGCATGAATATCATAACCTGCATCTAAAAGGCCTCAAGTAGGATATCAATAGAAAGCTAATAACATACTGATCATTAACATTATTGTGGGGTATATGTATGGAGGACAAATGCAAAATTACAAACATGTTGGGAATTATGTTCTTAAAGTGTGTCTGCCAGGCAGGGCTCAAGTTACCCCTCCCTAGACAAAGGAATATGGTTCTGCCACCTTGAAGGTACTTCCAAAGTACATTAAGAAATGATGGGAATGCATTTACATAGAAGGTAAACAGAACCATCAAGCTAACAAGGGAAGAAGATAACTACTCAGCATCACAGCAGTGCCAGGAGATTGGCGGAACAGATCAATCTGCATTTTAGCAAACACCAGCAGTGGAAGAAAGCAGCATGAAACTTCCCTCACCACAGACTCCATGTCATCTTTCTCACGGCTTGAATGAACTTTACTTTGCGGGGTAACCATCAGAAGAATCTATTTCAAAGGTTCACTGGACTATACAAGGGGCAGACACCCCCAAATTATCTTTCACCTAAGACAACAATGGAATGGAGCACTTTGGACTTTAGGGGGCATCCTGGCCAAGGGGGTGGTCAGCCATCTTGCTGAAAGGTAGTGTGGTGAGAATCTGACCTTGAACCAAAACTGTAGTATTGTTAAGTCTTAGTCTCTAGAAAGAGTTTTTCACTTTTATTTGCTTGTAGCCATTTCTCACTGCCCTTTATACTTGAACTCGCTCACAATTCTCTCTCCTTTTGTTAATAAACTTGTTTTAATTTATTCTAAACAACCCAGTGCTGTCTTTGAATTGAGGTGATAGCCTGACTCCGGTTGAAGCGAAAAGCTGGGCACTTTGTCTCTTCAGAGGAGCACATGAACCTTATTGCTTTGAATGGCCCAGGAAAGGGCTGGACGTTGCAGAGCACACGGTTTGGGAGAAATGACAGGGGGCACTGGGGCATCTTCCAGGTGTAACCAAAGCTGCTAGAAGCCAGAATGTGGCTCTGGTGCAACAAGCAGGCTGCTCCAGTCGGAGCTGCTGGCCGAGGGTGGTTTATCACACAGATACTCAGTGCACAGTGCACGCTTGTACGCTGGCAGGGAGCAGCCAAACAAGGGAGCTATAGCAGCAAAGCACTTTAAGGCAGAGTTACAGGGCAAGTCTATATCACACCCCAGAATGTGACATCCACCTTAGAGTCAATTCCATCTAGACCACATTTCCCTAGTTTGCTTATGAGAATGTGTCAAAAGCCTCACTAAAATCAAGATATATCACCACCTATTGCTTCGCTCACCCCAATCTACTAGGCCAGTAACTCTGTCAAAGAAGGAAATTAGGTTGGTTTGGCAGGATCTGTTCTTGACAAATCCATGCTGGCTATTCCTTATCTCCCTATTATCCTCTAGGTGCTTACAAATAGATTGTTTAATCATTTGTTCCAGTATCTTTCCAGGTATCAAAGTTAGGGTGACTGGTCTATAATTGCTCAGGTCCTTTGTTCTCCCTTTTAAAGGCAGGTACTATGTCTGCCCTTCTCCAGTTTTCTGGGGCCCCACCTGTCCTCCAGGAGTTCCCAAAGAGAACTGCTAGTGGTTCTGAGATCGCTTCAGCTAGTACTCTAGGATCAATTTCATCAGGCCTTCCCAACTTGAAAACATCTAACTTATCTAAATATTCTTTAACCTGTTCTTTTCTTTCTTTGGTTTGCATTCCTTCTCCGTGGTTGTTAATATTATTTGTGTTAAATATCTGGTCACCATTAAGCTTTTTAGTGAAGACTGAAACAAAATGGGCATTAAACCCTTCCACTTTCTTGATGTCATCAGTTATTGGCTCATCTTCCCTGCTAAGTAGAGGACATACACTTTCTTTTGTCTGTCTCTTACTTCTATTGTATTTAAAGATCGTCTTCTTATTGCATTTTTTGTCCCTTGCTAGGTGTATCTCATTTTGTGTGTTACATGCTTGTGCTATTCTTGCTATCAACAATCAGCCCATGTTTCCACTTTTAGTAGTATTCTTTTTTGATTTTCAGGTCATTAAAGAGCTCCTGATGGAACCACATTGGCCTCTTACTATTCTTCCTATCTTTCCTTCACATCAGAATAGATTGCAGTTGTGTCTTTAATAACGTCTTCTTGAGAAACTGCCAGGTCTCCTGAACTCCTTTTTCCCTTAGACTTTTTTCCCCATAAGACCTTAACTACCAGTTCTCTGGGTTTGTTAAAATCTGCTTTTCTGATGTCCACTGTCCTTATTCTGCTGCTTCCACTTCTTCCTTTCCTATGAAACACGAAATCTATCATTTTAGGATCACTTTCACCCAAAATTGCCTTCCAGCTGGAGATTCGCGATCAATTCCTCCCTGTGGGTAAGAACCAAGTCTAAAATGGCTGTCCTCTTGGTTATATCCTCCACTGTCTGGAACAAAAAGTTGTCCCTGATACATTTCAAGAACTTACTGGATATGTTGTGTTTTGCCATAATACTTTTCCAACAGATGATTGGGCAGTTAAAATCCCTCATTCCTATCAGGTCTTGTCTTTTGGATATTTCTGTTATTTGTTCTAGGAATGCCTCATTCATCTTCTTTTCCTGACTTGGTGGTCGATAGTAGACCCCTACCATGACATCACCCCTATTTTTTACCCCCTTTATCTTTACCCACAGACTCTCAACTGGTCTGCCTGCCATGTCCGTCTGGATCTCAGAACAAGTGTATATATTCTTGGTGTATAAACACCTGCTCCCTTTTTACCCTGCCTGTCCTGCCTGAACAAGCTGTACCCCTCTATACCAATATTTCGGTCATAAGACTTAACTGCCATCAAGGACTGACTGGGTGGGGTAAGTCATACGTTAGTTTGTGGACTAATACTTCTAGTTCTTCCTGTTTACTCCCCATACTCCTTGAATTTGAACCAATTCCCCCATGGATTCCCTCTTATTTCTCCTTTGACCCTATTGCAATTTTCCATGTCCCCCACAACATCTAGCCCTCTGTTAAGGTCACCTTTATCTATTCTCGACTTACCTGTGGGCTTTTGTCACCTATCCCCTTTGAACCTAGTTTCAAGTCCCCCTCATTAGGCTGACGACTCAGTAGCAGCAGCCTGGCAAGCACAGACCAGACCACGCTGCCGGGAGGAAAAACATACCTGTGACTGTCGCACAAAGATGCCATGATTCTCTTCACAGGTGAAATACTTCCTGCCCTGCACAATGCCATCGTTCTTGCCCTTCGCGTCATCCAAGATGACTCCAACCCACTTTCCTGTGGCGAACAACGTGGCTCCAACATATGCCACTGTCCCACGGTGTCCCTTTCCGATGACTTCCACTCGGGAGCCCACTTTCAAGGGCTTGCCACTAGCTTCCACACTCATCCTGGTTCCGGCACTTGACGCCTAGAGGAACAGCAGGAAAATAAAAATGTCAGCAAGTGAACATATGAAGTTACTATCAACTGTATTTCTCTCACTATTTAGGAGACTGAAATCTCACTCTCAGTTCAGCTGAAAACAACCACCACGTTTGATGTGACCTACGTGAGGACAGCATGTGTCTTCCATTTTAGGATTTTGCCTGGAGTCAGATGAGGTGGAGGAAAAGGTTTTGAGCAAAGCAGGCCAGTCATCATAAGAGTCATTTCTACAATTCGTTATTTTCAGAAGCAAACATAATATATGCCCTCACACCTTGGGGCTGTCACAAGCATTAAAATCACGCACACCAGCAAAGCCTCTGAAATATTAATTACTGCTCCTATTAGTTTTTAATACACACCCTAAGCACATATACAGTATGTATTTTTGGAAGGTCCATTCAGTGGCTTTGGGAAAGACCAATATGAAGCAGCAGCCCTTTAGCAAGTCACCATATACATCTGACACTGTGACAGACGGTCACAGATCATCTTCCAGTGCGGGAAGCACAGGATCACGGTCTCAGAAGAGACGATTTTATCTCCCTGCCCCTAGTCTCTAGCATTAGAGGGCCCTATAACCAGGGCTGTTGGGTTTGTGAACCCTCCTCTTCCACAGCATCATGCTTTCCTACCTCTCCTCAAAGAGACATGGCTGGTCCATGTCTGATATTTGATAACTAGCAGCCTATCTGTGTGGATTTAGGAGACCACCTCTGGGCCAGGAGCACCCATTCACAGCTTTACTAGAGCTCCAAATCAGGCACTAAGCAGTTAATCAGAAAATACAGACATTAAACTCTCATTATGTTTTCAAGACATTCAGTATCCTCCTAATTACCCATCCACGCTTGTTAAAGTCTAATGTGCACTACTGCATTTTTAAGTTGTCATCATCTCAAACCTATATCTATCTGCCTAGGTACAACAAAATGCATTCCAAGATTCACTTCTGGTGCAGAGAATAAGGCCATGGGTGTAAGCAATTCCATAAATGAAGTGTTTTACACACTCAGAATCTTACTAGAAATACACACGTGTTAATGTAACTGTGAAGCACATGCCTCCATTTTCAATTTACTTTTCCAGGGGCTGTGGGCCCCCTCCGTTCTACTGTTGGGCGAGATGTCACTCACTGAAAAGCAGAGTTCCATCTCTATTAATACCACCTGCCTAGACGATAATGTTGCTGTCACATTTCAGTGGCCTCTCCAGGCACTCATACTGTGTTCAGGACAAAAAAGAGTCTAAAGCTTTACACAGTTAACTGCTATCAGAAAGACTCCATAATATAAATGCTTACACACCACTTCAGGTAACCCTGAGCATACAGGGGTTCTGAAGAAAAACGTTCGTAAACAAGAAAGAAACTGCCGTGGGAAGAAAGGGAACGGATCATAAACAGAAAATGCCTCAGCCTCATCCGTATTCCAGTAGCTCTAGTAACCTGCAAGGTATTATTCTATTTGACTGAAGAAGCAAATATTACTTAACAGACAAGTCCACAGGAAGTTGCATCCATCTTCTAGTGTAAAGAAATATACTTGCAGCTCAGCCAATGGCGAGCCTGAGTTTCGGGGGCTCCTTATGCAAACGACACGATATTTATACTGCCATGTGTTATTCTAGTGACGTGACATTCTGTTACAGAAACAGCAAACCCCAGGTTAGGCTCCAGCTTGGCCTAGCGACCGGAGTTTTCTTCCAGATCATGAAGCTGTACAGACAGTATTAACCACCATGCTTGATTTGTAAACATTATACCAGGGCCCTGATCTGATGAAACAGACAGATTCCTAAACCCAATTCATAGTCATTCATCGGGCCAATGAGCCAGGCCAGGGGTGGGCAAACTACGGCCCGCGAGCCGTTTTAAGTCAGCGCACGAGCTCCTACTGGGGAGTGGGGTCTGGGGCTTGCCCCGCTCCGGGGTTCCAGCCAGGTCGGGGGCTGCAACACGAGGCTCCCAGAAGCAGCCGCATGATCCCGCTTCGAGGGTCGGGGGCCATGCCATGCGTAGGAACCGGAGAAGGGACATGCCACTGCTTCCGGGAGCCGCTTGAGGTAAGCGCCACTCGGAGTCTGCATTCCTGAGCCTCAACCCACGCCCCAACCCCCTGCCCCAGACCTGATCCCCCTCCCGCTCACCAAATCCCTCGATCCCAGCCTGGAGCACCCTCCTGCACCCCAAACTCCTCATCCCCTGCCCCACCCCAGAGCCCGCACCCCCAACCAGAGCCCTCACCCCCACCCCAATTCTGTGAGCATTCATGGCCCACCATACAATTTCTATTCCCTGATGTGGCCCTAAGGCCAAAAAGTTTGCCCACCCCGGGCCAGGCTGTCAGGGCCAGAGCCTTCAAGAGTTTTCTTGGCTAAAATCTGTTAAATAGAATTGATGACATGAAATGACTTTAATTTCTCCAGATTGGAGACCTCACAGCTCATGTGACCACCTCATGAGAGACATAAGTTCTCTTACAAGTTGAGCTTTCATTTTACAAAAGAGCTTTCAGCTGGAACTCCCCTCTCTGATACACAGAAATCCATAAACAAAGGGTGCCCCAACTCTCAATAGGAGCATGGACATCAATTGTGTAGGTCAGCCTGTTACAAACCATTTCTGTTAGCTATACAGACAGGAGGACAATCCCTGCTGGAAAGGGTAGAGAACGGAAGCTAAAATCAAGATGAATTAATGGAATTCTAGAGCACTTGTCACATCAGCTCCAGTGATATGTTGGGAGAAGGGCTGAAGAGATTTTTGCTTTGCGGTTTCATTAGTAAGCGTGCCTCTGAAGGAAGGACTAGGACTTGTGGGCCTCCTGGATAAAAGCATGTTCTCAGGAGGGGCATTCCAAACACAAGGACAGAGGGAAGATGTGGAGATAAGTGCATGAGGAGGACATGAACAAGACAATTATCCAACTTAGCAAGAGTGAAGGGAACAGCCAAGCTGGACACCACCAAAGCATCAAGCAGATGAAAGCCAGTGAAGGAATATGAAGAAAGGCCAGATGTGGCTGGAATGAGGACAAGGTATATTACGCCTGCATTGTTCTGGATGCATTCAAGTGGGACAAGGGAGCAGGAAGTTATGGTACTCAAGGTAGTTTAAAAGGTGACCTGCAAAGGTTTTTAAATTCTCTTTCCCTAAAACTATTTTATTATGTATAAAGATTACCTGAATAGTTGATGTTAAAACAAGTGTTTTTACTTCCTTTTATGTTAGCAAGATCATGAATGTCAAGTCTGAGTTTGCTGGAGGAATTTGTGAGTATCTCAGATATTTACTGTGAGCTCCCAAAACCTTAATTGAAAGGGTGAGAGTGTTTAATCTTGAACAGATACCCTTTCTCCAAAGCATTCATTAGGCATTGGAGTAAAGCAGGTATTAACAAAAACAAGAGTTTTAAGCCATCTGATTAAACAGCCAATCCCAGTCACTATCTATGTTTTATTAGTTCTCTGACCACCATAGACTCTTCCAGGGTAGAAGAGACCTGACCTTTTAATGGGGGAAAAAAGTAGAGTCTCTTAAAAAAATCACACAAAAGCCTTCTAGCCCTGCTTTCCACATCATAAACTGGGAAACAAAATGGCAGATGAAATTCAATGTTGATAAATGCAAAGTAATGCACATTGGAAAACATAATCCCAACTATACATATAAAACGATGGGGTCTAAATTGGATGTTACCACTCAAGAAAGATATTGGAGTCATTGCGGATAGTTCTCTGAAAAACATCCACTCAGCGGCAGTCAAAAAAAAGCAAACAGAATGTTGGGAATCATTAAGAAAGGGGTAGATAATAGGACAGAAAATATCATATTGCCTCTGTATAAATCCATGGTACGCCCACATCTTGAATACTGCATGCAGATGTGGTTGCCCCATCTCAAAAAAGATACATTGGAATTGGAAAAGGTTCAGAAAAGAGCAACAAAAATGATTAGCGGTATGGAACGGCTTCCATATGAGGAAAGATTAATAAGACAGGGACTTTGCAGCTTGGAAAAGAGACCACTAAGGGGGACCATGATAGCGGTCTATAAAATCACGACTGCTGTGGAGAAAGTAAATAAGAAAGTGTTATTTACAACTTCTCATAACACAAGAACTAGGGGTCAACCCAATGAAATTAATAGACAGCAGGTTTAAAACAAACAAAAGGAAGTATTTCTTCACACAATGCACAGTCAACCTGTGAAACTCCTTGCCAGAGGATGTTGTGAAGGCCAAGACTATAACAGAGTTCAAAAAAGAACTAGATAAATTCATGGAGGATAGGTCCATCAGTGGCTATTAGCCAGGATGGGCAGGGATGGTGTCCCTAGCCTCTGTTTGCCAGAAGCTGGGAATGAGCGACAGGGGATAGATCACTTGATGATTACCTGTTCTGTTCATGCCCTCTGGGGCACCTGGCACTGGCCAGTGTCGGTAGACAGGATACTGCGCTAGATGGACCCAGTATGGCCGTTCTTACGTTCTTATAAAGAGGGGGTGCGTGGACAGAAAGCACATGCCCAATTTTTTTATCCTTTGAAAATCACCTTTTCAGACCAACATGCTGCTTTAAGAATTAGCAGCAAGCTCCATGCTACACTCAACACAGGCAAACACCCTTATTGATCGGATTGGAAATTTCAGAGCATCTCACTTCAAACCCATTTAGACATTGATTCCTGCCACAGTCACTTCCTTCCTTTTCAGTAGAAGAGGGGGCACTCAACCAAGAGAAAGGCAGGGCCTTTTCCCTAGTTGAATAAGCTCCTCCTGAGATTGCCGCTAACCAACCAGATAATGCAGTAGCAAGAAATGAATTCCACAGATTTGACTGGAGAAGAACTTGTAAGATTTCATACAGGTCTGTATCTAGCTAGCTTTTTATACAGCGCTCATCACCATGTAGCCGAGTGCCTTAGCACTGCACCTAAGCAACTGGAGAAACCCAATGCCCAGATGAGAAGAGAGTTAAGAGTCTCTAGAATGTTCTGGTTTCCTGATTATTCTTACACACAAACAAGCTACAGAAAGAATACATTTGCAGAACAGAATTATTTTCTGTAATGTTATAAAAGGAAAAACTATGGCCCTTTCTTATGTACATTACCAGACCAAAATACGTTAAAATTAACTGACTCCAGTTTAGTGCACAGAAAGCTAACTGACAAGTCAGGACATTCCCGCCTTGCCTTTCAAAGGTCTTTTTCTCACCAACTGCCACAATCTTCACTGCTAAGGAAAGGAAGACTTTGCATTTCTTTGCTACATATCTAGTCATCCACGTAACGCATCCGAAGGTTACTTTTAAACCGGTATAACTTTATTGAAAACAGTTTCCTGCGAACCATAAAACAAACATCTCTCTAAAATCCTCTGTGAGGGAGATAGACTCTAGATGTAGTGGACAGAAAGGGATTTATGTATACCGTCTCTCTCTGTAGTTTCGGAAGCCACTTCCATGAATACCATCTTTTCTACAAGGTTACTATACGTACTGTCGTATGCAGATGCAGTAATTCTCTAGCATAGTGGTAAACCTATTAAATCATCCAGGCCATCTCAACTGATGGACAGGTGAACTGGTTGAGCTAATAGTTTCTTTTCCATTTCTGACTTCTTGGACAGATAATTCACTGCTGAGGCATTAGGCTCATATCAAATCTTTCAACTTTTAAACTCAGAAACCCTGAAGTCCTAGTGGCTTTGCTGATCATCCACCGGGAATTTTCCAAAATCAGTAAAATCCCCCAATCCTAATATGAGGTCTGTAACTTTTCTATTCCACTGTAAAACAACTATTCTTGAAATCTGATTGCTGACTTTTTTTTCGTGGTCTTTTGCAAATCAGTTAAGCTTTTTGGGTGACATTTTGCTGTCTCCGAGATCACTGGGGTTGGTTTGGTGTAAGTGAGGGTTGAATTTGGCCTTTTGCATCTCAGCTACCCCCCAGTAAAGTGGGGGTAATACTTGCATACTTCATGGTGAGACTATAAAGCTAAATTAAGATTTGTAAGCACTACATCACTGCTAAGAATTAATTAAAAAAAGAAAAGATTATAGCACTTCAGTAATTGAAAATAGTGAATAAGGAATTGAGAAAGTGAATAAGGAAAAGTTATTTACTTGTTCCCATAATATAAGAACTAGGGGCCACCAAATGAAATTAATGGGCAGCAGGTTTAAAACAAATACAAGGAAGTTCTTCTTCACATGGCGCACAGTCAACTTGTGGAACTCCTTGCCTGAGGAGGTTGTGAAGGCTAGGACTATAACAAGGTTTAAAAGAGAACTAGATAAATTCATGGTGGTTAAGTCCATTAATGGCTATTAGCCAGGACGGTTAAGGAATGGTGTCCCTAGCCTGTGTTTGTCAGAGGGTGGAGATGGATGGCAGGAGAGAGATCACTTGATCATTACCTGTTAGGTTCACTCCCTCTGGGGCACCTGGCATTGGCCACTGTCGGTGGACAGGATACTGGGCTGGATGGACCTTTGGTCTGACCCAGTCTGGCCGTTCTTATGTTCTTAAGTAATTGATCAATTAAAAAGGGCAAAATTCATTCCTAGCTTCACCCTCCCCCCATCTCCCTTACCTTCTTCCCTGCAATGTCCCTTCCTTTATCAAATCCACTCCCAACAAAACCCTAACCAAAACATTACAGTGAAACTAAAATCATGGAATTACCGTGACATTTGCAGGCCACCATATTGTTCACTCTGCAGAAATGTTACATTCCTTCCCTCCATCCATTTGTCTGTCTTGTCTATTTACACTTCAAGATAGTGACTGACTTATTCTGTTTGTACAGTCCCCAGCACAATGGTGTATTGAATCTAGTCGGGGCCCCTAAATACATTAGCTACAGATATTAAATGGACTGTTTTATCTGTGTTTCCAGATACTGTACAATTTAGCAAGAATTCTATTTTTGATCAGTTCCAAATACTAGTTTTAACTAAAACATTTGATTTAGTTATTTAAGCAACAGCTGCATCCAATGGCCTCAGTTCTGAAGGTATACTTAAGATGTACTCTCCCTCACATCTGAACTGAATGGTATTTGCTATTAAGTTTTTAATTAATAAAATGGCATCTAGGAAGAGTTTTCCCTTAATTTGCTTCATTTTTCATTCTGTATTAATGCACTTGCATGAAACTAACTTGCATGAAAATAGTGCATCAGTTTCTGAGTTTATTTCTCATTGGAAGTCAATACCGTGTTTTCCCGAAAATAAGACAGTGTCTTATATTAATTTTTGCTCCCAAAGATGCGCTAGGTCTTATTTTCAGGGGAGGTCTTATTTTTCCTGGAGCTTCGGGGCCTTATATTCCGGGGTGGCCTTATTATCGGGGAGGTATTATTTTCGGGGGATGTCTTATTTTCGGGGAAACAGGGTAGTTGGTTGCTGTAATTATTAACACAGCTGTCAATTGGTGTCATAGGGGTATGTGGCACCTCAAGTGATTAATAACCCAAGACACTCACATCATTCATGCAAGTGTCATCAGTACCGAATGAGGGAAGAGAAAAAATTAAATTATACCTGGGGAAAAGAGGGATAGCTCAGTGGTTTGAGCATTGGCCTGCTTAACCCAGGGTTGTGAGTTCAATCCTTGAGGGGGCCATTTAGGGATCTGGGGCAAAAATCTGTCAGGGGATTGGTCCTGCTTTGAGCAGGGGATTGGACTAGATGACCTCCTGAGATCCCTTCCAACCCTGATATTCTGTGATTCTAAATGAATGGGTTTCACAGTTTATGAGGTACAAGATGTGCCTTTATTTTTTTTAATCGGTTCACACAGCAAAGTTTCATTGTCAAACTAGTAAGAAAGTAGATTAGAAACTTGATGGCATGCCCATGCTGCCAGGAGTCCCCAAACATGTCAGGTTTGCAAGTTGTAGCTCAAAAAAGCCTATTTTAAATTTACAAACCTATTGTCATCAGTTTGGACACAGCAAGAACTTCTCACAATGGAAATTTCCACCCTGACCAATGCAGTGCTCTACTCTAAGTATATTCCAAAGGTTCCTTTTAAAAAGGGAACTTTACTACTGGCACAGTTTACCAAAACTGATAAGCTACAAAGAATTATGCTCCAAAATCCAGAAGCTCCGTCCTGCAGGCTGAATTCCGACACTGAAGCAGCCAGCAGCCTAGCCAAACTACTACCCCACCAGAAATGCTAATAGACAGCTGTAACAAACCCAAAACCTGCTAAGCTGGAATGGCAGCAACAAGGTTTTCTGCAAAGCAAAGTTCACAAGCCTCCCACTGAATCCACCCTACAGCAAACACCTGACAAACTGATTTTCAGAGGCTCATTTAGCTCCTCTCTCAAGTTCCCACTGACACTGGAGGATACTGCGAATAGGTCTGTGGTCAGTCCGATGGAAATACACCGCTACCTCGATATAACACTACCCGATATAACACGAATTCAGATAGAACGCGGTAAAGCAGTGCTCCGGGGGGGCGGGGCTGCGCTCTCTGGTGGATCAAAGCAAGTTCAATATAACACGGTTTCACCTATAACGCGGTAAGATTTTTTGGCTCCCGAGGACAGCATTATATCGAGGCAGAGGTGTATAATTTTTCACTCAGAACAGTTAGACAAGAGAAACTACGTGTGGTCCCAGAAGTTACAGACTAGCGCAGGGATCGGCAACCTTTGGCACGCAGCCCGCCAGGGTAAGCCCCCTGGAGGGCCGGGCCGGTTTACCTACCTGCCGCATCTGCAGGTTCAGCTGATCGCGGCTCCCACTGGCCGCGGTTTGCCACTCCAGGCCAATGGGGGCTGCGGGAAGTGGCGCGGGCCGAGGGATGTGCTGGCAACAGTCACTGGCAACAGGGGAATGACCCACCCGCTTAAGTTTTCACCAATTGAAACAACTTCCACAGCCAGGACAATTCAATTGCACTTTCTTAAATTACAGATTGTGCTAAGAACAAGTGGAAAATGTACAATTTCCCCTACTGCAGAGCATGGGAAATAACCCCTAACTACACAAACCCAAATCTTTCAATGTTAATTTCCATCTAAGTTCTGAATGACAATCTCGTCTCCAGGCTGGGCCATACCATTGGACTTCATTGCTCAGTAAAAGGACATTTTCAGGTAAGCACAGATACATTTTCCTATTCTCCAGTGTGCTAAGGTTCACAGATCTGCTACAATGCGATTTTCACAGCAGCATGCCCCCACTATCATCCTTTAAATATGGACATCCAAAATGAGATATATTACACGTCCTCCATCTTCTCCTGGGCACTAAGGTGTGGAGAGTGCTTCTGCCAAAAAAGACGACACCTTCTAAAGATTGGGTGGCTAATATGTAAAGTTGGGGTGAATTTAGGCATTGATGGCCATGTGGCAACCTAGCAGATCTCAGTGTAAAAGACGTAACTTCTCTGCACTACGATCATCCATGCTCTTAAGGAGCATACTTTGATGATTAGGGATATTACTTCTTGAATTTACCGTGGGAGCGAATGCCACAAGTACTGAATTACAAGTACAATAGCAGTGGCACCAACTGGGGAGAGGGGAGAAGATGACGCAGACACCAAGATTTTTGCACTTGCTCATAGTTCCATAGGCTGCAGAGCCCAGGGGGGCCACGCCCACCCACTTTTAAGCAGTGGTCCTGTACTAAATCAGTACAGCTGTTGCCAGAGTAGTCCAAAGCATCGCTCCAGCTGTGTGGTTACAACGCCAAGTTTCAGTGAATGATGTTGTGACCTGGTGCATGGGGTCGCAACTCAACTTGGGCTCCAGATAGAGGGGTGGCTGGGCCAACGGTGTTGTAACCGGACACCCAGGACATCTGTTCCTGTACAGCAGAGCACAGGGGAGTCCACTGACAACTCGCCTCTTGGTGGCACCAGCCCATGTGCCGTGCTGGGGAGAGGGGAAACTCCCTTGCCGAGGGAGACCCAAAGTCCCTACAAGAGCAGTGGGGACAAGTGGGGACCAGAAGGGGGTCCTGGATCAGAATTTGCCTTCTCCCCCCCATTCCAAAATATATGAATTGCTGCCTGAATTCTGGTCTCATCTGAGAAAGCTCCCAACTTCAAAACCCAGCTGATCAGAAATAGGTGATGCATGGTTTCATTCATTCCCTGGAATTTTCAGGGGTTTCTTGAGAACAGGAATGTGACAAAGCTGTTCCTGCGATTCTTGCACAGTACTACGGATTACTGCCTCTGGCTACTCTCCAGGGACCTCACTTTAACCAAAGCTGCAGGGAACAATTTACTCCCAAAATAAGAGAGCCTGGCACCGATCTGTGTCTACCTGCAGACAGGGCTGGTTCGGAGTCAGAGCTCTGAAGTAACTGAGAGCAGCTGCTGACCTTGCCACAGCAACCTGCCCTTGTTTGAGCTACCATTCAAAGAGGTATTTTCTCCTGCTGTAGTTCAGGGACGGCTTCCACTTGCCACACGATCTGTATTCCTTTCTATAGCACCTGGCAGGAGCCAGGACTGCAAGTTCACTTCCCTGATGACTCAGAATAGCCCCAGCTTACCACAGAGCTCCCCACTGTATCCGTAAGAAAGCTAGGAACTCATTTGCCCGAGCGCCTGATTTCCAGGGCCAGAACCACATCTATGCCCAAAGGAGGGGGCTTAGGCAACAACTGCCTGCACTTGGTGGCCTGTGAGGAGGCCACTTGCAGGTAAAAAACTGTCCATGTCGGAAACGGAGAGTCCTTGGCTACCGGGGAAGGTAGCCACATTTACCTGGGGCAGTGACTCCAGGTTGGAGTTGGACAGGTGCACACCGAGAAAGCGCCTGCTTTTATGAAATGGAGGCCAGGGGCTAGGAAGGGGTAAAGGATGGGCCAAGGGCTTGTTCTTCTATAACTAGGCTGCTGCCCCCTTCTTCACCCCATAGCCAGGTGCTGCGGGGGAAAGGAAGAGCTGGTGACGCACAGCAACCTGCAACAGATGCTGGGAACAGCCCAGAAGTTAAGGTGTGGCAACCCACAGCAGCAGCTCCAGTCTTCTAGGTGTGCCAGGAAATCCCCCTCCATCTATTACAACTTCTAAGAGAACACCAGAAGGGATGCACAGCTACCGCTTGTCCAAGGTGATGGCAGACTTTCTCAGCATAGCTTCACAGTACCCAGAATTCTAAACGGAAAGTGTTCGTCCTCTCTTTTGTTATTTTTAATAGAACATAGGGGGTTATATAATAATAGATAAACTAACTCTGATCTGGACTGCTGGCTCCCCTCTCCAAAGGCGGAAGATTCCCTTTATGTATGTACACATATGCGCGTGTGCGACACACACACACGAATCAGCATGTCTATCGCCTGGTCTTTCTGCATTGATCCACCACACTGCACTCCACGGAGGTTAGAAGGAGAAACAAGCACTGGTTTTACTTCCCCCTTGGGAGTTTGTCCCTATCAACCTGCTTTGGAAAAAGTGCGGGGATGAACTGGGCTCAGGTCGCTGAGCTCTCAGTGATCACCCTGTTCTCAAAGAGGCTGGGCTTATTCTTTTCCCTCCCCAACACGGGCCCCTTTCTGGGTCTCTCAAGGAAGGTGGGGTTCAAGAATGGACTTCCCAGAAGCTCTGCCCCTCTCTACTGCAGGAGTGCTAGGTGGGCCAGCTGGCTTTGTTTTCCCACGGGGTGCCTGGGCTATCAGCCAGGAGCCCTGTTACAGAGATGGCAGCTGGAGGGGGGAGCTGGCCCTTACTCACCTCTGGCGTGCCCATGAGGTGGCCGGTGCTCTCTACCCACGGCCTAGTGGGAGGCGGAGAGGGAGGAGACAGCTGAGCTCTGCCATCTGTTGGTGCGAGCCATAGGGGCTCTGTGTAATCTTCCATCTGGCATGCTGCCCCTCTGGTTTAACACCCCCCCCCATACTGAGATGGGGGCACTTGCCCCACAGCCAGTTCTTTTCCAATACTATGTGTCTCCTTTCCTGCCTAGGGCAGAGGTGACCCGCCAGGGCCTGGGCTAAGGGAGGGGAATGCGTTCTGCCCCCAGAGCTGGTCAACCGCCTTGAGACTCTCCAAGGGTCCGTCTCTTGTTCCCCCCTTATCTTTCGGGCTCTGGCTTTTCTCACCGGAGCGCTCTCTGAAGTCTGCAGGGAACCAGCCACTGCAAACACCTCAGCAGGGGAAGCAGAACTCGGGGACAAATCCCAAAGGGCAAACACAGCCCTGGGATGCAGCTGGGAATTGGACTGACCCGTTACGGGGGGTCAGTCAGAAAAGTGGAATAAAGACTGGAGTTTCCCTGCAGCAGGGAAGAGTGGGGGAGCCGGAGAGGGCAGACCAAACTGGAGGCACTTCAGAGGCAGGGCGTTCCCCTTCTGCCAGTGACTGACTAGCTGCAAGCAGACTGAAGTACCCATTGTAATAGATCTATAGACTTAGAACAATGAAGGCCTGGCCTTTGGTAAGTTAAACTTCTAGGATAGGCTAACAATAGTGCCATGCATGGCTGGGAATGTCTGGTATAGGTCTGGTGGTAGTCAGGAAGGTGGGATGTAGAGCAAAGTGGTTAGTTACATTTGCCAATTACAAAGTCAAGGCAACAAAGGATTGTGAGGAATTCTAGGAAGATCTAACAAAAGCAAGTAACTGAACATTCTAAAGACCGATTGAATTCACAGACTATCCAAGGTGAGGAGCACTGGAAGGAATAATTTAAACCAGTCATGCACACTGATGGATTCTAAATTAGTTAGAACCCCTCAGGAAATGTATCTAGACATCACTGTGGACAGCTCAATCATAACATCAGCTCAATGTACAGCAGTGGTCAAAAAGGCGAGTAAGCTAGTAGGCCATTCTAAAAAGAGACAAAGCACTGGAAAATGTGCTGATACGGAAACCCATTACTCCGTTCCCACCAAGCTCCAGAACCATCAGGTTAGCTCAAAGCCTCCCAGGTGCAGCATTCCTGCAAAACTCCTTCGCCCTACAAGAGTCATCACCCTACTCTGCCTCAAATCTTGGGTGCTGTAGGAGGCTGGATGTCTCAGGCAATTGTGGATGGGACAGATTACTTTTCACACCCAGAAAAACGGTTCAGCTCCTCCCCAGGTCAGTTATATATCTCTCTCTCTCTCTCTCTCTCACACACACACACACACACTCAGAGAGAGACTGGCACACTGGTTTAAAAAATATCAACTGAATATATTTCAACGTACTTATGATTTAAGCACAAATAATTGGGTCACTAATATGCGTCGCCTGCACACAACAATTTTAGAGCCTTGTTTCACCATGGCACATAACCCCCTCAAAATGTGTGTGTTACGTTTTGAAGCCAGGATCATACAGCATGTGGGCGTACAGTGTTACCTCCCTACATGCAGAGGTGACTAATTGCACCCTTAAACTGTCACTCAAAGTACAGATCAAAAGTTTGGGGCAAACCTTGAACACAGCAGCACTTCTCTGGAAGTCTCCCATGAAGAGGTTCAGGACTGCAAGTTAAATCTGAGGCTAAGAGGATTTTAAGAGGTAGCTAAAGAGGACTTGAAAAAGGAGAGACCTAGAAATAATTCTAGTCTTCATTTGCGGTAAGGCTAGTTATTACTGAATATATAATATCTGGGGCTGCCATATTTGGTCCTCATCAAAGGCGATTACTCAAGGATTAACAACAGACCCATCATCCAGTGACACAATGCGGGCGGCTGCTGTCTCATCTAACAGAATCTTAAGCAGCCTGGATCTGTTGCTGTTAGACTTGTAGATGAACTAGCAAGGCGTTGCTGTGACAAAGCTCCTACTGTGCGAGCACCACTCCAGTGCTGGACTCACTCTGGTTTGACACCTAAAAGCAAGCAGTGCAATTTTAAATAAGAGATTAGAAGACTATGGTAGGGGAAAACAGGGCACAAATACTTGTCAACTCAGCAAATGGAAAAAATACTAAGCTGAAACCACTAACCCCATGCCCAAGGAGAGGAATTACCACAACCAACCAGCTCTCTAGAGGGGCTCTCACAAATTTGGTTCTCTTGATACTGGAATCTCAACATGTAGTTTGAGTAAAAGGTAGTTAAGGTTGACTAACTTAAACCCAAACAAACCCCACCTGGCCGTCGCCAGCGAATGGAATTAAACACAGCTAACAGAACACTAGTGGGAAAGCCTTCGACCCACCCCATGGATCAGGGACGGAACATCTCAGAAAATCCAAACTCCGGGAAGTTAGTGAGCAGCACGTACTCCAAGGCTTGGCTGTCAAGAGCCGAGGACAATCATAGGAGACCTAGTCAAAAAGAGGGGTTCTACAGCAGCATATCACCCACACAACCCACATTCTTTCACCATTTCTGAAGCAGTTTAACTTTTCAGACACATTCCCTAAGTGACCATCTTTAGTCGCTATGCACCATGGCCTCTGCTACTTCTATCATCTAGCTAACCAGGGGTAACAGCAAAGAAACAAAACCAACCAAGTCATTTTGACTATAGAGACTCTTAAGTTAAACAAAAAAATCAACCAATGATTCCTTGCTGTGTTGTCAACTTCCCAAACAATGCTCTTTACTGGGAAGCCAGTGAAGTTGCACACTGCATTCTTTCAGTGCTTTTTCCTAAAGGAGGTTTGAAATGAGTTCAGCATAACCTGAGGTGATAAGAAAGGTCTCTTTCTTCTCAGGGTTTGCAAAGATGAAGGAAGACAGAACCATGGCCTGATAGTGTTTGTGATTAACCTCGAGTTATAGAGCACTTTGCCAAGTTGGCAAGCACCAAGTAATAGAGAAGCCTGGAAATGCACTAACCCAGCCTCTCCAACACCTAGAGACTCAGACAGAATACCACTAGAGTCGAGAAAAAGAACAAAACGGCAAAGAAAGAAACTCCAAAGAAAGGCCTCATTGTAAGGCTATTGCTCATTTTAAGTTCTACTGCTGACTTCACAGTCCAAGCTTAATGGCAATTTGGTAAAACCTTGGGCTTCCAAATATCTGAAAATCATTTCAGCACCTCACGATGCAAGTTGGAAAACAATCAGATGGAAAAAACAAAGGGGGGGGGGACGACAACCCAGAATCTTTGTGCTGAAAAGCACTAGAAAGATTCTGTCATCGCTGGAGGCTCAGCTGACACCTCATTACATTATCAGCAATAACTCACAAGAAATAGAGACTAATTTAAATCAGAATGGAACGACTAACAATATAATTCAGGCTATTTATCCACACCATCCTCCCCCTCACCCCAGTATGTATCAACGAGTGAGATATTGCTAATAGCCAGGATGCACAATTCAGAAAATGGGAACAGCACAGTAAACAATCTATATTTCACAGTAAATATCTATAACCTTCATTGCACCAGATAACATTCAGATATATTGTAGACATCATAGATCCAAGGAGTTTGTAAATAAGTCCAGTCCCCTGCCCCCCAACTTACCCGGCTGTATGTGTGTCTCTTGCTCTGGGCCATGCTGCCGTTGCTCTATTTGAATGATTTTTGTTTTAAATGATGGTCTCAGTTCATGGCTAGTAGTAATTCAGGAAGGATTTGGCTGTTATGTTCCAGCTGATTCAACCATACCCGCACCCCAAGCCACGCTCTGTCTGGCCACACAGAGGAAAAAACCCTTTTCTGTTAGAGGATTCTTGAATACATGGCTATACAAAAATCCAGCCCAGCTGACGGAGACTCACTTTGCGCTAGTGCTGCTCCAGACTCTTGTCACAGATTTTGCCAGCCCACTGGGTCCTAATGCTAAACAGTTTCCTATTGGAAAGTGGAAAAGAAAAGGCAAGCTGCCTGCACTGGGGCACTGGAGACACAAAAGCCATGAAATGATATCAGTGAGCTTCTCCGGACCAACACCAAAAGGATCTACACGGAACACAGCCGTGTCCTGCTTTGGAGGGAAGCGCTGGATATGCTGTGTGACATGCTCCCCGCTAGACAGGGCCAGCCGCATTCCTGCTTGCACGGAGCTGATGAGAAATACCCAACATGAAGAATTCAGAGTTGCCGTGAATTTTACTCAAAACCAAATATTTTCAGTTGCTCTTTTCTGCCCCTCCCTTCCCAGCCGGAGCTGCTGGCTCTTCAGGTTTGCTCTACATCCAATCCATGGCTCCTCCTGCCTCGCTCTTGCCGGTGCTTCCCTAGTGTCTCGAAATGAATATACAGGAAAATGAAGCTGAAAGTGACCATCCTACACGCAACGCTATCTTGCTATTTACAGAGTAGAATTACAGAGCCATCAGCCCAAACGCAGTCTTACCCTTTACTATAGGATTTAATGAAATTCTTAAAAAACTAAGCAATGCTGCAACCTAGGTGGGACAGAAGCACAGGTGTGGAGACCAAACAGTTAATCATGAGGCATTTTAAAAATCAATAATTGCTCTTCCTATGGCTGATCTGAATAGATGTCTAATTAAAGTCATCAGCCTCTCTCTTCAGGGCTGCCTACAGCATTAATTGCTGCCTGTGAAACAGCAAGCGGGGGCTGGGGAGGAGGGGACGTGCCTGACAGGAGGTTTTGGCAAAACTGGGGTTCCCAGTGTGTTCCACTCTGCTTTCCTTCATTATTTCAGGACGTCACAGCTGCACTAGTGTTCCAGTAATCCTCCTCCAGTTCTTACCCCCTTCCCCCACGCACACTGCAGTCTTTGAAATAGGCCTCTAGGACCCCAGCTTCCCCTGTGCTCAGCACTGACTCGGCAGGTGCAACTCAGCCTTGCACTAAACTACCTCAACTTTCTCCCATTCCTATTCCCAGATCTGTCCGAACACACTCCTGCTCTCATAACACAGCACATCCGGATGGTTAAATTCTCACCCTTCTGCTCCTGATGGGAGATAGGAGTTCTACGTAGCTGCAGCTGATTGTATACACTGCATACTACAGAAAAGAAAATTAAAAGGAGGAAGTCCCAATCCTTCCTTGGCCAGGAACGGACTACATGGGCCAACAGGCTCTATTCCATCTCTGATTTCCATGATTCTGATGGAAAATACTACTTATAGACATGTAGAACTGGAAGGGACCCTGAGAGGTCATGTCCACCCCGCTGCGCTGAGGCAGGACCAAGTATCCCTAAAGCATCCCTGATAGAGGTTTGTCTAACCTGTTCTTAAAAGCCTCCAACTCCACAGTTCCACAATCTCCGTGGTAATCTGTTCCAGTACTTAACGATCCTTAGGAGTCAAAAAGTTTTTCTTAATATCTAACCTAAATAGCCCTTTGTGCAGATTACGTCGACTGCTTCTTGTCCTACCTTTAGTGACATGGAGAACGACTGATCACCATCCTCTTTATAACAGCCCTTCACATAGTTAAAGACACACCTGCCCCTTTTCTCAAAACTAAATATTTCCCTTTAAAAAAAAAATGTCCTCATAGGTCTTACTTTCTAAACCTTTATCATTTTTGTTGCTCTCTCCAATTTGTCCCCCCCTTTCTTAAAGTGTGGCACCCCAAACTGGGCACAGTACTCCAGTTGAGGCATCACCAGTACCAAGCAGAGTGGACAAGAACCTCCCATGTTTTACATACGACACTCCTGTTAATACATCCCAGAATATATTAGCCTTTTTCACAACTGCATCATATTGTAGACACTCATTCAATTTGTGATCCACTACAACCTCCAGATCCTTTTCAGCAGTACTACTCCTACACAGTTATTCCCCATTTTGTATTTGATTGAACTTCCTAAGTGTAGTACTTTGCACTTATCTTTACTGAATTTCATTTCGTTGATTTCAGCCCAGTTCTCCAATTTGTCAAGGCTGTCTTGCCTTGTAATCCTGTCCTCCAAAGTGACTGCAACCCTCCCAGCTTGCTTCATCTGAAAATTTTACAAGCATACTCTCCACCTCTTGTACAGCATGTAAAGAAGATTATCTGCCACAAAATCTGAAGTTAAGTTTGCAAATAGCTCTCACTTTAACCCTCCAACTTTTCATTTACTGAGAACTTTTGGACAAAGTTTTCTTTTGGGCTGAAAGGTTCCATGCTTGGTCACAAGTCCAAAGAGTGAGTTGTCTTTCTGGGTATGTGAAAGTTTGAGTTAGATTAGCGGAGAGAGAAAGCATTTTTCCTATTTTAAACTAATCATTTTTGCAGGTGACTAGCTCAAAAATGGCTGAAAAGGTTACATTTTGCAGGTGGTTAGATGTCAAAGGTACCATTTGAACAAGATGTAAAATCAACTACGATTAAAAGCAAACTTTTGATTAAATATAATACACAAATTTCTATTAGGTGTTTAGTTTTCTAAATAGCTTTATAACTCCCATAATGCTATAGCTTGAATTCTTATTTTCTCTCCCTCCAACTGCTTTACCCCTTTAAAAAATATATCAAGGACGTTAGCTGGGAATACCTAAGTTAATGCAACAACAACACTGCAAATCTGACCATAGAAAAGTCAGTAAATGCAAAAAGTAGGACTCTAATACCAAGTCTGCCACACTGCACATACAGTGTTAAGTTACTGTATACTGAGAACAGAATCAAGACTATTCTATAAATTCAATGCAGCTGAGCCAGTGCTACGAATGGAACCTTACGTTTTGCATTTTTTGAGAGCATTTGGTTTTTATACACATCTATAGCACCTTTCAATAAGGATCTCAGAGGGCACAAAGATTGAGGAGGACTATTCTGTGGCAAAGGCTGAGAATGGGGAATACCAGAGTGCTGTGTTCCCAGCTCAGCCACAGATTTACTCTCTGTCCTTGGTCTTGGTCCTCAGCACACAGGGCTCCCTTCCCAGGGCTGACCCCTTTCTCTGCCTCCACGTCAAATACTGAACTGAGAAGCTCCTCTTTGCTCTCTGTCGCACTGCCAGTGTCTACAGCAATGGACAGGAAATGCGAGAAGGTAGCGTGCTGTACACCAGTGCTCAGCCAGGACTCTAGGGGCCACGAATTCGCCCACCTTGGGAGGGAAATGGCTGGCATGATTCTGAAGTGTGTAACCCCCACAACTGTGCAGAGGATTCTATAACTCCCTAATTATCTGGGTACTTAACAAAATTGCCTGGAGCATAAGCATTGTCACAAGGTGTGATAATGGATCCAAAGACCATTAACGAAGAGTAATGATAAACGAGCAGTATCCAGTACAGAGCTGGGTGGGGAGCTCAGTGGGCTGCCACAGGAGTTAGGCTGATTTAACAAAGACGTTAATTTAAGAATTAACTAAATTCTTAAAGCTAAAGCACAGGACGAAGAGTCAGGAGACCTGGCTCCGTACAGATGTTACTGCCTTGGGCCTCAGAATTCACAGAAGAGCAATACACAAGGGTTGGCTAGCAGGGCCGGATCTATGAGGAAGGATTAAAAGAATTAAATATGGGCAGAGCTGTTCGGCTGAACAACTACTACTAAGTGAAGGTCAGAGTGTGCAAATATTTGAAGGGCGTAAACCCCAACCAGAGAGAGGAATTATCTAGAGACATATGACAGGGCAGAACTACAAAAGATGGGACAAAAATCCAGAAAGGTAACATTTAGGCTAAATATCAGGAAAACGATCTTGACAGTGAAGGGCTCTGACTGTAGAATCACATCCCAGAAGGAGGAGAGCTGTTCTGTTCACTCCCTCTGAAGCACCTGGCATTAGCCACTGTCAGAAGACAGGATACTGGGCTAGATGGACCTTTGGACTGACCCAATACGGCCATTCTTAGGCCACTCGGCACATTTAAAGCCAGACTAAGCAAAAAATTAGAAAGTGCACAATAGTGAACAATCCTGGGCAGGCCACTGAGCGAGAACTAGATGAGACCTAGTCTTCTCTCTCTAACGTCCATACATTTGAGTCTGTTATGCCTAGATTCCTAGAAGTAATGAGATATAATTATGCAAAGGGAAAACTCAGGCTGAACATCAGGAAGAGTTCTCTACTAATAAGGTCAACTGTAGGGAGGAATAGTTGGAGCACTATCTTTGCATTTAGAGCTGAAAGCAAAAAATAAGTATAGGTATATGTACATACACACACTTTTCTCACTTCCTTCAAGCAAAATTTAAAATAGAAGGTTAAATCCTGCTGTTTTGTTTTGCTTTTTAAAGTTCCCCATGGACCCAGCCCCCAACTTTGCTGAGGTGTTGCAGCACTGTCCAATTAAAAAGCCAGTTGCTCAAATGGTCAACATCTGTCAATCAACTTGCAAACAACATGACCTACACCTTCACTGGGCCACTTGAGTGCCTGCTGACAGTGCTGGTGTGGAGGCCTTCACCAAGCCCACACAGTTCCACTCTCACCAGCACAACACACATTGTCAATGACTGTACTGTCCAACTAATGATGCATTTCCACTCATAGTAACAGCAGATTCATATGGCTATGATGTAGCCATAGTGGCATGTAGAATGGATTTCCATCTTTAATAGTCCCTTGCAAGACTTCTTCCTTTGGCAACAGTCAGCATGGAGGATTTCGGTTTCTTAAATCCCTCAAAATTGCATCTTCCAACCTCATTCACAGTTGACTTTGTTGCTCTTCTTCCTTCAATCTGAGCTCTATAAACCTTCTATAAAAGCATACATTCTTCTGCACGTTGGACATGACCCCGCTACTGCAGTCGTCTTGTTCTCAACTGCTGCAAGATTGCAACTTGCCGGGATCATCTAAATATCTCCTCATTTGTGACAAAAATCAGACCACACTGTTAAGAATACACTGTAACTTTTGATCCTGACAAGTGTTTGGTTTCTGCTCCTTGGCTGCTTTTAATTGCCATGTTTCTGATCCATTTAATAAGAGTTTGTGACGTTGTGCAGTCTATATGGTTTTATAAAAATATAAGTGAATGTAAAGTAATTGGGATATGCTTCATGCAAAAGGTCTCTTGTAAGGTATCATTACAAAGCTCATAATCTACTGAGTATGATCATCCTATTTGTAGAAATGTACCACTCTTGTATCTAAAACTAGAAATATAAAACATAACTCTGAGGGCCTATTGTAATTATGTAAAGTGTGGGCCATTAAGGATGGTTTGGAATCTTGATGACTCCCATTGTCTGCAGATGGCTGTATTTACCTTTGAGTCTTCCTGTATGTGTGTGTGCTGGCAAGTGAGTAATGAAGTCTTGCAGTGACATGTGATCATGTCACCTGAACTGGAATCCATCTTTAACCTGGTGCTTTTCCAGTGAGGGGGGGTGGAAACCCAGAGGGACAAAGGATTCCCGCCTTATGCAAAAGATATATAAAGGGGTGGAACAGGAGAGAGAAGGGAGGAGCCATCATGGAGAATCCCCTAGATAACACCTAAGCTGGAACAAGAGCTGTACCAGGGGAAAGAATTGTGCCCAGGCCTGGAAGGTGTCCAGTCTGAGAAAAACTTACTGAAGCATCTCTGAGGGTGAGATTATCTGTATTTAGTTTGATTAGGCATAGATTTGCGCATTTTATTTTATTTTGCTTGTGACTTACTTTGTTCTGACTGTTACTACTTTGAACTACTTAAATCCTACTGTCTGTATTTAATAAAATCACTTTTTATTTAGTAATTTACTCAGAGTATATATTAATACCTGGGGGAGCAAACAGCTGTGCATCTCTCTCTATCAGTGTTATAGAGGGCGAACAATTTATGAGTTTGCCCTGCATAAGCTTTATGCAGGGTAAAACGGATTTATCTGGGTTTAGACCCCATTGGGAGTTGGGCATCTGAGTGCTAAAGACAAGCACACTCCTGTGAGCTGTTTTTAGGCAAACTTGCAGCTTTGGGACAAGTGATTCAGACCCTGGGTCTGTGTTGGAGCCAGACAGGAGTGTCTGATTCAGCAAGACGGGGTGCTGGAGTCCTGAGCTGGCAGGGAAAACAGGAGCAGGGGTAGTCTTTGCACATTAGGTGGCGGCTCCCAAGGGGGTTTCTGTGATCCAACCCGTCACAGAGTTATCACTACCGAGGTGAACACTCAGCTCCTAGTCGTCACACAGACATCCCGCTGCCCAGACAGAGGCTTCTGAAGCTCCAATGCCAGCGATGCAAGACCGATCCAACGTAAGACTTTTGACATAGAACCTCCTGTTGTCAACCAACTACCCAAACAGATAAAACTATTCACCCATTCAATGTCACTGCCATCTACATGTAGTGTTGGCAGGTCATTCCTTTCTGTTTTATAGGAGGCACACATAGCTCCTACTATATCATGCATTTTAATAGCTACTCGGGGACCTTGATAACATCGTATAGAAGCTGAAAATATTTATATAAAACCTAGGAGGAAAGTGTCTTATTTGAAAATCAAAAACACAGTTAACCCCCAAATTGCTATTTTCACCCCATTTTTAAATCCCCAAATCTAAAAATAAAAGCTGAAAGATACCATCTTACAAAGGAAGTGGTGGAGGCCTCGTCTTCTGGGTCACTGAAGGGAACACTTCTGCCTTGGCACCTAGTAGGACAGACTACACAGAACCAAAGAGGGCACTCGTTTCTCATTTCTAGAGTTCTAGGACTGGGACTGGGTAAGCACAAAGTTCTGCCTCCTCTGTGACAGAGCCTCTTAAAACAGCGACACCACAAAATGACTAGAACGTGAGCAGCAGTGACGGCTTCCAAATGAGCCTTCAACAAAATCCCTTGAAATCCTGCCACAAAGAGAAAAAATTCCACAGCTATTGAAATAGGTCAAGAATGAGAACAGAGCCATCTGTGTCTCATACTTATGGAAAGTCTTTGCCACTTAAAGGCACGTGTCTCAAGAGCTGAGGCTTGAGAGATTCCAAAGTTTAATACCTCCCAATCTCTCTCTCTCGCTCACACACACACACACCCAGCCAGCCAGCCCAAGAGCCAAAGTGCTACATGGAGGAAAAACTGGATCAGCGTGGAGAGGATTCTGTTCCTTGTAGGAAAGAGGGAAATACAAGAAGAAAAGCAACATGAATAGAGGCGTCTGAAAACAGAGACGGTTCAGGAATCATAGCACCTGGTTAGGCCTGCTGGCTAATAAGCAACACTGTCCTGCCTTGCCCCACGGAGCACCTTGAGAAAGAGAGAAGAGCAGCTGCCAGGAACAGAGGTTTCCCAGGGAGGCAGGAAGACGTCCATCAGTCCATGTTAACCGGTTACACTGCTCAGGCAGAAGCAACAAAATGTTCAACTGGTGGCTAAGGCAAAACAACCGCCAGAGGTAACTCCATTAGGGGAGCATCCTATCTGTAGGTACCTCTACACTTACGGTGGCACTGCACACCCAGCTAGCACAGGTATGTAGACAGTGAGACTTGGTTTAGGCGAACAGACTAGACCAGCGTGGAGCACGTACTCTACATGCCTGTACCCTATGGAATATACCACACAGTTCTCTATAGGGCCGGCTCCAGCATTTTTGCCACCCCAAGCGGCGGGGGGGGGGGAGAGAGGGGGGGAGCCGCGATCGGCACTTCTACCGCCGCCGCTTCATTCTTTGGGGGCAATTCGGCGGCAGGTCCTTCCCTCTGAGAGGGACTGAGAGACCTGCCGCCGAAGAGCCGGACGTGCCGCCCCTTTCCGTTGGCCACCCCACGCACCTGCTTGCTTTGCTGGTGCTTGGAGCCGGCCCTGGTTCTCTACACACCCAAGCAGTGCCTCCCACATCTATACTCCTATTGTGAGCGATGTAGTGTCCTGCTGCCGGAGCCTATCCCCACAGCAGAGAAATGCTCTAGCGAGGGAAGGCTGCCGGGAAATGCTTGCAACACATACATAAGGGACCCTCCACTCCCTTCAACTCAGGCTGGTCACTGCAAGTACTTCCCCTGTAATAGGCAAGCCGAGACCATCTCCTTACCTACGAGACCTGAGCCCTCCCACAGATGATTGAGACAGTCCACTACTACTGAGCAGTCTGCAAGGATCTGGAACAACTTGGCTGGGATCACTAAGGAAAGTGTCCGAGTCAAACCTACAGTTCATAACTGTAGCTGCGGTGGCCAAGAAACTTGTTTCTATAGCTGTCCTGCACAGCAGCCCTGATCGGGGTTTGCTAGGCACCCGACAAACACTCAGGAAGACACAGTCCCTGCTCCAAAAACTCATAATCTAACTCGACACGATGGAGACAAATGGAAGTAGAAGGGAGACTAGCATACATGCAAAGTGAGCAGGGTGATCTTTGGCACATGGTATGTTAGCCCCAGAACTTTAAAAAATGTATTAACTTACTTTTATTTAATTTTATTATGGGGCCAGGTCTGGGGCATTAGCAGGAGTAGGTAGGAGCAAGGGAGTGGTGGGAAGGAAGGAAGGAAGGGGAAAGAGGGGAACTGAGGGGGAAAGGAGAAAGGAGCAGGGAGAGCAAAGCTGGTAGAGGAGGTATTGAGATGGAGGGAGTGGGGGGCAGTCAGACAATAACATCCAGACTCAAATTGTAGACAGCCGTCTGCTGATACAGCGGCCTGCCCAGGGCACACAAAGGTATTAAGAGCCCTTGCTGCTCCCAAGGGCTGGCTGCAACACTAGAAGTCCCTGTTCTACTTTCCCCAGCCCTTTGAGGGAGGGGTGTGTACAGGGATCTGGTGCACTCCTCCCGCCCTTTGAACCTCAAACACGTACAGCCTTTTCTTTCCGATGCTGACACTGCCACAGCTCTCTATGCTTATGTCACTCTGAGACATTAGTGCTGTCGTGTGCTTCGCACAGGGACCAGCTGGAAATGAAAATTATTGCAGAACAATGCTATACATTTAAGCAGTGCTTCATAGAGAGCGCCCACTGCATGGGTGCTGCTCTGTAGTTCACACTGACTCCAATTAGCTTTAGGATGGAGTCCCTGGATAGGTCTATACTGCAACCGCAGTTCATGTAGACAAAGCTGAGCTCGCTCGGGAACCAGAGCAGCGAATGCCAGGGCAGCCCATGCTGAATCTCAAGCTGCCGTGGTTTCACTACTCCAATACCTAAACTAGCTAGATTAATGCTAGCTCAGGTATGTCTACACAGGCTGCAATCCCACCCAGCAACTGCAGTACAGACATTCCCAAAGATGGTTGTTTTGACCTAGAGAGTCCTAAATGGCTGGATCATGGCCACCGAAGAGTCCGCCTTGTTCCATGACCAGTGTAGGTGCTTGAGCTAGCCAACCCTGGTTTCAAAGGAGAAGAGTGCGTGCAGGGTGCATTCCATGAGACTCTAGAACATGCTCCCCGAGTGCTGCTCAGGGCATGAGCCGTGTCAGGTAGGTCTCAAAAGCCTTTTGGGGCTCTATAGCCTATAGGTCACAATCAACAGAATTCCCAGGAACCCCCCATCAGCCAGTGCAGATCACAAGAGTACTGACATCAGGTGCTCCAGCAAAGGGCACTGTTTAATGAGCAGGCTACTGTATATTGCACCGGCTTCAGTTCTGGGAGAGGAAGTGTCCATAAGATCATTTCTGTATTAAGATGTGGGCTACGCTATGAAAACTTCGGAGAACCCTGCTTAGGGCGTTGTGATATTTTGCGTGATATTTACTCTTTGTAATACACAACTAGAGGCCCCAGCCACGCCTCACACACACAAAGGCAGCCGCACCAAAGAACATGCAATCCAAGTATAAAATCAGAGACAGCAGGTGGATACAGATTGGGGGGGGGCCACAAGGGAACACTGAGACGGTAAGTGTAATAAGCAGCAGTCAACAGCATGCCAACTGTCTTGCGTTTTGCAGGCATCGTGGCAGAGGTGAGTTTTAAGGAGAGATTTGGAGGCTAGCAGAGTTGCTTTGCAGATATTTACAGGGAACTTGATATGAAGTATGAAATATACAAATATTTTGTATTTTATGGTATATTTTCCCATGATCCTTAAAAGCCAAGTCAAAATATGTATTTACTACATAGGTTTACATTACCATTCATGACTGAATTAGATAAACTCAAGGCAGAACAAAGTAATGAGGTCATCTGTGCTTGACTCAGTGAGTTTTCTCCCATGACTTGCTTTAATCTGTTCAAACAGGAGTACTGCTACATGACTGACAGCTTCTGCACCTTTCTAACAAAGGAGTAGGTGGCAAAAGCCATAGTTCTACCAGCTAGGGAGATTAATTCCTGCCAGACTTCCTAGGCACACTGAAGTCCAATGGTCTTGATACCAGTCTTGAATTTTCACTCTGCATTCAAGGTTTCCCTTGAGTCAAGAAGTTACCTTCTGAAGCAGGATCTAGCCAGGTGTCTTTTAATGGAGCACTAAATAGGATAGAAGACTATCACAGCAATAAGCACCTTAGAGAACGCCGATAAGAGAAACGTATTGTAGGGAATCATCCTGCACTGACAAGGGAATAGACATGACTGCTCCTCAGTTCACTGGCGAGCAGCGGCAGAATCCTCCCCTTAGACGAGGAGCAGGCTACTGTACCTCACTAGCCCTTCCTTCCCGGGGAGTGAGACCCAAACACAGCCAGGAGGTCATCCGGCTAGACCAGTGGTCCCCAACCTTTTTCGTCTGGCGGCCGCCAGACGACGAGCCACGGAGGAGCGTGGCGGCGGACGAGCATCTGCCAAAATGCCGCCAACAAGCGGCAACGTCAATAGGCGTCGCCGCCGAAATGCCGCCGACAAGCAGCGTCATCCAGAGGCGTCGCCGCCAAAATGCCGCCGATTGTCAGCGGCATTTCGGCGGATGCTTGTCCGCCGGCCAGTACGCGGGTGCACTTAGATGCCCCGGCGGGCACCATGGCGCCCACGGGCACCGCATTGGGGACCCCTGGGCTAGACCCATGTCGAATGGTGTTTTTCCACCAGTGCTATAGATGTGAGTCGTCATTACTGGACCATCACTAACTAGCTCACGTGAGAGGACGGCTGGTCTTGTAGTTAAGGCAGTGGACATGTGGGGTCTATTCTTAGCTCTGCCACAGACTCAGTCACTCAGTTGTTCTCCTGGTGCAGCGTGGGGGATTCACCCAACCTCACAGGGGAACTGCCAGGATAAACTCATCACCGCAGAGGTTCTGACATTTTTCATAACACGGACTACATTTTAAATGGCGAGTGAGCGCCTCTCAGGCACTTCCCCACATTTGCAGTCATAGAACATCCCCGTAGCAACTACAAGAACAATCTATGTGAGGTGCCCCTATGCTAGTGAAGAGTGCCATAGATATTACCCTAAATATCAACAACAAAGCCAAAGCTTTTTAACTAAAAACCAAACCTTAAAATCTCACAGGACATGGGGAGTCCATTGGAGAGAGCAGCTAGCACATTATAAGAGCAACCTAATAATTCAGTCAGCTGAACTGAGCAAAAAGTTTAAGAACCTCCACAAGCGTCAACGTAATTTATTAACAAACAGCAAAATTCTGTCAGGCTACGTTATGCTTAACACGCTATTGGGGTCCCTTGAAATAGCTTCAGCACTTGTCAAACCTCTTGCGGACCTTTCAGCAGCTTGGAGTCTTGCAGCGAGATGCTGGTGTGAAAAACAATTCTAAAAACAACACTGAGTTTCCATCTTTACTGTGTCAATCTGACTCCAGATCAAGTCTGCTCAATTTGCAAGCAAGAAGATGGTTTTTCTAACTGCCAGCCCTGCAAACTCCCCTGGGGACCTGAAAGTCAAGCTGGGTTCTTGCTTGTTCATGCTTCAAAAACAGTAAGACTCTGCAGGCCAGATTCTGCCTTCAGTTACATGTATACAATGATCCTATACTATTTAAAGCCTGCCCTCAGTTACACCCCTCTGAAAACTATGTTTAGGTGTAAGTAAGGACAAACTTTGGCCCTGCAGATGGGGCTTATTAACCCTATAGTTGATGCATGAGCCAGAATAAAACCCAGCTCCCTCTGCTGTCGCTGTGCTGACTCCTGGAAAGTTTGTTACAATATACTTAAGGCAAATCACTGCTAACTCTGACCTACAAATAGCCAGAACACAAGAGGTTAGGGCCTAGCTATTAGCTACAATACTGACAATCAGGTCAGGTACTTTGTTCACTGCAGAAAACCCCAACTTCATCTTAAAATGAGTCTTGATTCACTTGGCACTAGGACCCTGCAGATGAGTGCTGCGAGTCTGCGCTCTGACAAACTGCACCATTTCACAACTTCGGCAACAGCCAGAGCAGCAACAAAGCCAGACTGCAAGCACTGAAGGACAATGAGGTTGTTATTTTTGTTTTCTATTCCTTATGCCACCCATTCCACGTTTTTCTGTTTAGCTAAAACTGAAGCGATCGAGATTGCAATCAATCTATCAGAAGCACCTCATTGAAAAGGTAACCATAGCAACACACGGAGGAACACAGGATGCTGCATCCAAGCTACATCTGTCTGGTAACAGGAGGAGGTTAGTCAATTTCAGCTCAAGTTCATCTCCATCAAAACAACGCACCCATTATTTCACAGCTGAACACCTTTCCATAGTCATCAATAGCTCTGGCCTTTAACCATCTATACACTGTACATATCATGTAACCTTCATTGTTTCTGACTGTATCAAGGGTAAACCCTTTTAAAAATACGCCTACTCTGCTCTGATAACTCCAAGATTTAAAACAACCAAAACAAAGGGTTTCACTGTTCCTTCCTCATTTGGATTTAAAGGATACTGCTGTCAAAACAGAATTGCTTTTTACCTATTAGCCGCACTCCTGTCGTTTTCCTCTGCCCTCTGAAGGATTAATACACATTTTTTAATTCAACTCATCTCATTCAGTGCACTGCTGGTTTTCTGACATGCAACATTATTCTTTATCTTCAAAATACTGAAAAGCTGAAATTAAGGCTCATTTATAGAGGGACCTAGGAAGAGAAGCAATATAACTCGAGAAGAAATCACCCACATTGTAGCATTAACACATACATGCAAATCGTTTAACAACCCAAACAGATAGATGGAGAAGAACATTCACTGGGATGCTGAAGGGGAGATGTGGCTAAAGGTGAATTTTATATCTGAGTATATCATAATCCTCATGTATTTTCTAAATTATTTCTGTTCTGACTCATTTGGTCATATATTATTCTTTAGAATGGTTTAATCCAGACCTCCCAAGCCCTCGGAGGGTAAATGCAGAAACCCCTGCAATTCAGCACCCAAAGGTCCCCATGGGGATTTGGGTCTTTATGATGCATCAGACATCTCACAAATGGAGGCCCAAACCTCCAAACCAATAGCTCCAGAGACCTCCCTCCTAATAACTAGTTATACTTGGCACTGCTAGACCTTTCCAGCAGAGGATCTTAAAGTGCTTTGCATTTCATTTAGCAATGAATCTTCCCCAAACATATGTGAAGTGCGTCAATATTACTGACCCTATGTGAAGTGGGGGGAACTGAGGTACAGAGAGTGACAAATGACTTGCCCGAGATCACCTGGCAAGCCTTTGGGCAGAGCCAAACGGAATCCAGATCGCCCAGGTCCTAGTCTGAGACTGTCCCTCCCACCTACATAATAAATGAGGTGATGTTACAGGACTCCACCAAACACGCTCAGTGAATTTACTGGGCTGCACCTGAATGAATTGGAAAAAGGAGTGAATTTCGGCTCAGAAAAAAGAGCCCTCTACTGGGAGTTTCTCTTAGTAGTCGGTGCAGTGTTCTAGAATGCAGCCATTCAATCAGGGGCACTATCTAGGCCGACACATCCTTGTGTGGCTTACTGCAATTATGAAATGGCCTGATTCAGTCTGGAGTGAGTCCCATTGAAATTGTTTCTTGCCATCAAAGCCATCTGGAGGAAAGATTTAATTTGTAATAATGAGATTTAAGGTCTGTAATGGCATTTACGCAACACGACTGCAGTATGCAAGTTAACTGGGGACAGTGTCTATTAGTCATTTATCTTTGATGTCAAGACACGAGCATCATCAGGCCGAGTTTTCCATTCAGAAATGAGGGTCGTTCACTTGCCGTGATAAAACGATCCATCTGACAATGAAGCAAGCGGAGGGGAGCTCTCTGCTCTCCGACTCATCCATTCAAGGTCTTTGGGAAGAATTGGTTACAGAAGCTGACTCTCTCAAGAGAAGTGCTGGAGGATGAAGAGGGTGTGCATAGGTATCTCAGAGGGGTAGGAAGAAAGAAGGGCATAGGAGGCAGTCAGGCCTCTCAGCTGTGTGCTTTGAGGGAAGGAATCCATGGAAGTGAGCTCTATCAAGGAAGAGTGCAAACAAGAGAGGTCTGGAGGGTGGAGGAGAGAAAGCAGGCCACCACCGACTTGGTAATAGTCAGAGACTCCTTCCCTCTTTGTGTTATGTCGTATCTGTATGGTAGTAGCACCTCAAAGGCCCGGTCAGAATCAGGGCCCCATTGTGATGGGCACTGCACAGGCATATAGGAAAGAAGAGAGCCTGCCACTACCAGCCTCCCCCAAAGATCTGCTATTGTAGATCCTGATAGCTTACACCACTCCAAGTTCCTGCTGAAGAACCAGTGCATTTAACAAGTCTCACTCTGCAGGGCTGCTTGTTTGTGACTCTCATGGAAGGGTGCTCTCTCTCTATCGGAGCACGGGGGGAGGGAAGAGACATTCCTTCCTTCCCTGTGTTAGTAGCACAGAAGGCCTGCTGTCTTACTGCCTCCATCCCTCACCTCTGATAGAAGTCCCCACTAGGCCCTGGGCAAAGATTCAGCGATGTCACCAGAGCAAAGGGCCATCCCCAGCTGCTGCAGTTAGAGGTGTCATCCTTCAGACCAGCATTACACCAGGGTCCCCTCTCCTCATTGCCAGTGACTGTTCACGTGGAAGCTAGAGGATAAGGGGACATTCTCATGCTTAGTACCAGGGTGAGGTACCACTGAGTGCAGAAAAGCTGCTCACAGCGTGACTGCACCAGCAACGTCTACCTCGTTATGTACGAAAGGAGTTACCAAATACCAGCTTCTATTCAAATACCTCATGTGGAGGTTCATGTTTATCAAGTCTTTTAAAGATGACAGCTTACATTGAGCACAGAAGTAAACACACTGGACAAGAACAATGAGGCAGAGCTAGGATGACTGTCTCAACAAGCACTGCTGTATTTACCCAGTGCCCAGATATCAACACTAACACTAAATTACAGAGCTAATCAAAGACCTGGCTTTCAGACACCTACTTAAGCACATAAGAACGGCCACACTGCATCAGACCAATGGTCCATCTAGCCCAGTATTCTGTCTTCTGACAGTGGCCAATGCCAGGTGCTTCAGAGGGAATGGACAGAACAGGGCAATTATTGAGTGATCCATCCCCAGTCATCCACTGCCAGCTTCTGGCAATCTGAACTAGGGACACTCAGAGCACAGGGTTGAATCCCTGACCACATTAGCTAATAGCTATTGATGGACCTATCCTCCATGAACGTATCTAATGCTCTTCTGAACCCCATTATAGTTTTGACCTTCACAACATCCCCCGGCAACAGGTTCTACAGTTTGACTGTGCATTGTGTTATATTTTGTTCTTGTGCCCAAGAAACGATAGTGTCTGGCACAGAGCAGATGTATTTAGAAAAATACACAGGATTGAGGAATCAATGCCATTGGCTAACTAGAGCTCCAACCAACCTGTGCCTTAGGGGACATCTGACTGGCAGAATTCTCAGCCAATCAGAGGAGTAAGCTGCTGTCCAGTTACTGACCCATACCTGTAGAAGTATTTCTCAAAACTATACACCAATAGCCAATAAGAAAGCAGGGATTTGCATGAAGAGCTTCAACGAGCACATATCCACTTGTACGGATGGGATATTATCCTAGGGCTCAGTTTTGCTACTGCCCTCAAAATATGACACTTTTCCCTGCAGCAAATGATCAGTACCTCAACTTCTGCCCCGGCAACATAGGCTCCCCAGGAAAGCTTACCCCATTAAAAAAAAGCACACTTTTAAAGCTTTCCCTCCTTATGAGCATGCTTTCAGATGGAAGTCTAGACTACACGTAAAAGTTCACTTATGCTGGCAAAGATGTGGGGGCCAAGGACTTGTGTTTTGGATTATCTTGTGTTTTGTCCCTTAGAAGAGTTTCATACCAGGAGGCAGGCAAATCTATAGTTCTAGAACGTTGTAATCATAACAGAGTGCCCCAAAACCACTAAAGATAAAGCTTTCTAAATCAACACCTGTGTCAGGAAAAGTGTTTTATACATGTTTCACAGATGCATGTTAAACTTTAATCTGTTTGTTGTTTAAAGCATTCTGAAGATGTTATAAGTGTGAAATGAATTGGAATACTTTTAGTACAAGAGATGCTATAGTCAGATTTGGGTTTCTATGGGCAATCCATAATGATTGTGCTTTTTTGTGATTTTATTACACACTGCAGAGTTCTTGATCACCAAATGCAAGATGTTTGAAAGAATATGTAACTACAGTCAGCAAAATGAAACCTGCTTCCATGCCTTAGATGGGTTGAAGGTTGCAAGCATCCCACCAAGGAAAAAGGTGAATTACACTAAATTTTTAAAAAATTGTAGCAACAAGCAGCATCTGAGTTAAACTGAAAAAAAAATGTGTTTTTTAAAAACTTCTATGCAGGTGTCATTATGTTTAAGAACAATCCTGCTTCTGTACGAGTCTCTGGGGGTATTTTGGCCTTTCTGGATATGCTCTCATTTGTTTTTAAGTTTGCTGATAGGAACAGCTGCACAAAAACAGAATCTGTGTTTCCACAAATAGGTCACCTGCTTGTTACTGTGAAAATAATTGTTACCAGATTGTGGAAATAGTTCATTCATTGACATTTGTACTAGCACGTCTTTTCCTAAACGGTGAAAGAAAACACCTTTCCACATCCCTCTAACAGTGCCACTGCTGTATGTGTGTGAACTGTATCAAAGTGCTGTCTGGACAGCACTCATACAAGTGGAAAGGGCTTTACAAATGAATAAACACCACTATTAATGTTTGGGTCTCCAGGTGGGGCAGAAAGCAAATGAATTAATAAACAAAGAACCTGTTTTCATACAATTATCCCTAGCAACTTTATCAATGGGGAATATAAAGTTTAAATAAAGCAGAATTGTTTCTAACCACACACCGGTTGTGGTCTCAGATGGGAGCCCAGAACTCCAGAGTAATTCCAACTATGCCGATAAGTCACTATGGGGAAATTATTTCACTTCTTTGTGCCTGAGGTTTCCGGTCTATAAAATGGGAACTCTGCCACCTACTTACCTCATAGGGGAAATGCAAGGCTCTATTAATGTCTACACAGCACCTCAAAGAGCATGGTCTACAGCAGGGGTTCTCGAACTGGGGATTGGGACCCCTCAGGAGGTCACGAGGTTATTACATGGGGGGTTGTGAGCTGTCAGCCTCCACCCTAAACCCCGCTTTGCCTCCAGCATTTATAATGGTGTTAAATATATAAAAAAGTGTTTTTAATTTATAGGGGGGGGGTCACACTCAGACTTGCTATGTGAAAGGGGTCACCAGTACAAAAGTTTGAGAACCACTGATCTGGAGGCTAAGTACATCCCTATTAAAGAGAGGATTTTTTTTAATTTACAGTAAAACATTAGCAAAATTCCTGATTTCTGTGCTGCCCCCACATCATATGGGAACCAGATTAGGAATGAGAACAGCTGCCAAAGCATTGGGCGATTCAGCCTCACTCTTTTCTTGAAGCATTTTATGGCCACACTGATTTCGAGAGAGCTGGATTAAGCTTCACCACCACAGGGAGGCAAAGAGAACGCCTGCTGGGTTACGGTGCCCCCTTCCCGCAGAAATGCCAGGGTGAGCTGGGTACCGAGCAATGCTAAGCTTTGCTCATTTCCTTGGCACTTGACCTCTTTACACTACAGAAACCAAATCCTTAAAGCTCTATGGGGTAGGGACGGGAACCCCCCTCCTCCCTGTGTCTGCGCAGCTCCCAGGCCGCCAGGGCCAGAGCCCAACCAGGCACCACTGCAATATCAATACTAAACCTCCAGACAAAAGGCAGGTCTGGGCTGCAAGAGCCACATCAGCAGCCAACAGGAAAACAGGCTGCAAAGAGAAACTTCTGCAGTGCCCCGCCCTGGCACCAACCCGGGGCAGGGAGGTGGGGCTGCCTCATCCCAGCACCAACCCTCACAGAGGGGAGCCCCCCCGCCCTGGCACCAACTCCCCCAGGGGCCACCCCCCCCTTCCCCAGGGGGCTGCCCCATCCCAGCGCCAACCCTCACAGGGGAACCCCCCCCGCCGCCCTGGCACCAACTCCCCCAGGGGCCACCCCATGGGGCTGCCCCATCCCAGCGCCAACCCCCTATCTCCCTGCCCCGCCCCCACAGAGAGGGGGAGGGGAGCCCCGCCCCGCAGAGGGGGCCCTGTCCGGTGCCGCGGGGGGGTCGGTACCTGCTGCCCGGCCGCCCCCTGGGCTGCTCACCCTCGGCTCCGGCCCCCGGCTCCGCGCGCCCAGTCCCGCCCCGCCCCTTGCCCGCGGTTGGCGATCGCGCCGCCTGACGCACCCACACTCGCCGGTCTCCTCAGTGCGAAACTTTCCGGTCAGGCATCGCCAGGGGCAGCCCGCGGGGGTCCTGCGGAAAGGGTCGCGCAGGCGCGGTGAGACGCGGAGGCCAAGAAGAAGCGAGGCGTGAGATCACTGTACGGCAAGAGGAAGGGGACAGAGGGGGCGGGGCCTAGAGCAAGGAGGGGCGGGGCAGGCGCGCGAGAGCCGGGGACCGGGCGGCGGGTGCACTGCTGGGCGGGGCTGCGCGTGAGGGACCCGGTGCGTGGGGGCGGCACCAGGGAGCAGCTGCCAGGGGCGGGGGCTGAGCACCACTGACCAACGCTACTGGGGTCTTGGGCACCAGGTGCTAGGTGGGGGGGAGGGGCTGCAACACACACCCCCCTAGTTCCAGCACCTACACACACCCCTTGTCCAGCACCTACACACACACACACACACACACCCCTTGTCCAGTACCTACACACACACACCCAGTTCCAGCACCTACACACACACACCCCTAGTTCCAGCACCTACACACACACACACACACACCCCTAGTTCCAGCACCTACACACACACACACACACCCCTTGTCCAGTACCTACACACACACCCCCCTAGTTCCAGCACCTACACACACACACACACACACACCCCTAGTTCCAGCACCTACACACACACACACACCCCTTGTCCAGCACCTACACACACACACCCCTAGTTCCAGCACCTACACACACACACACTATATGCTTTCCAGCTGATTTCTAGGGTACGTCTACACTACGAGATTAATTCGAATTTAGATAATTCGAATTTGGGAAACAGATTGTATAAATTCGATTGTGCGCGGCCACACTAAGCACATTAATTCGGTTTTTAACCACATTAATTCGGTGGTGTGCGGCCACACTACACCATTAATTTTAACCACATTAATTCGGTGGTGTGCGGCCACACTACCCCTAATTCGAATTTACAAAATCGATTTTGGTGCTACTCCGCTCGTCGGGGTGGAGTACAGAAATCGATTTTAAGCGCCCTTTAATTCGAAGTAACTGGCTCCGTTGTGTGGACGGGTTAAGGATTAATTCGGATTAACGCAGCTAAATCCGAATTAAAGTCGTAGTGTAGACCAGGCCCTAGTGTCTAGCAAACGCTTTTCACAAAGCGATCACTCCATAGCTGACCTATCCGGCCTCATCCTCAACGGAGACCTGCCCACTCTCAGGAGCAGCCTGGGCGCTCACGTTCATAACTTAGCTAGACACTAAAAATCCTGGTCTTAAGTTACAGCACCGTGTAACCCGCTAGCCCGGCTTTCGGTCCTGTGGCTACAGGGGCAGCTCCTTGAGGGGTCCCTTAGAACATGTGCTCACTACCTATGTTGTGCTATCTGTGGGCTCTTGTATTTAGCTGTGACACTCGGAGAACATTTCCCAGACCCGGAGAAGAGCTCGGTGTGGCTCCAAAGCTTGTCTCTCTCACCCACAGGAGTCGGTCCAATAAAAGATATTCCCTCCCTCCCGCACCTTGTCCCTCTATATCTTGGGACTGCTCGGCTACAAGGTGCTGCCTGTGGCTCTTTAGACAGCAGGAGGCGAGGAGAGGAAACTTTCTCTCCCCTCCCTCGGGAAGGTGGGGCCAGCCAGCCACTGCTGTTGGGACAGGAAGCAGGGCAGCCCAGCTGCTGGGGAGGGCTGAGGTGGGGTGGAGTTGCTGCTGGTAAGGAAGAGGCTGTCACTTTGAAATTGTGGTGCCCGTGGGGAAGAGAGCTAGCCCAGGTTTGCCCTGTCTGTGCTGCGGTCACTGGGATCCTGTCTCTGGCAGCCGCCGTTTGGCTCTGTCGCTGTTTCGTAAGCTGAGGTGGGAACCGAGAAGGGCTGGGAAAGGGTGGATCAGAACCGGGACAGGGGCATGTAGATGGGATTGTTAAAATCGAGTAATGGCAAATTAAACGTGAGAACCCCGCGGTAATAAAACGCCTGGGCAGCTTTCAGACCTCCAGTGGGGATTCAGCCAAACCTCCGGCTCACGCTGGAGGCCTCTGTCCCACCATGTGCTAAACCCAGGGTGGAGGGAATGGATGGGGAAACTGCCCCTGAAAAACATGACGGGTGCGATCATGTCTTGTATTGGACCAGCTTCCGGTGGTGAAAGAGACAAGCTCCAAACAGCTCCAACCACACTGCAAACAAGGAGAGAAACAAAGGTAGAGCTCAGGGGGGCTGGAACAACGGGAATAGTGGAGTGCTGAGAGCCACTGAACCAAACTGTAACCCCTGCATGGGATGGAAACCGCTTCGAGCCAGGGGGTGCGGCCGGCAGCCCCCCTAGATCCAGCACCTATGGCAGAGCTTGGGAGGTCTCCTGGGGAGGGGGGGTGCATGCGTGCCAGAGAGAGCGAGCCTGCGCCTAGAGCCGGGCGGGGGAGTGGAACACAAACACTGGAATAGCACAGCAGCCCAGGGGTTTCCTGTCTCTGGCAGGGGTCAGGGGCCAGGCCTCCTGGCTCTGAGGGACTGGCTCGACCCTGGGGCGCTTGGCCAGTAGATGGGGCTACCCACCCTGCTGTGCTGTGCTGTGCTGTGCTCCAGGAGGAGAGGCAGCCTGCTTCTCTCGCTTTCCTTGAGCAGGTCCTGCTGGAGGGTGCTCCCTGCCCACCCCTCTCCCCTGGCCTTCTGGACCACCTCATCAGGCCCCACCCTGCAAGCCTCCCCAGCACGCCCCTTGAGTCAGCCGAATGACATCCAACCAGTCCGTCTCTGAGCCGCACCCAGGAAACAGCTGTACATGCTCTGCCTCCTTGCCCTCGTGTCCCACCCCGGCCTGCTGCCAGCTGAGGAGGGCGAGGAAGGGCCGGTGGCCAGTCTGTGCTATTCTGGTTCCACAGTCTGCCAGGGAGATCAGCTGGCAGCTCCTCCATGGAGCTCTGAGCATGGGCGCGTACCTGGCGCAGTTCATCACTCCCCTGGCATCTGTTCCTTGTGCAGCTAGAGGGAGACCCTGGCGTGTGTCTGTGGAGGGTGCGTCAGCTCCTTCAGAACCTCTTCCTGAGATTCTGGCCCCACTTCTTCCCACCCCTCCTAATTCACACCCCCCTTCCAATCCATGGCCCCACAAAGTTGTGGGACCTCCTCCTCCACCTCCTCCTGGCGCTGGCCAGGATGGCCATCCGCCATCCCAGGAAGATAAACCTGGAGGTGCCTGTAGGGCCTGTTTCTGCTCTGCAGAGTCATGCCACCGAGCAGAGGTCCTCTGGGCGGCGTCCACCGGCACCTTTGAGGAGCAGCGGGCGCTGGCGGGGGTTCTTTGACCCATTCCAGTATTTTCATTAGTTGTCCCCAGTATTTACTTGTGGGCTGGGTCCGCTGCCCACCCACCCCTCGGTTGAGGGGCGGGCCCTTAGCTTTAGGCAGGCTTAAGCCCACCTCTCCTGGTAACCGCAATGGGACCCGGGACCCCAGCGGCTTCTGAAGCAGACCCAAGAAACCTGCTAGCAGCCAGCCAGAGAATGAGCTGCCCGGAGTGGCAGGGGCGTGGGCGAGATGGCTGGTGGTGTAGGAACGAGGGCGCAGCAGAGATTTGAGGGGAGAAGCAAAAAAGACAGAAAATCTAGGGGAGCAGGGAGAGCTCCTGGTGTAGGGCAAGAAAGAAACCAGGGGAGTGTGAGGGAGAGAGGCCTGGAAGACATGCAGGACGAGAGCCCCAGGGTTAGTCCAGGGCAGAGGTGGAGCCTCCCAGCAGACTGGCCTAGCTCCCTCTTGACCCTGTTAGTGCCGGGCAGTGGGCTGCCCCACAGGGCTTGCTGCAGAGGGCTCTGCACCATGCCCCTGGGCTGTGCGTGCTGCCTCCCCAGCACGCCCGGGTGGACTTGCACCCAGAGCCCTGAAAGGAGGCAGGACAGTCGTGTGGCTGAGGCACAGGGACTGGGGACCAGGACTCCTGGGTTCTATTTCTGATCCTGCCGCGGAGTCGCTGCCTGAGTCCCTTTCCCCATCAGTCCCTGACCCTCCCTGCGTGGCTTCAGTCCCTAATGTGGGCCAGTGCTCTGAGCTCCTTGGCTGGCCGGTGCAGAAAGGGCAGGCAGAGCTGGGGATGTGGGATGCTCCCCTCTGAACCCCTCCTCTCTTCCCCCCAGCAGCCAGATGCCCAAGAAGAAAGTCGTAGCGCCGCTGAGCCGCTTGTGCCTGGGCAACGTGGCCAGGCACATGCAGAGCGTGTGGGTGAAGGATTACAGCGAGAACTACCTCGACGAGTACCAGTTCCGCTACGTCATGGGGCCCTTCAATGAGCTGGGTGAGAGGCAGCCGTGTCCCTCTGCCCCCGCCACCCTCCCATCCCAGAGCATCTCCTGGCCTTGTCCCGCTGGCACCCGGGAGGGCGGGGGACCACCTGGGCACAGCAGGGAGGAAACACGCTGCAGCGCTGACTTCCTGGCCTTGCCATTTCACAACGCAGACACCCTCCTGCCCTGCTGCCCCCTGCCCGCCATGGGCAGCCCCTCTGCCGGCACAGCCCCGTGCCCAGGGAGGCTGATTCTCACGCTGTCTCCCACACAGCCGGCTGCTTAGTCCAGGACCTGCTCCAGTTACTGGGCGAGAGTCGGCGCCTGACGCGGGCCGCACTCCACCTGCTGCTCCTGCCCCACCTGACAGAGCTGAGCCTGCGCTCCTGTCCGGGCCTGGTCAGCAATGCCATCACCCAGCTGATCACGGTGCGGTGCCAGGTACGCAGAGCCCCAGCGACCTCCTGGGGACGCACGTGTGATCAGGAAACAAGGGAAAGGGTCTGAGCGGATGAACTCCTGGGTTCTGTCCCCAGCTCTGGGAGGAGGTGGGGTCCAGTGG
>NW_020664824.1:28029-32190 GCF_002925995.2 Terrapene triunguis | reverse complement strand
TCCCCAGCTCTGGGAGGAGGTGGGGTCCAGTGGTCAGAGCTGGGGGGAGGCTGGCAATTACGAGTACTAGGTTCTATCCCCGGCTCTGGGAGGAAATTAGTCTAGTGTTTGCGGAGCGGGAGCGGGGGCGGGGGGGATATTGTCTGGGAGTCAGGACTCCTGGGTTCTATTCGTGCCTTAGCCGCTGATTGGCTTTTGCACGGAAGGTCAGTGGTTCCCCCAGCAGCACGCGGAGTGGGTGTGGTGGGTGACGGGCTCCCAGTGTAAATAGACAGGGGGCGGGGTGCTGGGCACGGCAGTTAGGGGAGTGGCTGCCTCGCTCCAGCACAGCACTGGCCTGCTGCCCCTCCCCAGAGTCAGGTGAAGCCAGGATTGGACAGGTCCCTCTCCACCGTGAGGGTGGGGCCCTGCCCCGGGGGGAGGGGAGAAGCTGCTGCGACCCCTGCCTGCGTCCTGGAGCTAATGGAGGAGCCCGTTGTGGCCCCCCCCCCAGTCATTAACCCCCCAAGGGAAGCGCCTGGTCTATCTCCCTGGTTCCTGTTGCAGAACTTGTCCTCCCTGGACCTCAAGGGCTGCAGCCGGGTCCCGACGGCCGCGCTGGTGGACCTGCTGGAAGGGCTGCCGCGTCTGAGCAAGCTGGGCCTGGCGGAGACGCAGGCCAACACGCAGGTGCTGGCGGCCGTGGGCTCCTGTTGCCGGCGCCTGCGGGAGCTGGACGTCTCGCACTGCCAGAAGGTGGCGCCGGACTCCCTGCTGCACCTGGCCTACGACCAGACCGAGAGCGCCCTGTGCTGCCCCGCGCTGCGGGTGCTGCTGGCCCAGGGGATAGAGCCCAAGGCCCACAGCCAGGACTTGGTCAGAGCCCTGGCCTTCGTGCTGCTAGCTCTGCCCAGCCTGGAGTTCCTGGCCAACAGCTACCTCAGGGAGGCGCTGTGTCTCATTCACACGCAGCAGTTCAGCGGCGCGCAGGGCTTGCCGGGATTCCCCTCGCTGGAGGAGCTGGCCCGGCGCAGGCAGGGTGCCCGTGCAGCCGGGGGCGACTCCTGGCTCACGCTGCCGCTCCGGCGGGTGGAGGAGGTGGAGGATCCCTTCCTCCCCACCTTCTGCTCCGTGTGCCCGGAGGTGGCAGAGGCGGCCGTGTCGCTCAGCGACGGCCCTGGCACCAGCTGGGGCAGCCTGGCCTGGAGCCGCCTCACCCAGCTCGCCGTGCACTGCACGGGGCACCGGGGCCGGGGGCTGGCCGAGATGCTTCCCGTGGCTCAGGGCCTGGGAGCCCAGCTGCAGTCCCTCTCCCTCCACGGCTTCTCCTACGATGACGAGTTTTCCTTCTGCGCCCTGCTGAACTGCTGCCACAACCTCGCCGCCTTCAGCAGCCACCTGAGCGTCCCCGCGGGGCCCGTGCGGCCGGCCGACGCTGTGCCCAACGGGGAGCCTGCCGCGGAGCCGCAGGACTGGGAGCTGGACCTGCTCCACCACCCCTTCCCCAAGCTCCGGCACTTCAGCTTGGGCCTGGCCAGCTCGTGTGAGCCTCTCCCTTCCCAGCATGCCACTGTCCTGCGGGCAAGCCTGGCCTCGCTACTCAGCCACTCCCCCCGCCTGGAGACCCTGGCCCTGCTCAGCATCCCCTTCTCCCTGGACGGCGTGTTCCAGAAGGTGCTGGCTGCCCCCGGCGCTGCCCTCCGCAATCTGCGAGAGCTGTCGCTGGCCGAGAGCCAGGTGTCCAGCCCGACCCTGCACTGCCTGCTGGCCTTGGACAACGGGCTCAGCTCCCTGAACCTGGCCGGCTGCCCGGCCATCCACCGGCGGGACTACGACCAGCTGCTCCGCACCGTCCGCAAGGAGAGGCTGGAGCTGGACATCGCATGGCAGTGAGGTGTCCTGCCTTGCCTGGGACGCTGCCCCTCTGCCCCGTGCCGCGGGAAGGAGCCCACACCGCACGCAGGCCCCAGAGAGTTGTGTTTAATAAAGCAGAGTGAACACGGGGGGGGAAGCGCCTGCGAACGAGCTTCTGTCAGCCTCCCTGGGACTGCGCTTTCCTCGGCACAGCCTTGAACAGGGGCAGCGAGGGCCCCATTGTGGGGGGCCCGGGGGAGACGGCGAGGGGCCCAATGCCAGGCCTGCCCTGCATACTGCCGGGACACGGGCTCGGGCTCTGAGGAGGTTGCTGACTGGCTTGGCCCGCCCCCCATCAGCAGCTGCGCTGTAGAGGCTCCTCCAAGCAGGGCCCCCACTGGAGTGGGGTAGTGTAGACAGGGCCCTGCCCTGCCCAGGCTAGTTCTGAACTGTTCCCCAGATAACGGGCGGGGCTGCCACAGGCGGCAGGAAGGGTGGAGGAGGAGCTGGCACTCAGCAGCACGGAGACCAGTGGGCCCTTGCAATAGGGTTGCCAGGTGTCCGGTTTTCGACCAAAACGCCCGGTCGAAAAGGGACCCCGGCGGCTCTGGTCAGCACCACTGACTGGGCTGTTAAAAGTCCTGTTGGCGGCGCAGCGGGGCTAAGGCAGGCTTCCTGCCTGCCATGGCTCCGCGCAGCTCTCGGAAGCAGCAGCATGTCCCCCTCTGACTCCTAGGCGTAGGGGCAGCCAGGGGGCTCCGTGCGCTGCCTATGCCCGAAGAGCCAGCTCCACAGCTCCCATTGGTTGAGAACTGCAGCCAGTGGGAGCTGCAGGGGCAGCGCCTGCGGATGGGGCAGTGCACAGAGCCTCCTGGCTGCGCCTTCGCATAGGAGCCGGAGGGAGGACATGCCGCTGCTTTCGGGAGCTGCTTGAGATAAGCGCCGCCCAGAGCCCGCACCCTAATCCCCTGCCCCAGCCCTGATCCCCCTCCCACCCTCTAAACCCCTCGGCCCCAGCCCGGAGCACCCTCCTGCACCCCGAACCCCTCATCTCCCACCACCAGCCGGAGTCCTCACCCCCTTGTACCCCAACCCACTGCCTCAGCCTGGAGCCCCCTCCCACACCCTGAACTCCTCATTTCTCGCCCCACCCCAGAGCCCGCACCCCCAGCCGGAGCCCTCACCCCCTCCCGCACCCCAACCCCCTGAGCCAGCCCGGTGAAAATAAGCAAATGAGCAAGGATGGGAGAATGAGCGACATGGGGGGAGGGCTCGGAGAAGGGGCAGCGGTGGGGCAAGTGTGTTTGGTTTTCTGCAAGTAAAAAGTTGGCAACCCTACCTTGCAATGACTCCGCTAATTCCCACCCTCCTGCCGGTCTGGCTTCTGCCAGCAGAGCCCCCACCTCCCCTCCTGCTCGCCCCAGGTCCCAGCTCCCGCAGGCCAGCTGGCCCTGCGCCCGCGGGAGTCGCTGGGTGCTGCAGGGCAGGGGCGACAGGCTCCATTGTTCACATGCGCCCGCTCTCCGTGAGGCCCGTCAGTCGCTCCGACTCCTCCCACAGCTTGCGCTCCAGGCCCGGGTCGCGGGCAGCCGCAGAGGGCAGCACCAGCCTGCAGTCACTGTCGAAGTACTTCCCCGTGATGTCTGCGACCTCCTCCGAGACGGCGCAGTAAATGGTGCTGGCTGCTCCCTCCTCGGCGGACTAGAGAGAAGAGGGGGGTTAAAAGCAGCCTCGGCAGCGGCTCCCCACCACACCAGCCCCCCACAGGCCCCAGGCACTGCACAAACCCCACCTGGCGGCACCAGAGGGGCAGAGCTCAAGCCCCCCACCGAGGCTTTCATGCCATCCTGGCCCCACAACTGCAGAGACAGGGAGCAGCGAGTGGGAACAGGGCCCTGGAGCAGGGAGGGAGGGACAGCGGGGCCCGGGCACAGTGTGGAGAGCTGGGTCCAGGGGCGGGGCAGGGAGGCAGTCAGTGAGGGTGTGGGGAGCAGGGCAGGGGGCAGGCAGTAGGTGAAGGCAGGCAGTAGGTTGGCATGGGGGGACAGGCCGTGGGTGAAGTTGTGGGGAGCAGGGCAGAGCTTGGGCAGAGGGTTGAGTTGTGGGGGGCTGAGGGGTGGGGCTGGGGCAGAGGATTGGGATGCGGGGGTGAGGGCTCAGGTGGGGCCAGGGATGAGAGGTTCAGGGTGCGGGAGGGGGCTCAGGGCTGGGACAGAGGGAGGGGGTGAGGGTTCCAGCTGGGGGTGCAGGCTCTGGGGTGGAGCCAGGGATGAGGGGGTCGGGGTGCAGGCTGCCCTGGGGCTGCAGCAGGGATAGAGGACTCCCCCC
>NW_020664824.1:0-27629 GCF_002925995.2 Terrapene triunguis | reverse complement strand
GGGGCGGCACCTGGAGGGGGGCGGCGCGGGGCTCTGGCCGCCGGGGAAAGCGGGACCACGGCCGGGCTCACCGCCCTCCCCGCAGCGCTCTGGCCGCCCTCCCCCGCGGCGCCCTCCCCCCGGCCGCCGGGGGGAGAGCGGAGCCCCCGCCGGGGCTCGCCGCCCTCCTCCCAGGGCTCCGGCTGCTCCTCCCCCGGCGTTTGCTCGGGGACGCTCCTGAGGGACCCCAGAAATGCCCCCACCTCCCTCGCTGCAGCACCCTGGGACTCCGGCTCTGTGCACCAGGAGCTCCCCACCCTGACTGCAGCTGCCTGGACCCTCAGCCAGCCCCACTGAGCTCGACCCCAGGGCCAGACCTTCCGGGAGCAGGGTGCGGGCCGAGGCTTTGGGGATCCCGCTGTACGTCAGCCCACAACAGAGCCAACTGGAAACTTGTGCCCTGCCCCCAAGGGTCTGCGCTAGTCACTCGCTGGCCCTACCCTGCCCGTGGGGCGAGCGGTCTGCCAGAGCAGGCCTCTGGGCCCCACACCCTTCCGGGCCTTGGGCCCCCCACTGTCCCCCCATTGCACGCACCGTGAAGAAGATGCTGGCGATGCTGAAGAGCAGGCGAATCAGCCAGTTGAAGTGGCGCATGATTTCTGTCCTCACGATGCCGGGGTTGAGGGAATTGGCCGTCACCCCTGTAGAGGAGCAGAGTCAGTCACTGCGTGGGCTCTGGGGACAGCACGGGGGGCAGGGTCCTATAGCCAGACCCCCTGGAGCCCTGAGGGGCCAGGGGGTGAGTTTTGTACTCGCCAGCCTAGAGCCAGGGGCCTGTTTATTCCTCGAGCAGGTGCCGCCCAGACACGCTCCAACATGCTTTCCCCAGCCTGGGAGGCCCCCTGCCCTGGGGGGCCAGGCCCTTTCAGAGGCGCTAGACTGAGCCCCACCTGTGCCCAATTACCCGCCTCCCCGGTGCTTGTTGGGTCAGTGACCAGGCCTCACAGGATGATGCGGGGGAGTGATTAGGAGCTGAGGGCAGGCTCTGGGGAAGAGAGAGACAGCTGGGTTCAGGGGAGCATGAGACCCCCAGGGGCCGGGACGCAGCTCTCCATGCCAGCCAGGCGGGATGGCCCGGAGCCATCCGCAGGGCTGAGCAGGAGCAACCCTTCCGCGGGGCGCTGGGCCAGCAGCCTGGCGAAGACGCTGGGAGTCTCTGGGGGTTCAACTGGTTCTTTGATGCTAATAAAACAGGCCCAGCCAGGCGAGTGACTCAGAAGCCCCAGGTATCCAGGCCTGTCTGGCAGCAAAGAGACGGGGTGTGACGAAGTGGGACTGTTCTTAATGTTTTCCTCAGTTTCCCCTATGCAGTTCTTAAGTATCTAGGGGGTGGGATAAGGGTGTATGGTTGCTGCAGAGCAAAGGGCCAGGGTACATAAATGCCCGACACTCTGTCTCCTGGCAACTGATGGCCTGGGCCCCTCCTCTGCAAAGGTGCCAACTGAAGGTGTGGGAGAACAAAGAGGTCAGGTGACCTCCTGGCCTGGGAAAGAGACAAAGCCCAGAGAAGGAGTGGCTGGACTGGAGTTTGGAGCTAGCTAGGGACTGGAAGGGAGGGCAGACGGGGGTCTGCCTCGCTGGGCCCCAGAATGGACCCAGCGGAGGGGTCCCGTTCGCTGGACCTACAAGCTCTGTTTTAGACCATGTTCCTGTCATCTAATAAACCTCTGTTTTACTGGCTGGCTGAGAGTCACGTCTGACTGCGAAGTGGGGGGTGCAGAACCCTTTGGCTTCCCCAGGACCCCACCTGGGCGGACTCGCTGTGGGAAGCGCACGGAGGGGCATATGCTGAATGCTCCCAGGAGAGACCCAGGAGGTGAAGCCATGTGAGCTTCTTGCCCTGAAGATGGTCTGCTCCGAGGGAGAGGAGGCTCCCCAAAGTCCTGACTGGCTTTGTGGGGAGCAGTCCCAGAGCATCGCCCGGGGACTCCGTGACACGGGGTAGGGCCAGGGTCTGGCACAGATGAGGCAAGACCTATCCCAGCCCCTTCTCACAGGATTCTCCCGCCTGGGTCTCATGCTTCCAGGGTGAGGCAGGCTGGGAACGCCCACAGCTGCACCCCCACTGGCCCGTCCTTCCCTCAGAGACGCTGTGGGGTGCAGGAGCCTGGGCCAAACTGCCATTAGCACCTCCCGCTGCCTACACCCACTGGTGGCCGCCGGCCCTGCTTCTGTGTGTCACCACGGTGCCGTGCCAGTGACTGAAACTCTGAGCACCCAGTGGCTACAGCAGTGGGGCTCTTCCTACAGGGCAGAGGGAGCAGGCTGTGGGGAAACCATGCCTGGGGGGCGGAGGGGAGATATCCAGGCAGCCTATGCGATTCCTGGATTAGGCCTTCCGGGACGGGGGAAATCACTTCAGTGGAGCAGAGACCGTCCAGCCCTGCACGGGGCGTGCAGCGGGGAACGGAGCCGTGTCTCTCTCATAGGGACTGAGGTGTCTCTGGGCCGTTCCAGCACCCCAAACTCTGGTGCCGATGGCTGTGCTTCCCCAGAGTGGTTCTGAGATGCTTGGCGCCCAACCCTGCTGCCGGAGCAGTGGCAGCTCTCCCCCCAGGTGATCGCTCACCACGAGGGCACCTTGCCCGAGGCCAGCCCCCAGCCTGGTGTGCTCAGAAGGGCACACGCACTGTTGGGAACGGCTTGTGGGGTAGAGCAGGCAGGGCCACGTGCCTCTGTTTCCCAGGTTTCTGACGTTTGAGTTTTGCTGAACTCAGCATTCGGGAAGAGCCCGACATACCCCAGGGCAGCCCGACCTCTGCAGGTGTAACCCACACAACTCCTGGGTCCCGCTAGTGGCACCAAGACCACTTAAAGAGAGAGCGAAAATGAGTCGGCTTAACAGCCAGTTGGCTTTTAGCTCGTGCAATAGAGGCTCATGCACTGAGGTCCCAGGTTCAATCCCACCCGCCGACGACGGGGGTCTGTCGGGGTTACACAGGCACAAAGGGTTTGTCAGTACCTGACGGTCAGGCCAGCTCCGATGCAGAGACAGGTTAAGTAGGGGGCACCTTGCAGACGGTGGCTACTGTGGTATCATGGGGGAGGGGAGAGAAGCTCATAGAACCGTAGAGTTAGAAGGGACTGCACGGGTCATCTAGTCTAACCCCTGCCAAGATGTGGTGTCTGACCCATCCCAGACAGACTCTCCAGCCTCCTTTTGAAACCCTCCAGTGAAGGAGCTTTCACGACCTCCCGAGGCGTCTGTTCCACTGACCGACTGTTCTCACAGTGAGGAAGTTTGTCCTGAGATTTCATCTAAATCTGCTGTGCTGGAGTCTTTCAAGTATCTGAAGTCCACTATCACGTCCCCCCTTAATCTTCTCTTTTCCAAACTAACATACCTGTTTCTTCAGCCTTTGCTCGTACGGCTGCATTCCATCCCTTTGATCAGCTTTGTCGCTCGCCCCTGGAGCCTTTCCAGTTTCTCTACATCCTTTCTATACATTGGTGACCAGAACTTCAGCTGAGGCCTACCCAGCGCTGTCACCTCCTGTGACTTGCAGGCGAGGCCTCTGTTAATACAACCTGAGATTGCATTTGGGTTTTTTGCAACAGCATCACATTGCTGACTCATGTTGAGGTTGGGATCCACCCCAACTCCCAGATCCTTCCCAGCAGTGCTGCTGCCAAGCCAGTTTCCCCCCGTTCTGTATTTGTGCGTTTGTTTTTTCTTCTCTAAGTGTAGCACCTTACATTTGTCTTTCTTGAATTTCATGTTGTTGTCTATAGCCCAGTTCTCCAATTTATCAAGATCCCTCTGGATTTTAGCTCTAGCCTCTGAAGTGTCTGCAACCCCCTAGCCTTGTGTCATCTGCAAACTTGATCAGTCTGCTCTATTCCTACATCCAGGTTATGAATAAAGATGTTAAATAACGTTGGACCCAGAACAGATCTCTGTGGAACCCCACTTGAGACCGCCCTCCAATCTGACATCATTCCATTAACAGTTACTCTTTGTTTGTGGTTGTTTAGCCAATTATGTATCCACCTAATGGTAACTCTGCTGAGCCCACATTTCTCCAGCTTACTTATCAGAATGTCATGTAGGACTGTGTAAAACGCCTTGTTAATATCCAGGTATATTATGTCCACCACCCACTAAATCAGTTACCTTGTCAGAGAAGGAAATCAAGCTGGTTTGGCATGCTTTGTTCTTGGTAAATCCATGGTGGCTGCTAGTGATCACACCCTTTATCCTCCAGGTATTTGCTGAGGGAATGTTTTATACATGGCTGTAGTAGCTTCCCAGGTATGAAGGACAGGCTGACTGGTCTATAGTTCCCTGACTCCTCTGTTTTCCCCTTTTTAAAGACGGGCACTACCTTAGCCCTTCTCCAGTCTTCTGGGACCTCTCCTGTCAGCCATGAGTTTGTAAATATTATTGCCAGTGGCGCCGAGATTTCTTCAGCCAATTCCTTCAGCGCCCTGGGGTGACTGGCACCAGCCCTGCTGACTTGAATTCATTCAAATTAGTCAGAAGATCTCTGGCATGTTCTTTACTTATCCGGATCTGCATCCCTTCCCCTGTAGTGCCTATGGTAAGTTGGCTAGCTGTCTGATCAGATGATATTTTTGTGAGCAGACTGAAGCAAGGTAGGCATTGAGCAGCTCTGCCTTCCTATCATCTTCCATTACCTGCTCACCTTTTCCATTGAGCAGCGCACCCACTCCGTCCTTGTGCTTTCTTTTTTGTGTGACATATCTGTAGAACCCCTTCTTCTTGTCTCTAACATTCCTTGCCAGTTGTAACGCCTGCTTTGCCTTGGCTTTCCTGATACATGGGCTGTCCCATGTGTATTTCCTTGGTGACATGCCCTTCCTTCCATTTCCTGGGTGGATCCCTTATCGTTTTTAAAAGCTCCCTGGTATCCAGATCCTACAGGTCAAGACCAAGGCCCAGAGACCTAGTGGGAGCCACTGGAGATCACACGGCCCACTTGCTCCCTGGGAGAAGCAGTGTGTAATACATTCTGCACCAGCTGCAGGTTCTGAGTGGCCTTCAGGTACACCCTATGTGGAACTAATGGCACTGACCCAACTTTCAGGGGACATAGGCCTGGAGAGCTACCATGGGGTCTGCCACCGAGGGGCCAGCTCGCAGTGGGGCAGGAAGGGCCCTAAACAGCAGGGCGAGAGAGCCGGGGCTAGTGAAAGCCCTGGAGTGATGGAGGCCCCTGAGAACAGATGATCAGACAGACTTTCTGCCATCTAACATGCAATCAAGTGAACAGCGTCGGCTAATCACAGCTCCCCCCAGGGCAAGGAGCCAGGCCTTGAGGCCGCACCGTGTGTCGGCACAACCCAGATGGAGACGTCTGCAGATGAAAGCAAGGCTGATGTAAGGACATGATGAAATAAACGAGACCCAAAGATCATGCCCAGCCTGTTCTCAGGGACAGCTGTCTCCCGGGAAGGAGTCACCATGCTGAATGACTCAACGGAAAGGTCCAAGGCAGTGCGGCAGAAGCAGATCCCAGCTGGAGACAGCAGCCAGGCGAGGAGCTCCAAGGAGCTGGGAGCACATGGGGCATTTCTCACCTGCTCCGGGCATGCCCAAGAAGCTGTAAGAGGAGATGAACCCGGTTCCCCTCTCACTAACATTGGTGTGGATCAGCGGAGCTGCCCCAGGTCAAAACCACCTAAACGAGGGGAGAATCGGGCACTGTGAGATACTGAGAAAACAGCAGCGCTGAAAGAGGCCTGGGAGGGCAGAGATGCCAGTCAGGGCACAATGCCTGGGGATCAGAAACTGCGAATCCGTAGAGCCATTGTGGCCATGCTGCTGCCAGCACCAGTAACATGGGACGAGCTGGAGGAGCACAGGGCTTGGCCATGCCAAGTTCCCCCAGAGTCTGTAGGAGAGAGAGTGCCCGTTTCTAGACCCGGTGGATGGACGGGGGGGTTAGCCCAGGACAATGGGCTACAGACAGGTGACTTGCCAAAGTCTGCACTCCATCCAACTTGGTCTCCTGGTGCTGACAGTGGCCAGCGCCAGCTGCACCAAAGCGAGGAGCAAGAACCCAGGCAGGAGGCAGTGACGGGATAACCTGCCCCAGGGGGAAATTCCTGACCCCTGACGGTTAGAGAGAGAAAAGTTCCCAGCCTTTATTTCTGTAACTCTGATTGTTCTCATTATCCAGGTGACCCTTCACTGATCCCTGCTAAACCCTTGGTCTCAACCACATATAAGAACATAAGAACGGCCGTACCGGGTCAGACCAAAGGTCCATCTAGCCCAGTATCCTGTCTTCCGACAGTGGCCAATGCCAGGTGCCCCAGAGGGAGTGGACCTAACAGGCAATGATAAAGTGATCTCTCTCCTGCCATCCATCTCCACCCTCTGACAAACAGAGGCTAGGGACACCATTCCTTACCCATCCTGGCTAATAGCCATTAATGGACTTAACCACCATGAATTTAGCCAGTTCTCTTTTAAAGAGAATGGTGGCAGTGGGTTCCACGGGCTAATTACACACAGTGTAACGGTATTGCCTTTGATCAGTTTTAAATGTTCTGCCTGTCAGTTTCATTGACTGTTGCCATGTTCTTGTGTTGTGAGAGGGTCAATACAAGTGCCCCATTTGCTCTACCCCATTCCTTATCCTTTCCCCAGGTATTCGGCTCCTCTCAGAACAAAACACCCCGTCATTTGCCAGGAGAGCTGCAGGAGGGGCAAGATCACGCAGGGTCTGTTCTCATTTCTGTCCATCTCAGGTGCTATCACTGTAGTATCTGAAGCCTCACAACCTGAACCTTCAGTGCCTTGATCCTCACAGGCCCTGCATGCAGCAAGCAGTGTTACAGCGACTGGTTCAGTTAAACCTTGCTATGGGTCAGGCCTGGGCACCACCTTGCGTGGAGGATAGATGTAAAGAAATCATTGTAAGGAGGTCGCTGAAACAATAGCAGTAGCCCCCCAAAACACAGGCACATGGAAATGGTGTGTAGAAGCTAAAACATGTGGCCCAAGAGGATTGGTGGAAGGGTGTGGGGGGGATAGGGGTGAGGGGTGAGAGAGAGGGAGGGCATGTTGAAGCAGCAAGAGAAAGCCAAGTAGACAGTAACAGACAACTAGTAATGTGGCCATGAGCGAGAGCTAAGAGAGACAGCTCTTTGGGCGCAGAGCGCTGGTGGCTAGGCAGACACGGGCTCCTGCTGTTTGATTTCTATGTTCAGGGGAACAAGACTTCGTACACCTTTTGTAAATCAACAAGACTGCACCAAAGAAATCCCTGACTCTCACCAATTCATCCTCCGACCTGGAACAACGACCAAGAGCCCCAACTTTTGGCTAGCTTCTCAGGTCACAAAGGGCAACACTGTTATCCCCACGGGTACAGAAAAAATCTGAAACCCAGAGATTGATTTCAATGGGAGTTAGGCACCAAAATACCTGGAAAATCTGGCCGTTGGGTCTTGATTTCACTGTGGCATCAAGAGAGGGTTGGAAATGTACATGGACGATGAGAACAACCCGAGTTACAGAAATAAAAGCTGGTAATTCCTGCTGCCTGGTTAGCCCAGCCTTGCCCCAAACCCTCGCCAGGGGGGCCACATGGAACTTGCTGGGAAGTCAAACCCCACCCCACTGCCTGGGGTACATGCCGGAATCCTGGCAGCTTCTCACCAAGCCCTAGAAAATGTCCACGGTGCTGTGTCCTCTCTAGCGCCGGTAGCAGCGGAAGGGCTAGAAGAGCTCGCCATGGAACGAGCAGGCCCGGGCACAGCCAGCCCGGGGAGCAGACAAGCTCTCCTGCGAGGAGACCCCCCGCCCCCCACTCCTGCACAGCTCACAGCCCCCCCGGACGAGGAGGCAGTGGCGCCTAGCAGCACCCGTTCTGTGCCTCGGGGAGTCACAGCCTTGACAGCGTTGGTGAGTAATTTGGAAATGTTGCAAACAGAGACTCCCCCCCCCATCCCCCGGTCCCACGACTGGGGCGAGTCGAGGGAGCGCGGCTGCCCAGCGGAACGGCAGCCGGGGCAGAGCACCCGCAGCAGCGGGAACTGGGCCAGTGGGTGTTTGCAGGACAGGACAGCTAGGCCTGGCCCCTCTTAGCTGGCAGGGATTAGGCTCGGGACCCTCCGCAGGTCCTGACCACAGTGCAGGGAATTCCCCCCCCGGGAGGCCTGTCTGCTGGGACGGTGCCTCTGGATCACAGTGCCAAGGCCATCGCTTCCCTTTCTGCCAAGGTGCTGCATAAATCCAGGGGGACGTGAGGAGCGAACGCAGCTGGGGGGGGTTCAGGAGGGGCCACGGGGTGCTGGCCTCTGCTGGCCCCGGGGGGGGACCGGGGGGGAGATCACACTGACCTGTGGCCTGCAGCCTCCTCGCCAGCTCATTGGTGAACAGGATGTTCATGAGCTTGGTGCTACTGTAGCACTGGTCAAAGTTCTTGGGCCTCTCCTCCCCGGCCAGGTGCTTCACGTTGACCATGCCCCCGACGTGTCTGAAGGACGAGACGTTCACGATGCGGGCGGGAGCGGAGCCCTTCATGGTGTCTGTGCGGGGGAGGGGCAAAGCCAACAGGCTCGTGTCAGGGGGTGGCGTGGTGGGGGAGGGCTCCCACATGGCCGGGGAGAAGCCCCAGCTCAGAGAGACCCTTGGGCACAGACGGGGAGTCGGCTAGCAGCCCCGGCACAGCCAGCGCAAGACCTGGGTCCATGCCCCAGGGGAATGCCAGGGGCAGCAGGGCAGCCCTCCCCCAGTCCTGCAGCACCCAATGCCTGGGGCAGCCCCGCAAGTGCCCAGTGCAGCCCCTCCCCCAGCCGAGCGAGTGCCCAGTGCCTGGGGCAGCCCTTACCCAGAAGCAAATTGGTCAGAAGAAAAGGGCCCAAGTAGTTGGTGGCGAACGTCTGCTCCAGCCCCTCGGAGGTGATGGAGAACGGCAAACCTGGAAGAGAAGAGGGGACTGGCTGGGCAGTCGGGAGTGGCTGCCATTCGGATTCGTGCTCCCTGCCCGCCACAGCCCCAGGCTGAGCGGAGACAGCTGCTTTCTGCTAAGCCTTGTCTGTTCACTGGTACCACCTCCCACGTGTCTGTCCCAGCCCCGGCCGGGCTGTGGCCTGCAGGCTGAGTGCTCTGGTGGAGCGCCTGGCCCAGTGGGCCCCGCTCCCTGATGGGGTACTTCAGTGCCACTGTCAGACCGGGAATAACCTCGGCGTGGGATCTGCCGCGGGCTGGGTCATGAACAAAGCTCTCCCAGCCACCCAGGGAGACCTGGCAGCTTCGGCGAGACGACGTGTAGAGGTCACCGTGGCAAGGGCCAGCCGTGCCACGTGCCCGGTTAGCAATGGGGTATTGGGCTGGTGCTGGGCACCTCACAGCAGGCCCGCCTGTCTGTTGGGGTAACTGGGCGACAAAAGTACCCGACTTGTGAGCTCTGCTATGGAAAGCAAGTGCGCGGTCGTAGGATGTGACCGTAACCGACAACAACGACCGCGGAGGGGCAAAGGCGGGACAGGCTGAATGAGCACAAAGAGAAAGGCCTCATGACGGAACTCAAGAACTGTGCTAAGCCCGAGCCTGGGCAAGGAGAATAGCACAGAACCAGAAATCAGGGGATCCAGATTGGTGCGTTGGAAACTAGACCTTGCTGCTGGACAGGATAATGAGGGGACGGGCTGGGATGACACGGGCTTGGACATTAACAGCAGCAGCAGCTCCAGCCTGTCTCAACTAAAGTCTTCTCCTTTCCCCAGAACCACAGTTATCACCAGCTTTCGCTGGTTTCTCTTCTTTTCTGTATCTTTAATAACCGGCTAAACGGACGTTTAATGGGGTGTTTGCCATGGCGCTAAGTAGGCTGAGGTCTGCGTGTACCAAACTCCAACCTGGTGTAAACACTGTGTAATGTGGCTGGGTTACGTTAACACCTTTAGCCCATATAGTTCATCGAAATTCATACATTTCTGGCACCCAGTGTGGAGCCTAGAGGGTTCATACATACTCAGAAGCCAGCACCTTAGCAAACAACTGGAGGTTGCTTATCTGTACCCGGAGGTTCTTCGAGATGTGCGGCCCCAGTCTGTATTCCATGCGTGGGGTACACATGCACACCTGGGCCTGAAGCCAGAATTTTCTTAGCAAGCCGTGTCCGTTGATCCGCACATGAACCAAACTGAGGGTATAAATGGCCATGCAGCCTGGTGCCTCTCCAGTTCCTTCTCTTACAGCAAATCCAGATAATTGGCAGTAGAGGGGATGGAGAATCATAGAATATCAGGGTTGGAAGGGACCTCAGGAGGTCATCTAGTCCAACCCCCTGCTCAACGTAGCACCAATCCCCAACTAAATCATCCCAGCCAGGGCTTTGTCAAGCTGGGCCTTAAAAACCTCTAAGAAAGGAGATTCCACCACCTCCCTAGGGAACCCATTCCAGTGCTTCACCACCCTCCTAGTGAAAAAGTTTTTCCTAATATCCAACCTAAACCTCCCCCACTGCAACTTGAGACCATTACTCCTTGTTCTGTCATCTGCCACCACTGAGAACAGTCTAGATCCATCCTCTTTGGAACCCCCTTTCAGGTAGTTGAAAGCAGCTATCAAATCCCCCCTCATTCTTCTCTTCTGCAGACTAAACAATCCCAGTTCCCTCAGCCTCTCCTCATAAGTCATGTGTTCCAGCCCCCTAATCATTTTTGTTGCCCTCTGCTGCACTCTTTCCAATTTTTCCACATCCTTCTTGTAGTGTGGGGCCCAAAACTGGACACAGTACTCCAGGTGGGTGTGGGATACAGATGGGACCACACATCTCAAAGAACCTCCAGTTACAGGTAGGTAACCTCCATTTCTTCTTCAAGTGCGCAGGAGCTTAGCAAGCAGTGGTCAAACAGGAGGTGGGTGGGAGGAGGCATAAGAACATAAGAACATAAGAACGGCCGTACAGGGTCAGACCAAAGGTCCATCTAGCCCAGTATCCTGTCTACCGACAGTGGCCAATGCCAGGTGCCCCAGAGGGAGTGGACCTAACAGGCAATGATCAAGTGATCTCTCTCCTGCCATCCATCTCCATCCTCTGACAAACAGAGGCTAGGGACACCATTCCTTACCCATCCGGGCTAATAGCCATTAATGGACTTAACCACCATGAATTTATCCAGTTCTCTTTTAAACGCTATTATAGTCCTAGCCTTCACAACCTCCTCAGGTAAGGAGTTCCACAAGTTGACTGTGCGCTGCGTGAAGAAGAACTTCCTTGTATTTGTTTTACACCTGCTGCCTATTAATTTCATTTGGTGACCCCTAGTTCTTGTATTATGGGAATAAGTAAATAACTTTTCCTTATCCACTTTCTCCACATCACTCATGATTTTATATACCTCTATCATATCCCCCCTTAGTCTCCTCTTTTCCAAGCTGAAGAGTCCTAGCCTCTTTAATCTCTCCTCATATGGGACCCATTCCAAACCCCTAATCATTTTAGTTGCCCTTTTCTGAATCTTTTCTAGTGCCAGTATATCTTTTTTGAGATGAGGAGACCACATCTGTACGCAGTATTCGAGATGTGGGCGTACCATCGATTTATATAAAGGCAATAATATATTCTCAGTCTTATTCTCTATCCCCTTTTTAGTGATCCCTAACATCCTGTTTGCTTTTTTGACCGCCTCTGCACACTGCACGGACATCTTCAGAGAACTATCCACGATGACTCCAAGATCTTTTTCCTGACTTGTTGTAGCTAAATTAGCCCCCATCATATTGTATGTATAGTTGGGGTTATTTTTTCCAATGTGCATTACTTTACATTTATCCACATTAAATTTCATTTGCCATTTTGTTGCCCAATCACTTAGTTTTGTGAGATCTTTTTGAAGTTCGTCACAGTCTGCTTTGGTCTTAACTGTCTTGAGCAGTTTAGTATCATCTGCAAACTTTGCCACCTCACTGTTTGCCTCTTTCTCCAGATCATTTATGAATAAGTTGAATAGGATTGGTCCGACGACTGACCCTTGTGGAACACCACTAGCTACCCCTCTCCATTCTGAGAATTTACCATTAATTCCTACCCTTTGTTCCCAGTCTTTTAACCAGTTCTCAATCCATGAAAGGACCCTCCCTTTTATCCCATGACAGCTTAATTTATGTAAGAGCCTTTGGTGAGGGACCTTGTCAAAGGCTTTCTGGAAATCTAAGAACACTATGTCCACTGGATCCTCCTTGTCCACATGTTTGTTGAACCCTTCAAAGAACTCTAATAGATTAGTAAAACACGATTTCCCTTTACAGAAACCATGTTGACTATTGCTCAACAGTTTATGTTTTTCTATCTGTCTGACAATTTTATTCTTAACTATTGTTTCGACTAATTTGCCTGGTACAGACGTTAGACTTACCGGTCTGTAATTGCCGGGATCACCTCTAGAGCCCTTTTTAAATATTGGCATTACATTAACTAACTTCCAGTAATAGACTGACCAGGGAGATTGAAGTGTTCACTTACTGGCTTTAACACTTCAATCTCCCTGGTCATTCTATTACAGATTTAAAAGTCACTATCATTGAACAAAAAAACTTCAGAAACAGACTTCAAAGAGAAACAGCAGAACTAAAATTCATTTGCAAATTTAACACCATTAATCTGGGCTTGAATAGGGACTGGGAGTGGCTGGCTCATTACAGAAGCAGCTTTTCCTCTCCTGGAATTGACACCTCCTCATCCATTATTGGGAGTGGACTACATCCACCCTGATTGAATTGGCCCTGTCAACACTGGTTCTCCACTTGCGAAGTAACTCCCTGCTCTCCATGTGTCAGTATATAATGCCTGCATCTGTAACTTTCACTCTATGCATCTGAAGAAATGAGGTTTTTACCCATGAAAGCTTATGCCCAAATAAATCGGTTAGTCTTTAAGGTGCCACCAGACTCCTTGTTGTTTTTTTAAGGGTAAGTGGATATTCCAGGACAGCAGGGACCCAAGCAGCTCTGGAGATAATGGTCCTTGCTGAGCTCAGGAGGAGAAATGCCTCCATTTTGCTGAGTAACATTTCCTAGTCGAGTCTTTCCTGCTTTGGTCGAGGATGCTTTGCACCCTGTTGCAACATGAGCTCTCTACAGCAGACACCCATCCAACCGCCAGGCTCTGAGCGGCTGTGTGTCTGGATTGGGGTGCTTGGAAGTGCCCACGGGTCATGTTAGAAGGTCCAAAATGGGCAGATGTTTGTGGGCGTGGAGCTGAGAGCTTCAGTAGATGCATAAAGCAGAACTGTCTCAGCAACAATAAGGATGACTCAAGCTCTGTCCTGGCAGATTTTCCGTAGGGTATGACTGGAATGGGAGGGAACGGGAAGGCATGCCTCAGGAGATCCTTCCAGAATAGCAGGAAGGCATCTCCCATCTCTCTCACACACACACCTAAGAAGACAAAGGAACCAGCCCTTTGACTTTGGGGGGATCCGGACCTGAGAATTTGGTCCCCCTGTTGCTGGGAACGTGTGGTGAGGATTTTAGCTTGAATCAAGTCTAGCTTGTTAAGTTTTAGCTACTAGGGAGATTTTTATCTTTATTTCTCTTGTGCCCATTTCTGACTGTAATGCCTTACACTTCCTCTTCCCAGGCAAGCCCAGGTGCTTGTGGAAACATGGGGAGGAAAGGAGGGCAAAGTTAGCCAAGCTCATGATGGGTTTGGTTTGGGCCAAGTTAGATACAGGACATCCTTGCTCCTGTCAGATGTAAGATCTTCTGAAGATCAAAGAGCAGAGTCCATTTCTGTTTTGGGGTTCTAGCAGGAGCAGAAAGAGCTGAAATATCACAAGGAAGGTGGTTTTCATAGGCAGATAGCCATCCAGGTGCCCAAGGAACTATGTTCTATACAGCCCCCTCCCCTCCAAAAGCACATTGATGGTCCTCAGAAATTATTTCTGGCCCTTCTTGGAAGCAAGGGAGTGCCAGACATCTCATGAGTGAGCCTGTTCTCATGTGATTTCCAGACTGCTTTTGCAGAGCTAAAATGTTCCCATGAGTCTTGTATATTAGGAGGTGCTTTTCCTGATTTCAACCCAGACTCTGATCATCCATCTGTGGGCAACAGGCAACTCAGACTCTTTGGAGACCCTCACACTCATGAAGTACCTTCTCCTGGTTTCCCCAATGAAAGGAAGCAGTATCAAAGTAGACAGTAGGACAGGAGAGTTCTCTGGGGCAGCTAGAACCCAGCAGAGGGGTCATCTGGGGTCCTACTGGAACCTGATTCCCTAAAAGCAATTGTATTTAATTCCTCAGTGCCTTGTTATCTAGAGATGTGGTAGATTCTTCATCACTTCCAGCAATACTAGATGTGTTTCTAAAAGAGACTCACACACAAGTTATTCGGCTCAGTGCTGGAATGACTGGGTACATTTCTTCGGAGGTCAGAGTAGGTAGTCCTAATGGCCATAAAAATATGTGACTCTAATGAGAGGGCCTACGAAAAGAGGGCAATCTCTTGAAAAGGAGGCTGCTGGGGAATCGCTCCATTTCCCCAGGACCTTGGGGAATCTGCTTGGGCGGGATCCTGAAATCAAGCTCATACACAGTATGTCACTTCACCATTTGAATAACAAGCCCAGAAACATTGGGTCAGGATGCTGGCAAGCAAGCTTGGGTGGAATCTCAACCCGTAAACACTCTCCAGAAGCATAAAAGCATATGAGAGCATCAAATTCTTCCCTAACGTTACCTTTTCCATGTAGTCAGTTGCTGATGCTGCCAGAGCAATGTCACGCGCTTGTGACGAGGGGGCTGCGTGATGGCGAATGGGAGGGGAGCTGTACATGCAACAGTCGCTCATTTAAAATGTGACTCACTCTATTAAGAAATTGGAGAGCCCTGTAACTGAGGAGCTACAGTTATTGTGGAATCCTGTGGGGCGGCTCAAAACCCTATCGAGAGGGCCTTGTGCTCCATTAAAGCCCATGAGCCACATACAGGCCAAACTGCTATTTGGGCCCTGTGTCACTGTAAGCCACTTCTATGGCTCGTCAATCTTCAGGTTTCTGGGCCAGTCCTAAGTGGCAACGTAGAGAGCTCTCCTGGGCCTGGCTGTGCCGGATCTCAAGAGTTCTGTGGCCATGCCCCGGCTTCTTCAGCCACACGCCTGGCACGTGTGGGTGAACTTGGGGGGGGGGGGAAGGAAGCTAGCTGGGCCAGCTGCAGACCACAGCTGATTTCTCTGTGCCAGAGGAATCCTCAGGAGGCCACCGAGGTTAAGAGATTGCTTTGTGCTACCAGAGCAGGGCCAAGCAGACTTAAGAGGGCCAAGGATCTGACCCCATACGTTTTCAGAGTCCTCGCTATGGAGTGCAATGAACAGTCTAGAACGCGGCTGGCTTCATCCCAGGGAAGAGCTGTAGAATTTTCCTATAAACACCTGCTCATGGGAGACCTAGAACTAGATTCGCATGGCAGTAGTACGGGTAAGAACTGGGGTGGGGTAGCAGATCGGGGGGGGGAAGCTAGGGCTGGGACAGTTAGGGGTGCTGGAGGCCAGGATTCAGGTGAAACCTCTCCCATACTGTTTGTATGGACCAAGGTGGGATTGGATCTCGGAACTGTTCTCCATGAGCCTCTCCTGCTTTTGATTATGCACCGAACGTAGGGCTGAGCTGGCCAGAGAGAGGGACATCTGAAATGAAAAGGCATTGAACTCCTTTCTGAAGAGGGGTTGCTGGCGAGAGGAGTCCATGCAGTCTAATGAGCCATCTGGCCAGGGAATATGACCACGTTCCTTGGCAGTAGAGATGGTAAAAGTTAGCTCATCAGCCCAGCGTCCTCATGGGACAAGCGCTGTCTGCTTATTGTTTGGAGTTTGTTTTTCTGCCTCTTTCATGTGTGTCAAGCTTTTAACTGACAGCGCAGTAGGAAAAGCGTGCTTCCATTCACTGCTGACCTGGCTGGGGTCTGTGGCAGCAGATCTGCCGCAGCAGATCATTGTGTTAGCCAGAAGTGCCCTCCATAGGCATCGGAGTAGACGGAGATACTAGTCCTGACGTTGAAAGGGCCGTGGACCTGCATTTGGGGAATTCTGAGCTATCCCTAGCACCCTAAGACCTCCTGGCAATGAAGAGATCTGCCCAACATCTCTCTCTTCCTGGAAGGAAGAACATTAAGGAGACCCCCTTCCCCCCTGCCCCCCCGAGTTGGGCAGACCCTGTGCTGGTGTGAAATAGAGAACGTGATGAAAGGAGAGCATTGATAGGGAAGAGTGTGAGAGAGTGATGAAGCCCTGGGGATGTGGGGAAAGGTCTGGAGCCCAGGGAAGAGCACAAGGGGGGGGGGACGACACAGCCTGGGGAGTTTGGGAACAGATATGAACCCTTTATGAAGGCCCAGATTCTGAGCTGCACTCAGCACAGGTCAAGGAGGGGCTGAGTTGGCTTTTTGTCACCTTTATGACCTTTGCATTCTTGAGCTGGGGAGGGAGTAGGTCTGGTCTCCAGCCTTTAGGTTGCTTCAACGTACTCTGGGCTCCACAGGCCCTTTCCAGCAGCTGGGACTAGCTGTAGCATGGAGGGGCTGCAGCCACGCTCCGTCTTCCTGGCTCTATATTGGGTTTCTATATTGGAGGTTCCCAGCGCAGGTAGACATACCTGCAGTATTTGTGCTCTTGCTGGCCGTGGAGGCATGAGCAGCAGAATGGGCTAGCTACCCTGAGTACGTGCCTAGGTTTTCAGATGGGACTGTACTTGGGCAGCTAGCTTGTCCCACCACCACCCGTGTAGATGTGGCTTCTGTTTTTTAGCACATTAGCTCAATCAGAGGTAGCACAGGTATGGCTACCCAAGCTGGGAATCACATCTCCGGCTGCAATGTAGACAGGCCGTGTGTGTGTGTGTGTGTGTGTGTGTGTGTGTGTGTGTGTGTGTAGGGGTGGGGTATACAGCCATGACACTGACTCTGGGCCACCTAAGGATCCCCCAGAAGGCGGTGGCTGGAACAGGAGTCCAGAATCCAGCCCTAAGTGCCTTTAAAAAATTGTAACATAACACATTAAATTCCCTCCTATAGTTTTAAACACCTCACGAGAAAGAGAAGCTAAACCTCTAGGCATATGGGGTGTCTACCCACAAGGGTGTTTGTTTAATCTTCCTGGTGAAGTCTGGGGTTAACAATTGAAAGGTCAAAGCCAACTGGAGGGCTGTGTCAGGCCAGGGTTCCTGTTGGAAACAGCAGTTTCCTTCATTCGCTTCAGCTAGGAAGTGTCTGCCCTGCATTTTAGACTTGGGTCCTGGGTTTTGCTGAGTTCCCGGAGGGGGGCTGGGAAACTAGGCGCATGTGAGTCAGCACCGGTTTGTATTTATCAGATGGGGAAGGCCTGAGGGAAAGCAGGTGGCAGCACAACATCTGTGCACGTTCACACCGGCTCTCTGCTCTCCGCTGCCCTTGGCGCTGGGGATACTCGCCGGGTGGGAGCTGTACTTGCCGCCGAGTTTTCTGTCACCCTGGTGTGTGAGAAGCGCCGTGATGGCTGGGACACACTCAGCCCATCCCCTTTACTCTGCTTTTCCCAGTCGCACGAGGGGCTTCTGATCTCTCGAAATGGCCAGCAGGTGCTTTGTCGGAACCAGGAGCCAGAGAACACCTGGAAACCAGTAAGCCAGGGTGACGCACGGGAAGGCACGTCTGTTCTGACTGGGTGTGGGGGGGTGCCTATGTTACCTGAGGGGTACTGTGAATGATTTCATGCCATCCCATGCTGCACTGCAGTAATCAGATGCCCCAGAGCCATTCAGTAGTGTGTATTATTGTGCCCAGGCGCTCACGCTGTAGCAAACAGCAATTTGTTTCAAAGCGATGGGTAAATTCACTGCTCTCCGGGGCTGTCCATGCGGCACTTACCAGGAGGGTGCTACAGAGTAGACTTAGTGGTGTGCAAACCACCTCAGGAGGCTTATGTGCCTCAGCCTGGACTTCGAAGGGTGTTCCTGGGTCTCTAATGACCATTCAACCCTGGGTTTTTCTGCTGAAAGTGCTGGTGAGGGCCAATTAGTACCAGATGTGGCAAAGGCTTTCTGCCACTTGGAGTTGTACTGAGATCCATCAAACTCATTTCACTGAGGCCAACAAACAACAGTTGGATGTTAAGAACTTTAAGCCTGATCCAAAACCCAGGTGGGGAGGGCTTTGAGTTACTACAGAGAATTCTTTCCCTGGTGTCTGGCTGGTGGATCTTGCCCACATGCTCAGGGTCTAACTGCAGGGCCGGCACCAGCCTGGCAAGCAGGTGCTTGGGGCGGCCGTTCCAGAGAGGGGAGGCACGTCCAGCTATTCGGCGGCAATTCGGCAGACGGTCCCACACTCCCACTCAGAGCGAAGGATCTCCCGCCGAATTGCCGCCGCAGATCGCGATCGAGGCTTTTTTTTTTTGGCTGCTTGGGGCGGCAAAAACCCTGGAGCCGGCCCTGCTAACTGATCACTATATTTAGGGTTAGGAAGAAATTTTCCCCTGGATCAGATTGGCAGAGACCCTGGGAAGGCTTTGCCTTCCTCTGCAGCATGGGGCATGGTCACTTGCTGGTTTAAACTAGTGTAAATGGTGGATTCTCTGGAACTTGAGTCTTTAAACCATGATTTGAGGACTTCAGTAACTCAGCCAGAGGTTCTGGGTCTATTACAGGAGTGGGTAGGTGAGGTTCTGTGTCTTGCAAGGTGCATGAGGTCAGACTAGATGATCTTGATGGTCCCTTCTAGTCTTAAAGTCTATGAGAGAGTCCCACTGGCTTCATTGAGCTTTCATCCAGGTCTGGTGTCATTATTGAGAAGGAGGAAGTTCTTGTAGGTTAAGCACAGGACTGAGCCTTGGGCTGTATTCCTGTGCCCTTGGACAAGTCCCTTAACCTCCCTGTACCTCAGTTTCCAGGTATATGTGTGGGGTTTTTTAAGTAATACCATGCAAGGTGGTTGTGAGGCTTAATGTCTGTAAAGTGCTATAGTATATCATAATACTTGGCTCTTCAGTGTCCTCTGCAGTTGTGGTGTGGACTCTTGAAGGGCTTGGAGAGATAGGAAGAACAGCTGTTTGCTAAGTATTCCAGGTGGCCCTTAGCAGAATGAGAATGGGCCACTTTCCTTATTGCTATGAGAAACCTAACCCCTCTGTTCTGATTAAAGATACCAGAGAGTGGTGCTTTTTGTAAGCTTGGAGCTTTGCCATTGATTAATGGTCTCTTCTGGCCAGAACCTCTGCTTTTGTTTTGTGTGGGGTTGAGTTTTGTGGTTTCATGTTCGAACCCCTCCTTCCACTCTCAAAGTCAAGATCAGTTGAAATGACGCAATTTGGGGTTGACTTGACACCATATGGAAACTGTCCCGGTCTCCTCCCCCACCCCAGCTTTGTGTGACGTCCATTGGAAACGGGATCCTGGTGGAGGCCTGCTTAGAACTTAGCCTGGCTTTGCCAAAATGGCCCAGGCTTGAGGATGCAAAATGAAACCCAAAACCCAGCAAATCTCTCCTGGATCTGAGTTTTGTCATGCTGATAAATAGTACTTCCATAACAATGCCTGTTCAAAGCACTGTACTTGCTTCGTGAATAGCAGTGCTGCTTATGTCATTACTCCTATAGACTCAGGCTCCTAAATCAGTTAGGCTTTGCCATGCTGAGTGCAGCAAAGCCTATATACCCTTAAAATCTAGGCCTCTAATACAATTTCTGGTTTAATGAGGTGCTTGTGACGTTAGCTGCCACCTAAGGAACTGAGCTTTGAGAACTCGGTTGGTTCAGTGCCAGCTCCACCTGGTTTATATGGGCCAGTTGACAGTCTCAGCTCTGTGGAGGCAGAATGTATGCCCAGAGGAGCTGAGCGTCCGTGAGGGTGGACAAAAGCAACTGGCAACAGTGCAAACCGCTTAATAGCCTGTCCCAGTGAACCGTTAGCACCACACGGCCTTCAGAGCCACTAAAATGCCCAGTCTCTTGGCATACGTTAGAAACTACAGCACATGTGGCAACAGATAGAGACCAGCATGGTGCTGGTGGCTTGCTGACCTCTTGCCTACCAAACTTTAAGTAGAAGAACCCAGAACAGCTCAATAGAAAACATTACCATGCAAAGAAGAAAGACAGAGACACACTGCAATACTGCTCCTGTTAGACAAGATGGCTGGACCTACGGATGTGAATTGTAGTTCCAGTAAAACAAGCATGCAATTTGCTTAATTTATCTTTCTGCTCAGCTCTTGGCCCTCTATGTATCCCAGTGCTCATGGGATACTCTTGAAATAACTGCTGAAGGGTGAGTAAGTAGCCATCAGAACCTTAAAACAAATTGCCTGGCAACCAAAATTGTTCAAGTCCATTGACTGGGGTCTCTGAAACAACCAGTGCATTCACCATGCATTCTCTTACCAGCTACCCAAGGTTGCAGAGCAGATGGTGCACAACCCCTCACTGGTCTGGACTGCACCCCCAATGTGAGACCTTCTCTTTAGGCTTAGAGTCTTAGCCTCCATTGCCAAACTCATGCATGGAGGGGCACTGCAGACTAAACAATCCCAGTTCCCTCAGCCTCTCCTCATAAGTCATGTGCTCCAGCCCCCTAATCATTTCGTTGCCCTCCGCTGGACTCTTTCCAATTTTTCCACGTCCTTCTTGTAGTGTGGGCCCAAAACTGGACACAGTACTCCAGATGAGGCCTCACCAATGTCGAATAGAGGGGAACGATCACATCCCTCGATCTGCTGGCAATGCCCCTACTTATACAGCCCAAAATGCCGTTAGCCTTCTTGGCAACAAGGGCACACTGTTCACTCATATCCAGCTTCTCACCCACTGTAACCCCTAGGTCCTTTTCTGCAGAACTGCTGCCTAGCCATTCGGTCCCTCGTCTGTAGCAGTGCATGAGATTCTTCCATCCTAAGTGCAGGACTCTGCACTTGTCCTTGTTGAACCTCTTTTTTGTCCCTATATTTTGTCTCTATATGATTGGTTTTGTATTTGTTTTGTTTTTGTTTTGATTGATAAGCTATGTATGGGGAGAAAGGTCTGAGTTAGGTGGACACATCTTAAGATCCCCCGTGGCAGACAGAAGGTTGGCCCCCAGAAATCTGACACTGACCCACTGAAAGACCACTCCAGACTTTGGTAATGATTGTTTTGGGGTGCTCTACTAACCGGTGGGGGACACGTATAAGTGCTGGAGACTAAATAAAGTAAAAGCTTTTAGTGGAAGCACTCGTTTGCTCTGTTTATACCAACCATCCATCAGACAGATGTGCAGTGTCCCCATCGATTTACTTCCTGGCACCGCCTCCCAAAGGGTAAAGTTACCCAGAGCTCTGGGTTCAGAAAATCCTGGGTAACACTAGTTGTCTTCTCTGTCTGTGTTCACTGCACTCTTTGGAGCACTTCATATAAGAGTCCTGCCGACTCTGCATATCCTACAATAAACTCCCGACAGAAATTCGTGAGACCCAAGAAAGACTGCAGCGATTTAATATCCCCTGGCATGGGAAGCTGGATAATACTTTCTACTCTTTCCTTAGTGACTGACCTATCTCCTGCACCCAGTCTAATTCCTAGAGACTGTACCTCCTTTTGCTTGATTTGAGACTTAGAAGGATTAAGTCTTAAGCCCGATGTCTGGCAACATTTCAATAAGTGCTGTGCTAACTGTTCATGTTCCTCTGCTGGCTCACTTACCCCACGATGTTATCTACATATTGATGTATTCATCCGGTTTGTAAAAGTCCCTCTTTTTCTAGCATATTTCTCACCACAGCAGGAAGTATGGTTGGTGCATCACAATAGCCCTTAGGTAAAACAGTCGGCAATACTGGGTTCCTGGAAACACAACAGCTGTTCGATACGGCTACCTGGAGTTCAAGGGGAGACTCCAGAGCCTGCTACATATGTACGCAACAGAGAACCCCTTCGTTTTAGGAGAGGCCACCTCCATCAATGCAGGACAGGCTGCCACTACTTGTGCCGCTCTCGTCGAAGTTTTATTTAATCCTCTATAAACAACTGTCAGTCTCCACGTTCCAGCTGGCTATTTTACCGGGCCCACTGGTGCGGTATCAGGTGTTGAGCACCACCTAATAAATCCACCCCTCTCTCGTTTGTCAATAACATGTCTTAATGAGTCTTTGGCTTCCTGGGGTATTGGATATTGTTTAATGTACGGAGGGGGAGGGAGGAGTCTCCTTCGAGGGTAACTAGGGTCTGTACTCTTCCTGCAGCTGACGAATCTTGTACACATACTCCCAGGGTAACTAGGCTCTGTTTCAGTCCACCAAGCTCCCATCCCTCCGGCATGGGGTGGTTTCTTTGGTTTTATTGCCTTCACTGTTTGTGTAGCCAATTCCCTGGGAATTAAATGATTATTGTCACTGTCCTCGTTTCCTGTAAGGTTTGCTAAAGCCATGTTTGGAAAGTCAATAATTATCCCCCATCGTTTTATTGTTTCTGCTCCAATCTGATTTTCTCTCCTTTTAATGGCACATTTTTCCTGGAGGGTGATATTTTAACATAGTCTTGTTTATTCCCCGTATTTATACTGACTGTCACTGGCTGTGCATTGAATATGTCCTTAGCTATGGGGATCCCTGCCCCTGGAGCCAATACAAACATTTACAAGCCCATCCCCAACTCAGATGCAAATATGAGGGTGTCCCCAAACATCTACAGTCACGGGTTGCTGACAAATGCGTCCTGAGTCTCGGGAAGGGCTATCCTATGCCATTGGTTCATCGTGAAGTGAACACAGCTACCACAGTCCTTTTTCTTATCTTTATCTCCCCGTTCCCTACTAACCATACATGCTTGGAACTGTGCCTGCAACTTCTCAGTCTCTCCTTTCAGATCTCTATTCTCCTGTATTAACTGTCCGGCTGGCACCCATTCACCATCTCGTCCTCCTCCTCCGCCTCGATTCATTCTGCAACCTCTCTAACCCCAGCCTCGGCCTCCGGGTCCCTCTGTTTCCCACTGACCTAGCTGTGTTCTCAGCTCATTTCCAAGCGTTCCCTCTTGCTGCCTCACAACTTCTTCCATTTTCCCAGCCATTCACCCAGCGGCATGTAGCTGCTTCATCCTCATGCCACGCTTCCAACCATTCCACCACACCTCAGAGTAATGTCTGCGACACGGTGTTTCCTTTGGTGTTTCTGGCTCTAAGTCCCCATCCATCCACATCTGGAATCTCTCTGCTAAGCGTGGGGGAGCCTCTCTGTGCATTCTTGTAACTTCCTTTGTTGCTGCTCCACCCGAGGGAACTGTAAAATACTTCGGAGTCACCCAACCGCTCACTGCAGCGACACCAGCATCAAACCCGACTGGGTGGATTTGATGCTGGGGTGGCTTAAGGCTCCTACCAATGTCCAAAATAGGTTTCGGTTCAGGATTTGCTGGAACCTGGCTTTCATCGTCCAGGGCCAGTTGTGGTGCGGCGGCCCCTGCCCAGGGGCTACGTGGTGACTGTTGGCCTAGGTCGTTCCAATCCTCCCGGGATCTAGCTTTCAATGGTCCATTTCTGTCCCCGTCCTTCAGGCACAAGAGAAGTCCCCGAAGCTTGCTGCTGCACACCCAGATCGATAACGGGGGCGGCACGTCTCTTTTCTGCAGATTCTCTACAGCTCTTTCCAATTCTCTAGTCTGTTCCTGTGCTTGCTGCAACATATCCTGTGTCTGGCCTGCTTTCTGCCTGCATTTTCCCGGGCTCCATTGCTTCTGTTCCTTCGTCGGACTCTTTCTTTCTTTCTATTACTTTCCCTGCCAATTTTGTGGCCTCTTGTCTTACCCATCTAACAGCCATGGCCACGGTTTGCAAGATTCTACATTTCTTTACACTTCTTCCTCTTCAAGGCTATAGTCTCTGGCACCGCCTTACCGATTCCAGCCCATGTCTCCCCACTTTCTTTGTAAACTCGGATGGCCTGCCTTGACCTACTCCCCAGCGCGTCCACACCTTATCAAACTCTGGGGCGATCTGGCTGGGGGGGATGAGGGGATTCCCTCGCTCGGAGATTTCGACCATCTTAGGCCGCGACTCCTAGAGTGGGCACCCATCAGATCAGCGGTCGGGGTGCCGGGCGGTGTGCCGACGTCAGCTGCAGCAGCAGAGAACACAGGGTGCTGATCCCGCAGGCCGTGATGTCCGGCGTAAAGAAGGCCCACAGGCTCAGCGCAGCGGGGAAGGCGCGCGGCCAGGGTTCTTGTCGCCAAAGCGTGGGCCTCGCACCCACTACGAGCTGCAGGTGCACGAGCACGAGTACGCTCGCCACAACGAGACCAGCTCAGTCAGGACACCAGGGCCTGCCCCTAGACCAGCACAAAGACACCCCTCCTGTGACTTCTCCTTTTCTACCGGGATACGAGCAGGGGCTGTGGGACACCCTGCTGTGTTTGGTTATTATCCTGCACCTTCGAGCAAAACATCCCCCTCCAGTCTCCTGTTGGTCCCTCCTCATCTTACGCGGGTGGGGGTGTCCCTGTCCCAGCTCCCAGGAATGTGTTCAGGCCACGACTCTGGGTGCTGCTGCACCATGCTCCCCAGTCAGGAATGGGCTGACTTGGGGCTAGTTAATACCTGCCCCGCCCAGGCCTACTGTGCTTCACTGCCCCTGTCAGTTATGCAAAGGGCTCCAGCAAGGCCTACAGGGAGTTCTGCAGGCAGGGGCTGGGCAGACGTGGCTGGCGTGTGGCACAGGGGAGGGGGGTTCTGCAGGCAGGGGCTGGGCAGACGTGGCTGGCGTGTGGCACAGAGGAGGGGGGTTCCGCAGGCAGGGGCTGGGCAGACGTGGCTGGCGTGTGGCACAGGGGAGGGGGGTTCTGCTGGCAGGGGCTGGGCACACTCTGCTGAAGGCCTGTCCCCATCCCTACGCGACGCCACCAACCTGTGACTCCGGCGTTATTGACCAGGATGTCCAGTCGCTTCTCCTCCTGCTGGATCTGCTTGGCAAAGCGCCGGACGGAGGCCATGTTGCTGATGTCCACGATCCTCAGAAGCACGTTTGGGTTCCCGGTGGCCCTCTGGATTTCCTCCACCGCTGCCTGCCCCCGCTCTCTGCTGCGGCAGGCGAGGATGGTGCGGGCGTTCCTGCGGGCCAGGTCCAAGGCCACGTATTTCCCGATCCCTGTGGACACAGGCCAGCGTCACATGGTGACGCTCTAACTTCCCCTTCTCCCTCCAGAACTCAGCCCCTTTGTCTGCCCCAGTGCCCGACATCGCTCTGCCGCGCCCCTGCCAACCTCCGCCCCCTCCCCGGTCACCCGAGAGTGAGCAGGTGGGGGACACGCCGCGGGGGTATCGCAGAAGAACTGGGTTTGCAGGAGGGTTGAGAGGAGGGGCCGGGGCAGGGGGCAGGAAGGAGAGGGAGCCCGAGGGAAGCAGACAGGTAGGAGCAGAGGCTTCCAGCAGCGGTCAGGCTGGAGCAATGGCAGCTGGAGTCCTGCAGACCCCAAGGTGACCACGGGAGGTGGTGGGGAAGGGGCAGCCTGGGGGAGATTCGTAGGAGGGCAGGACGTGCTTAGGGAGGCAAGTGGGGCAGAGCAGCCTCGGGGGCTCTCTGGGGTGGGCAGTTGGAGAGGAGGAGGCAGGACGGGAGATAGGGAAGGGTCTGGGAGAGGGTATTAGCCGCAGCGAGGGAAGGAAAAAGCCAGGGCCTCAGGACACAACATACGGGTGAAAGCTGGGCCCTGGATGCCCTGCCCGTAGGAACAGCCTCCCCCAGGCCCAGCGGCAGGGCTGGCTGCTAAGAGGGGCCAAGCAGTGGCACTGATCGACTCGCACTGCGCGGAGCAGTCAGAGCATAGGCGCCGACTCCGTGGATGCTCCGGGGCTGGAGCACCCATGGGGAAAAATTAGTGGGTGCTCTGCACCCACCGGCAGCCAAGTTCCCTGTCCCGCCTCCCCTCCCCTCCTCCGCCTCCTCCCCTGAGCGTGCCGCATCCCCGCTCCTCCGCCTACCTCCCAGCGCTTCCCGCCCGGCCGCCGCCAAACAGCTGTTTGGCAGCGTTAGCACGCCGCAGGAGGGAAGGGGAGGAGGCGGGGCCGGGGCGGGGATTTGGGGAAGGGGTTGGAATGGGGGTTGGGGTGGGGGCGGGGCTTCATGGAAGGGGTGGACTGGGGGCGGGGCCAGGGGCGGAGTGGGGGTCAAGCACCCAGAGGAAAGCAGGGAAGTCAGCACCTATGGGAGGACACCTCTGACCCAAGGAGCAGAGGGGTCTCAGTGCTGGCTCTGGGGACCTGGGCCCCCTGCCTGCCCTGCCTGCGAGGGGCAGCACTCAGCTCCATGGGGCCTGGGCTCAGTGCGGGGAGGGGGAGAGTGGCCAGACAGGGCCCCGGAGGGGCTGAGGGCTGGGGAGAGGACGGCCAGACGGGACCCCGGGGTGGGGGGAGAGGATAGCCAGACGGGGCTCCAGGGGAAGAGGATGGCCAGATGGGGCCCTGGGGGGCTGAAGGGGGGAGAGGATGGCCAGAGAGGGCTCCGGGGGAGGAGGGAGGGGAAGAGGACAGCCAGACGGGGCCCTGGGGGGCGGGGAAGAGGACAGCCAGATGGGGCCCCGGGGGACAAGGCCGGGGAGAGGACGGCCAGACGGGGCCCTGGGGGGGAAGAGGACAGCCAGATGGGGCCCTGGGGGGCGGGGAGAGGACGGCCGGATGGGGTCTCGGGGGGGGCGGGGGTTTCACTATGTGGGTATTCACTGCGTCACCCGAGCTTTACTTGCCTTCTCTCCCTCAACCATTCCGCCCCGCCCCGCTCACTGCCTGCCTTCCCCCCCCCGCCCCCGCGCCTCTCCCTGCCCCGGCTCCTCACTCAACGCCTCTGGTGCACCCCAGCCCGCAGCTGCCCAAACCTCCCTCCTCAAACCCCCCTGCTGGGCCCAGCATGAGGCAATCGCTGGAGGGCAGCCAGCCCCCTCGCCCCCCATTCTGCTGCCAGTGAGCTCGCCCCACGCCCGTCCCCGCTGTCCCGGGCCGTGCTCAGCGCCTGCTGGACGGGGTGTCGAACGGTGGCGGGGGGACATGCTGTGTTAGCGGCACGATGGCCGGGGCGTCCCCTCCTCTCAGTACTCGCAGGCTCAGGCGGGTCGGGGGAGGGCAGAGCAGGTTGGTGGCTGCTCCATGGAGGGTCTCTCAGATTTGGCAATCAGCCGGGGGCGGGGAGTCCCCTTCCCACCCGCTGCCCATGGGGCTCCAAGCTTCCCGGAGGGCCAAAGGGGGCAGAGGTCCAGAGACGGGGGTGGGGGGTGATGTTCCCCTGGTGTTATCTGGACGGGTGATCTGCGAGGTCACTCCAATCCTCGACTCTGGGAGGCAGCCTGACCCTGCTCACTGTGAGAGCCCCCACTCCTGGGCTGTTCACGCACAGCCTCTAGCATGTAAACTGTTCCTTGGATTCTGCAAGCGAATGACACTAGCCAATATCTCCGGTCCCAGACGCAACCCTTCCATCTTCCAGTGTCCGATTATGCCCACTGGACGCTGCAAGCTTATATGAGTTCGTCAATTGAACAAAGAAATTGATATGTTCCAGGCTTGTTATCCCAAGGAGAGTCTCTGACACACTGCAAACCAAACACACTGCGTCAGGTAGAACAAACAAACACATTTGTTTGTTGGTGATGGGGGACTTCAACTATCCGGATATATGTTGGGAAAATAAC
>NW_020664823.1:16471-27476 GCF_002925995.2 Terrapene triunguis | reverse complement strand
GAACGTCACTCTATTGTTTCCTGGGAGCAGGTGGGTAGTTTCATTACAGCACTGTAACGGGGTTGTTCTGACAACGCAACAGGCTATGCATGCATGCAGGATTCTGAACAGAGCTACCACATTTCACGTACAGCCCAGCCCATAGGTAAGAGAGACCGAGGTTTGTGACGCAAATTGGAGCAATGCTGTCTCCTTTTCAGGTAGTACTCTGGCTTCCAGCCATACCACCTGCAATTGCAGTGTTGTTGGATCTCACAAGACAAACAGGCCTCTGATGCATTCAGATGGGAGCCCTCTAAGGGACACTTGAGTGCTGCAGAGAGTAGGGATGGTGACTCAATAGGTGGTTGTCATTCTTCTGCATCAGCCCTGAAACAAAGCTCCAGCATGGTGGTAGGGGCCACTGTGTTGCTTGAAGAGTTGTCTTTCAGATGAGACATAAAACCAAGCTCCTTATGGCCATTAAAGAGAGACTTGTAATACAATCAAGTCATTCAGTGCCCCCACCTACACCCCACTCATCAGTTTCCCTTCTCAACCTCAACTTCCTACCTTCTACTTCCCATATCTCCACTCCAACCGTAAATTGAAAACACCGATGCACACATGCTACTCCTAGGGTATTCTGCGGCAAAAAAATTTAAATGCACAGAATATTTTAAAATTCAGCAAAATTCTGCATACTTTATTTGTCAAAATTTATTTCAAAATATCTGCCTACAAGTATGCCTGTAACAATACTGACAACAAAAAAGATTCAGGAAATGTGTTTTTTTGACAAGTAGATTCCTTACTAAGCATATTAATACAGAACTTTAAGTAATAATTCATTTAATTTACAATTCAGAAACATATTTGCCACACCCCTCAAAAGCAGTGTAAAGGCTTGGGGGAGTCAGGGGTAGCGGTGGAGTTGAGAGAGAGGGAACTAATTGCTGAGAAGGAGCCTGGGAGTGAACCTGTAGGGCTGTTGGGTATGGATGGGAGAAGTATGGAACAGTTTTTTGGGGGGGAAGGGATTGTTAGGGAGTTGGGGAGCCTCCCCCATGCAGACCCTGGCTGACCCCTAGCCTCTCTCATTCAGTCAGGCACATCTGCCCCTGTCCCCATGTGTCCCTGCACTTCCACTCAGACAGCCCTACTCTCCTGTCCCCATGTATTCTGCCACCTCCCTCTCCTGTGGCCCTGCACCCAACCTGTCCTCATGTGGCCCTGCACCCAACCTGTCCTCATGTGGCCCTGCACCCCCATTCCTATTCAGCCCCTGCTCCAGTCTGCCCACCCACTAGCCCTTCTGAATCCCAATCTATGTGACCCCCCACTCTCAGGAGCCCCATATGCCCCACTCTGTCTGTCCACCCAAAACCCCATGGCTCCTCACTTGGCCCCCAGGGCAGGGCGCTGTGAGGAACGCAGCCTCTCATCCTCCCTATCGGCTGCTGACTGCTATAGCCGGTGAGCCAGCTGCCTCTGTTCTGGCACCACAGCAGCCCCTGGTGGAAGAAAGGCGTAACTGCGGTGCCTCTCCAGCAGAATGTATTTTCTGTGGAGAAAAAACAAAATTGGTGAATTTTGCATGTGCACAATGGGGCAGAATTCCCCCAGGAGTAACATCCATGCAGATTTCACTTCTTTAATTTCTACATACAAATAACCCGATTTACCTTGTAGGCTACCCCTCCACCTATCTCTTCCTAAGCATTACAGAAAAATATCGCTCACGGTCACCGTTTACAATGTAGCACCAGACCTCACTTATTTATGCCCACCAATAAAGCCAGGATAGAGCTATGATTTAACTGTATTAATCATCCAATGAAGTGGGTTTTAGCCCACGAAAGCTTATGCTCAAATACATTTGTTAGTCTCTAAGGTGCCACAAGTACTCCCCGTTCTTTTTACATTTCATTGTGTTTCCACAACCACTAGGTGGCACTGTTTACCAGTTTAATGGAGGGGAAACAATCGACTCATACATTAATATTCTCTCTATAGTAAAATTATAACAAGGTTCCTTTACAATCCCTGTTTTTAACTCCCTCTATAACATAGGCTAAGAAAAATGGTTTGTCCTGAAATTTAACTGCATTCTAAACATCAAGGAAATTTTTTCTGCAAATCTTGAAGAAAGTTGGTCAAGTATTTTTGAGTGATAGGTCACTAAAACAACAAAGACCTTGAATATGAGCCCACTCAATCATAGTTCCATAGCTAAGGCTGGGGGAGGGGGGACAGTGGAAATGAGGGAAGGTAGGTGGGGTGGGGGAAAGAGGGAATGGGGAAGGGGGTGGTATAGGGCAGGATAGGGACAGGGGACCTACCTAAGAGCTAGGCACATTACAGCCCTTGTTCTCCAGGGAGCACAAGGACTATTCTCTCTGGACTGCCCCAGAGGTGTACGGTGCCCCAAAGAGGGGTGAGGACAGGCACAGCAGTAGATCCATGCCAGCCTGCAAAGCAGGACAAGCACACAGGGAAGTGTGTAGCCCCTCAAAAAGGGACACAACAGAGGACATGCTTAGGGAGTTCCGAGAGGCATTTGGGGTCAAAAGCCCTAAAGAAAGGGGATTGTTCTCCAGTGCACTCTCTTCTATAAGGTTTTATAATCTCCTGATAAAATCAGATGCACAGTTCTGTCCCTGATATTTATAAAGGCTGTTCTTAGCGGGTCTGAGACTGGGGCCTGCTGTAACCCATGTGTGCTGCTCTGCTAGTGCAAAGGGGTAGTAAAGCCGGCAAACACATCCGCCTAAGAATTCCCCCTCCGTAGAGCATGGAGGGCATGACTGGAACATCTCTGCACTGGGGATATTCCCAGCTGCCAGACGAGTTCTGGAGCCTTCAGCAGCTGGGTTAGACCAGCCCTGAAGTGGTAGTAACTTATGTGGAGAGACAAATTGGCCCGTGCCCATCTTCAGTGTTAGAAAGCCATAAAAAAATTATATACCTCTCCTGCTCCCCTCACTCAGGTCTCGCATGGAGTGAGCTCTGTGCCTTTTTGTGTTTAGAGTAGTGTCTGTAGAACCTTGTGGATTTAATTTCTATTAACTTCTATAGGATTGTTCCCAATAAGGGACTATTCTATTATTATTTTGAGTTAACTGCCGTATGTAAAATCTTCCTTTTTATGTGGGAATCAACACATGTTGGGCAACATAACCTTACTAGCTGATAGAGTTCCCCACCACCCCAGAAGGACACAAGCATCAAACGTGTTCTTTCTAGGGCCAGGTCTACACTAACCCCCTAATTCGAACTAAGGTACGCAACTTCAGCTACGTGAATAACGTAGCTGAAGTTCGAAGTACCTTAGTTCGAACTTACCTCGGTCCACACGCGGCAGGCAGGCTCCCCCGTCGACTCCGCGGTACTCCTCTCGTCTAGCTGGAGTACCGCAGTCGACGGCGAGCACTTACGGGTTCGACTTATCGCGTCCAGACAAGACGCGATAAGTCGAACCCAGAAGTTCGATCGCTCGCCGCCGAACTACCGGGTAAGTGTAGACCTACCCTAGGTAATTTTGGGATATCATGGACAATAAACAAAAGAAATTAAAATCGCATGAAATATTGGGCATCTTGGTTTTGTACTTATGAGGCTGGTGAGTGCAGCTCTGGAAAGCACCAGATGAGCAGGGTGCATACAGCTGGTTGAAGGGGCTGAGGGTAAGCAGTTTCGAGCATATCATTTGGGCTTATCTGACCTCTGCTCTAAGAAGACAGCTGTTTGAAAACACAAACCCTTGTGACTGAAGGTAACTTTACAGATCAGCCAGCCTTCTCCCACCCTCATGGAAAACATTGGACGATATCCAAGATCCCAAATGGGACCACGTTCTGCTCTGGCATAGCAACTTGTCTTCAGACCCATCCTCTGGAGAAGGCAATGAAAGGGTGTTAGCTGAGGAAGTTCCTAAAATGAAGGTAAAAAGAGAGAGAATGAGACTGGAAACAGAGATGCCAATTGATATGTCCTCCTGGAAGAGGAGGGCTCAAGGCAGCAGGTCTATCCAAAAACCTCTTATCTCCTTCCACGAATAGACCGGTCATCACGAGAGTCCTGATTCTTGTCTCTCTCAGGAGAGTAATTCCATTGAAGTCAATGGAGCTGTTCACGTGTAAACGTTTATTAATAGAAAAACAAGATTAAATGATTAAACAGGTTTTTTAAAATCGATGGAATGTGGCATGTAAATACTTGTATTCTGGTGGGGCTTTGTAGCACATCAATCATCTCCAGACATCCAGCCTCCTTCGTTGTTTTAATCCAAGTCCTTGCTCTTGCAACTAGAGTTATGAAGTTAGAACTCCTGAAGCTGCAATGTGAAATTACAAATATTTAGCTTTGAAAACAGTCTGCAAAACAAGGGCACGTCTATTACAGGCATTTGGAGAATTTAAAGCACGCCTATATAGATATAGTTTAGTATTCTTCTAGAACAGGGGTGGGCAAACTACGGCCCGCGGGCCAGATCCCGCCTGCTAGCCATTTTAAGCCGGCCCTCGAGCTCTCGCTGGAAAGCAGAGTCGGGCCGCTCCACGCAGCTCCCGGAAGCCATGGCATGGCCCCCCTCCAGCTCCTATGCGCTCCAATGGTCCCGCTGTAATGGCCCCGTCTGGCACTCCAATGGGAGCTGCAGGGGCAGTGCCTGCAGATGGGACAGCATGCAGAGCTGCCTCGCCGCACCTCCGTGTAGGAACCAGAGAAGGGAAATGCCACTGCTTCCGGAAGCCGCTTGAGGTAAGCGCCACCCGGAGCCTGCACCCCTGAGCCTCTCCCCACACCCCAACCCCCTGCCCCAGCCCTGAAGCCCCCTCCCGCCCTCCAAACCCCTCAATTCCAGCCCGGAGCACCCTCCCGCCCTCCAAACCCCTCAATTCCAGCCCGGAGCACCCTCCTGCACCCCAAACCTCTCATCCCCAGCCCCACCCCAGAGTCCGCACCACTAGCCAGAACCTGGACCCCTTCTCACACCCCTACCCCAGCCCTGATCCCCTTCCCGCCCTCTGAAGCCCTCAATTCCAGCCCGGAGCACCCTCCTATACTCCAAACTCTTCATCCCCAGCCCCATTCCAGAGCCCGTGAATGGCATGGATCGGTGTGGAGATGGGGAAACTGCACAAAATGAGTGTAGCAAAGGAGTGGCTGCATTTGCTTTAGGTTAGATAAATACAAGGTATCGGAGTATTTATCTTTGTTTTATGGGCTTTGGATACTAAATATTTGATTGTGGTTTTTAATTTCCTTTCACATAAATCCAAACATTTCTTTTGTTTCTAAAAAGCATTTGGTGCTCTGAAAACGTCCCAGATTGACCGTCCTGCAGCTTGCAGTGCTCTGCTACATAACGCTTCCCCATACGGCATCAACCCTGAGCATCCTGCTCTGAAGGGATCACTCACCGTATAGAGAAAACCTTGAAAACATGACCCAAAAGGTTCATAAACCAGAAGGCACATGAAAAGAACCTCCAGCGTATTCTCTTTAAAACTCTCATGATTTCAGGGCCTTCCTCGTAATGCTGGAATGTTTGCAGTTGGGGATCCTGTAAACATACATTCTAGTTTGGAAAAAAAGTTTGTCTATTGTTTCAGGGAAATAATTTGATATGAAGAGTGGTGATCGTTAGAGCCCTGCGCGGATACAAAAATGTGGATCCACATCCACCAGAATCAACGTGCTTCCGATCCGCTAGCCGTCTTTTATGTGTATCCGCACCCGCAGCAGCAAGCCGTCTCACAAGGGCCGGGGGGGAGCGGAGACGAACGGGAGGCCAGAGTCTCAAGGAGAAAGGGCTGTGACGTTGCACCCCATAATGCTTTATAGAAATATGCTTATGAATGTAAATATGACATAACTGGAATATGCTTTATGCTAGATATGCCATGTTACATATCTTTGCAAAGGTTATGTTCTGTCGCATGTATTCATCCTATTCGTATGCATGTATCATTTTTATATCTGAAGTTATGAGCGTTGGCTCTATGCTTATATTTAAAGTGTTTGCTGTAGAAAGCACCTAAGACAGATTTGATCAGCATAGTGTGAAGGGGTTATTCAAGTAAATGGAAGTACTTGGCGAACAATGAACTTTGAGAGGTGCCAATCCACATCTGAGCTTTCCTGGGAATGTGGCTCAGCCCGTAAAGTTCTGAGTCATACATGGACATGTGACTTGCCCATGTGACTCCAAAACTCCGTCTTGCAGCTGGATTCTGCATAGGAGAGAAGAAGGGGTTTCCACCCAGAAGAGAGAGTCTATTTAAGCTCCTGGAAACCCCTCCATTTTGTCTTCAGCTGGCTCAAGAGATAGCCTCTCCACCCCCAAAGGATACCTGAAAGAAACTGGAACAAAGGACAGTAACCACAGGGGTGTGAGTGGTTGCTGGACCCAGACTAGAAGGAGGCTAGTCTGTAAAAGAAGCTTACTGGAACATCTCTGAGGGTGAGATTTCATCTGTAATCCCTTTCTTACTGTATTAGGCTTAGACATGAGTATTTTATTTTACTTGGTAATTCACTTTGTTCTGTCTGCTATTACTTGGAACCACTTAAATCCTACTTTCTGTATTTACTAAAATCACTTTTTACTTATTAATTAATCCAGAGTTTGTATTAATACCTGGGAGGGCAAACAGCTGTGCTTATCTCTCTATCAGTGTTATAGACAGCGAACAATTTATGAGTTTATCCTGTATAAACTTTATACAGGATAAAACAGATTTATTTGAGGTTTGGACTGGGAGTTGGGTACCTGAGTGTTGGGAGACAGAAACACTTCTTAAGCTGTTTTCAGATAAGCCTGCAGGTTTTGGCGGACATGGTTCAGACCTGGGTCTGTGTTTGTAGCACGCTAGCGTGTCTGGCTCAAACCAGGCAGGGCACTGAAGTCCCAAGCTGGCAGAGAAAACAGGCTCGGGGGTAGTCTCAGCACATCAGGTGGCAGTCCCCAAGGGGGTTTCTGTGATCCAACCCGTCACAGGGGCGTCGCATCGCGTGCTGCTCCTGCAGGCTCACGAACAACGGTAGCAGCAGTGCATGTTGCATCACAGCAGGGCAGAGGGGTGGGGCACCAGGGCCCTGCCCACTCCAATCTCTGCGGCCGGGGACAGGTCCCTCTGCCCAGGAGCCAGCGGGCTGGGAGCGTGGCCAGTGCGGCCAGGCCAGGCCATCATGGAGATGCTGGCGCTGCCCAAGGGGCCCAATCTGCTGCACAGGAAACAGTGAGGCGAGCAGGTACTGGACAGCCCTAATTCCAGTCTGCTGCCCAGCCACTGGCTACTGGCCCCGAGCGCGCTGCACCCCTCTGCCCCCCAGGCTCTCCAAGCCAGATGCCGCAGGCCAGGCACCGTCGGTGAGTAGAGCCCTGTGCGGTTGTGTCCGCATCCGATCCACTATCCGCAAAAATGATCCGCGGATGTGGATATGCAGGGCTCTAGTGATGGTAAGAAGTAACTTCATTCAGCATCTTTCCTTGGCTCGTTAAAACTGTCTCCTGATGTGATTCTCTTCTGCTTTTCAAATTCATGACATGCACTTAGTATTAGGAACTAAAATATGAGTGGAATTTACTGTCTAAGGGCCCAATCCCACAGTTCCCACAGAGCATACGTGTATGCTACTGGATGGTATGTCATACCTGCTTGTGTGCATGTGCCTATCACACTTTAGTGATTGAAAGTCCATGAAAGAGAGAAGTCCTAATACCACTGCAGGTCCTGTAGCTCAGATGGAAGAGGTTGGTTGGTTTGGTTTCATTGATGGCAAAGCTGACGAAGCTGTGTGTGTGTGTGGATTAGCTGATGACCTTGGGTCTGTGATTTGGGAGTGTGAATTCATTACACAAGGTGCCATGTCGTGAAAATTGTGGGACACTCCTAAAATATCCCTGTAGCTAGCGATCGCTAAATTGGTAAACCAATTACATGAAATTTTCCCAGAGGTGCCTTTAGATCAAATAACTAACCTGTGTTGGGAAACAGATTCAAGAAACTTGAAAGCATCTCTCCAGTTGTGTGATTTGAGTTGTGTTGGGGCTCAGTAAGATATTGGGTGGCAAATGTTCCTGTCTCAACAGTCAGTCAGTTATCTGGATCAAAGCATGCTCTTCCTCTTTCCTTTGATAACATTTAAGGACATTTGTTATTACAGAAAAACTCCTGTGTATTACCAGAGGATTTAAAGAATTTCTACCTAATGAGCGATGGCTTCCACATGACCTGGAGTGTGAAGTTTGATGGTAAGTCTGCCTGTTTCTTTCCTTTAGCTTAAAATCCTTTAGGTTAAAATGTCCGTTCTTTCTGTGCATTCCCTGTGGCAGCTACAGTCCCTTCCTCTTAATTTGATCGCTGCTTAACCGAATCCTCCATTTAGTTTGATCCACACCACAGAAGCGAAATTATTTTGAAGGAAAAATAACCACTATGCCCTTTGTTTTGCTGAGTTTAGCCAGCTGTTGTTGGATAATTCAATCACTGATGTAGAAAATTACCTTTTAATTAACAAGGAAGTCCAAAGTGCTGCGTGGAATCAAAAGTCCAGTGATGAGCACAACCTGAATTTCTGTGCATGATACATTGGGCTTAAGCCTGCGATCCAGGCACATGCAGGATTCCCATGTGGGAACCTTGTTTGCCGAGCGCTTGCTGGGATCAGATCTAGTTTTGATTACCTAAATGCCAGTATGTACTGTCCAAATCCAGTCATCAAATGGATGAGTGCATAAGTTTGACTTCAATCTGCAAATTTTGTCGTACTCAGCTCAGAGGGAACATCTGGTCCTCAGTTGGCTTCCTGCTTTTTACACTGATCTGCTTCTGTCAAGCCAGATGGAAATCAGAATGTGGTCAAGGAACTTTGCAGAGGTCACACAACACGCAGTAGCTGTGCCCGGGGGATGAGAGCCCTAGCTACCATTGTGATAGTGGGGCACTTTAACAATGAACAACATTTAAATGAAGGGCCTGATCCTACTCCCGTTGAGATCAGTGGAAGCTTTACCACAGACTTCTGTGCTAGCAGGTACAAACCCTGGGCCTCATTCTGATCTCACATCAGTTTAACTCCATTGACTTCAGTGGAGATACTCCAGTGCAAGTGATAGCAGAACTGGGTCCCCTTTCTTCCATCTGGGCCTAGCAGGAACAGGGAGACTCCTTCACTCTGAAGCAATCACCTGGCCACAGTTATCCAGGCCTTTGCCACCTCAAAGGCCGATCCCTGCAGGGCACTCTAGCTGGAGACTGCTAGCTTCAGCTGGTGCATGCAGAATGCACTGATCTCCTCATGAAATGGAGTTTCACATGACCCCAGTCCCCAGCATGTGCTCTGCCTGCTGGGTGGTTCAAGTGGAATTCAAGGTGTGGTGGCCCATAGAGCCCTGAATAGGTTTAACGCTTTATTACCTGACTAACCCTTCCCCTTGCCCTCTTCCAGACTGCTACAGCTGCAGTCAGCACCAAGGCCTAAGCTGAAGCTTCCTCACAACAAATGAGAGGCAGCAGCTGACTTGGTGATCTCTCTGAGGTGCGCGCAGCTTTGCTCCACCAGAGCCTACATCTGTCAAACTTGCAGGCCTGCTGCAATGCCCATTTCTATGTATTTTGGGAAAGGTTGGTGGTTGGACAAAAAGAAAAGACTTCCTCCGCTCTCCTGTCATTGGGGTGTCTTAATGATCACTCTTGTCACTGTGCATTGCAGATAACCCCATGCCACTGGGCTCCATGGTGATTAACGGCATCTCTAAGCTAAGTCGCCTTGGCGGATCATCGGCGTACGCCCTACCCAATGCACCCACCCTCGCTGACCTGGAAGATGATATGGATGAGGAAGGTATTATCCTCTTGATGGCACACATGATGGTACACCCAAGTGTCAGAATGTGCTTTTCCTCCTTCATTCTGCTGTATAGGGATACGCTGCATTTCTGCCTAACAGGCCAAGCTGCACTTTGCTAGCACAGGTAGAGAAGTCACAGGTCGCTTCTAACGAGACCCAACTTGTGCTGCTCCAGAGAAGGAATGAACTGGATACTTAGGGTCCACCAAGCATCATTAACACCACCTCCTCACCTGTGTTGTCTCCATACCTTTCCCAACCAAACTGCTCCCTATCCTTTGTTTTTCCCTGTCTTAAATTGTTAGCTGGGGCCTCCTCTTTTCATTCAGCTTGGAAAGAGCATGTACATTTACAATAGAATATCAACAACCACTGGCAATAATTGTTGTGGTGATGGATAGGCCCATTGGGTACACTGACTTTGAATGCAGCTTTTCAGAGCTGGAAATGTCACTGGAAAACACATTGAAACAAGAGGCAGCAGGGGAAAATGCATCTGGATGTGTTAGGCATTTGGCAAGTAAAAGGATCCATTCCCTTCCTCTACCAGCTTGCAGTCTAACGGGATGCAACAAGTGAGACAAACAGGACATGGTATAACGGTGGCTCTTTGCAGAAAAATAATAAAACTTACAAATTGCTATTTGATTTCTGTAGCTCTTGCTGCTTCCGAACCTGGCTGGTTTCTCTGCTTGTCAGGGAATCCTGCCCTTTAGCATATTAGAGATTTTGCCCAAATTCTGCTATAATCCTGATCCTCTTGCCACTGAAATCAAATGGGCCAGATTCTGCTCTCATTACCAACATGCAACTCCACTCAATTTGCCTGGCACATGCGAGAGCAGATTATGTCCCAAAAGGAGCTCTCCCTTTGACTTCAGTGGGGAGCTGCAGATCCTAACAATTTATATCGATTTTTTTATTGCAGGAAAAAATCCATTGTCCTTTCTAAACAGTGTATTTGTCTTGACTGATCCCAACTTACTTATGAGATTATCGTGAAAACCATAATACTTAATTGAGTTGGGGTTTTTTGTGAGGTTTTGGCTATTGTTGCTTTTTTAACATTTTACTAAATAAGCAGGGTTCTGTGTGGATAATTATAGCAAGGATTTTAAAACAGCTATTCCACAGTGATCCCGCTGAGCTATTATTTCCCTGTAAGCTG
>NW_020664823.1:0-16461 GCF_002925995.2 Terrapene triunguis | reverse complement strand
TAGCCCCCCTCGCATGGGTATAAATAGCAGTGGAGCCAGTGAGGCACAGCTCAGATGAGTAGAATGCAGACACGCCTGCAGGGCATGGGTATTATTTGAGTACATACCCTACACCAGGGGTCCCCAACGCGGTACCCGCAGGCGCCATGGTGCCCGTCGGGGCGTCTAAGTGCGCCCACGCACTGGCCAGCGGACGAGCATCTGCCGAAATGCCGCCGAGAAGCAGCGTCATCCAGAGACGTCACCGCTGAAATGCCGCTGATTTTCAGCCGCATTTCAGCAGCGACGCCTTTGGATGATGCTACTTGTTGGCGGCATTTCGGCGGATGCTCATCCACTGCCACAGTCCTCCGCAGCTCGTCGTCTGGCACCCGCCAGCCGAAAAAGGTTGGGGACCACTGCCCTACACGTTCTCCACTCACCCAAGCCGTGCCTCCCAGCCGCTCTGCTACACACTGCAGGGTAGTGTCCCACTGCTTCCCTGCTGCTGAAGCCTTTCCCCTCTGGGCGGAGGGGGGAGGCTCTGGGCAGGGGGAAGGCAGCCTTTCCCCCCCGCCTAACCCTTTTCCTCACCGCAGTGAAAGGCTCCAGTAGCAGGGAGCTGCTGCTTTTCCCCCCTAGCAGAGCCTTTCACTGTAATGTGTAGCTACATACCGCAGTGTGGACACAGCCTGCTTTTCACAGCAGCTTTTACTTACATGTACGTTACACGCCGCCATCAGTGGTGTGTAGTATAGATATAGCCTGTCACAGACACCTGGAAGGGTTGCAAACACCAGCCAGACTTCCAAGCTATAGGACCGAGACATTATCCTGCAGCCCGGGTGTAGGTGATGTTCTCCTCAGGGGAATGGTGGAGTACATGGCTCGCTTAGAGAGATTTTCATCCGTAGTTATCTGCAGTGTGTCTATTTAACCTTGGTTTCTCTCTGTCACTCACACATTCACCCACCCCTCTATTAATATACCTGTTCCTAATAAAAACACCCTAAGTTGTCAAGTGGTGACTGTAGTTGGAAGTTTCCCAGATGGGCCCAAGAGAGAAACCGCTCCTCTGATTTCTAGGAGGCAGACATGAAAGCAGTAATGATCCAGCCTCAGTACTGCCTGGGAGTGAAGGAATGGAGTCATCCCCTCACCCAGCAACGTGGGGAAGTGGACGCAGGCAGGGGGTGGGTATAAGGACCCAAAGGTGTTGGCAGATTTACACTAGTGAGACAGCTAAGGAAGCAATCTGGAGTCACGGAGCTAATGTGATCCTGTGTCATTTAGATTTTACACGGTTTGGAGGCTGTTGCCTCTAGAAAAGTGCGATTGCTCTGAAGAGGGAGAAAATCCCGTGCAAAGCAGGATTCTGTTGGCAGTACAAACCCCATTGATAGTCCCTTCGAAACTCAGCCTATGCTCAGCAATCCTGGTGATGACAACTCCATTTAGTCTCCTTCATCAGCATTTTCCCTTGGGGGGGAACAACAGATAAAGATGTGCAATAATGGTGCTTTGAGCTTGTGCCTTTCATCCAAGGAACTCCATGTACACTACCTACTTTGTGTCTGAAACCCGTGCCAATAAGTAGTATTATACCCATAATGCAGATAGGGAAACAGGCACAGGGACTAGTTGATGAGCATACTCTGAGTCAATAGCAGAGCCTGGAATGGAACCTAGAAATCAAGACTTTTGGGTCCCAAGCTATAACCACTAGACCATGCTGCCTCTGCATGATACATTGGTTCTAGGTCTTACCCCTTTGGAAAAGCCATCCTTCACAACATCAGAAGTATCACAACACCACTGCATGTCTCCAGCTGACCTCAGTTGGGAGCTCTGCAGAAAAGGACCTGGGGATTACAGTGGAGAAGCTGGATATGAGTCAACAATGTGCCCTTGTTGCCAAGAAGGCTAACAGCATATTGAGCTGCATTAGTAGGAGCATTGCCTGCAGATCGAGGGAAGTGATTATTCCCCTCTATTCGGCACTGCTGAGGCCACACCTAGAGTATTGTGTCCAGTTTTGGGCCACCCACTACAGAGAGGATGTGGACAAATTGGAGAGAGTCCAGCGGAGGGCAACGAAAATGATTAGGGGTCTGGGACACATGACTTATGAGGAGAGGCTGAGGGAACTGGGCTTGTTTAGTCTGCACAAGAGAAGAGTGAGGGGAGATTTGATAGCAGCCTTCTACTACCTGAAGGGGGGTTCCAAAGAGGATGGAGCTCGGCTGTTTTCAGTGGTGGCAGATGACAGAACAAGGAGCAATGGTCTCGAGTTGCAGTGAGGGAGATCTACGTTGGATATTAGGAAACACTTTTTCACTAGGAGGGTGGTGAAGCACTGGAATGGGTTACCTTGGGAGGTGGTAGAATCTCCATCCTTAGAGGTTTTTAAGGTCAGGCTTGACAAAGCCCTGGCTGGGATGATTTAGTTGGTGTTGGTCCTGCTTTGAGCAGGGGGTGGGACTAGATGACCTCCTGAGGTCTCTTCCAACCCTAATCTTCTATGATTCTTCTCATCCTTCAACTTCAAAACAATGCTACCCTTTTTGCACATGTTCCTTTGTTTCAATTCCAGTTGTCACCCCAGACACTGAGATATGGTTTCTGGACAGAGCTCTGTACTGGCATTTCCTCACCGACTCCTTCACTGCCTACTACCGACTGCTGATCACCCACCTGGGTCTCCCGCAATGGCAGTATGCCTTTACGAGCTACGGTGTCAGCCCCCAGGCTAAGGTAGGAGAGCAGGAGCTTTACTTTGACTCTGCAGTGAGTCTGAACACAAGCCAGTCCTTCCCGCTTTCTCAAGACCAGTGTGTAGAGCCACCTGACTCAGCAACAAGCAAAGGCTCTCAAGAAGCAAGATTACCCTCCGCAAGGCATCAGACTTAGGGGGCGTATAAGGGTTAGCTAGAGCTGGGCTTTCTAGCAGCACCAAGGCTACTGCTGCTATTATGATGCTTATTGAGCTCTCCCATCTGTGGCTGTGCAGGGGGATAAGGCCATCTACATTCCCCCGTGCAGACATGGAAGACCGACCCAGATCACAGCTCTGCGCATGGTGGAGAAAGCAAGGGCTGAACCCCCTGTACTGCCTTCCCCTTCCCAACTGCTGAGAGCAAGTGGGCAGGGAAGCCCCACTACAAACTGGACAGCAGACCTAACCATACATGAGTGGGGAACGTGCCGCACCTTGCAAAAGGCTGTAGCAAAGTATTCTCCTTGTCCTCTGCCACCCCAAGAAACGTTGCCTGAGAGGGGAGTGAGAGTCCCAATATCTCCCAGGGCTACTCCTGGGGTGGTGCTGGTTACACATTGCTCCTTGCTCGGGGCTGGGCGGAAAGGCACAATCTGATTCTAGCCTGGTCTTCTCACTGCTGCTCCCTGCTAGGTAGCTGCATTTATAGCTTCCTGCCTTTCCTCTGAGTTTCTGATTGCGCCTTCAGTCCCAGCCTGGCTCATTACTCCACCCTCTGCACATGTGGGAGAGAACAACGCTTAACACTGTGTGCACTGACCCATGCTGTCTCTGTGCATGCTGGCAGGGCCTTTGCTCCTGTTACACATAGTTGTTCTGGGGCTCTTTGTTTTATCACAGAGTTTGCAGACATGCTATCAGCAGAATGACATTCCCTGATTCTAGGCATGTGAAACTGTCCTTTGAAGCCAATCCTCATTCTGCAACTACGAACCATCTCTGTTCTAAAGCTCTTTGCACAAAACCCTGTGAGCTGACACAGGTTCCTGACAGCAGGAGCTTGGCGTATGTTTAAAATGTTCCAAAGTTGATTCTTGCAGTTTCCCTCCAAGTCTCTAATGTGTGATTTCCCCCCCCCCTCCCCCCATGTCATCCTTCCCTGTAATCTGCTTTTTTCAGCAATGGTTTGACATGTACAAGCCCATCACCATCAACACAGCTCTACTTTCGGAAGAACCTGACTCCTTTGTGAACAAACTGGACCCCAACAAGGTATTTAAAAGCAAGAACAAAACTCCGGTGATCAAAAAGAAATTGCCAGCCCAGCCAGCAGGCTCTCAGAAAAGCCACGCAAGCACAACCGCCTCCAAGACCCCTTCGCACTCCGGGAACGCCCTGAGGAAACGAGAACCCCAAACCTGACGCTGGAAAGCAGGTTCATTCCAGACTGTTAAAAACCCACTGTGGTGTCTCTTAGGTTTGGATCAAACCATTTCTCATGCATGAATAGACTTCCCAGTGCAAGCTGTGTTGCAACATTCGCATGAACTCTAGCAGCAATTTAATTTATGGGAGATATGGCTGGAAAGCCAAAAAGCTGCAGGTCCTGGAGAGATGGTGGTTAATTCCTTTCTATTCCGATGGGCAAATACACGTGTGTGGATAAAAATGCCACTGAGCTGGGTGGAGTGTGTTACTACTGATAACTGCAGCAATGGACTCAAGTAAAATCAATCTCTACCATTTTCATATACATCTTATTAAATACAACATCCATACACAAATATTTCCCCCCGTGTCCTTTTTAGAAGAAAGAAGCATGCCATGATCATTGCATGTAATGAGAGCAGGATCAAACCTGCTGGTGGTGAAGTCAAGGGGAGCATTAAGGGAGCAGGACTGGGCCCCATGGTTATAGCCCAATGATATGTAAGGGCTTCATGCTGACCACCCCCAAATCCCATTGAGTGTTCTGCCCGGGATCAGGCTCTGAGCTATTTATCCAGACTGCATGTTAAACAGAAATGGACCTTCTGCTAAAGACCACTCCTGACGTTGTGCGCTCTCTGCAAGAGCTGGCCGGGCCAGTGCAGCGCAAAGGTGCCAAGTCATCTAATATGGCGAGCAGGTGGACTAGCCAAGGACAGTGCTGTAAAACGATTATGCACATCCAGCAGTATCTAGGGAACCCTCTTACAAAGAAATCCCTTTTTTCCCAAGCCAATGCTGCTCTCCTCAGAAGTTCCCTGGCTCCAGGTTAACACTCTGCCCTGGAACGAGGTGGGATTCCCTAGCGCCGTAGCTGTCTGTGCTGGGTGCTGAGCGCCTCCCCAACTCCTGCGGATCTCAGTAGGCAGGGAAGCTGCTCAGCAACTTTCAGGATCAGGCTTCTCAGGACTGGGCTCTATAAAAGCCTAACTGTGGGTCCCAACCCATCAGTAGGTTTTGGAAAGGTTGCGGAGGGGTCAGGGACCCAGAGCAGAGGGGTTCTCCAGGGGACGGGTGGGTGGGTGGGTTGGAGAGCAAGCCTGCGCCACACTTACCCTGCAGCAGCAGCATCTCCTGTCCACGGGGCTGGGACCCTGGAGCTGGGAGCCGGTCGCAGCTCCGCAGGACAAGAACCGCTTCTGCAGGGTGTGTGCAGGGTCACTCTCCAACATACACACAGCGGGGAAGGACTAGGGTTGTGGTGCCGGGTCGAGTGCTTTCTGCAGATGCCAGTGCCGAGGAGGAAGTGGTGGCGGCAGCAGCAGCAGAAGAGGAGGCCTATGATTTTTGGAGTCCCACCCCACACCCAAATTTGCAAAACAAGACACAATGCAGTTGGTGGGTCTCCTTAGTAAAAGAGTCTAAACAAGAGCCACTCCGAACAGGGGAAAGCACCTTTCACTGCCAATTTGGGACCAAAGGAAACCCAACCATTTTCCTCTGCTCTTTTGCACCATCTGTTCTGAGACGCCTTCTACGGAGCAGAGGAGACTGGAGCCCCAAGTCCAGTGCAGTGGTCTGGCTACCCAGGCTGCAACACCGACAACCGCTGCAGCAGCTGTAGTGGCAGATGTTGAAGGATTTACCGCAGGATGGCATTTGACCTGGCTAACTACCTATGTGTGGAAAAGATCAAAAGCAGTAGGGTACTCCAGCTTTACCACTTTCTACGGCTCTTGGAGCCAGTGCAGCTACAGGAGAACACAGAAGCTTTACTGTTAGAGATGCACATGCCAGTAAAAACCCAGCTTGCCTCTCAGTTCCCAGGCTGAGTTGTAAGGTTGACCATTAGAAAAGTCATTGTTACTTGTAAACTGGGTAGAATTTGCTGTGAAGGCATCGAGAGCCCATAAACGTGGAACCCCATGTTTCTACACTTTAGACAATGTAATTTTCCAGGGTAGAACTGCACTTTAACCCATTCAGTGCTGGTCTTCAACTGTACCCACTATTGCCTCCATTCTGGCACATTCCATTTTCTTAGCTGTACTGGGAACACTTAGTAGCCACCAAACAATCTGTGTGTCTAATAGAGACATCCAGGGCACCATCTCAAAACAAGCAATGATTCTTTACATTGGGGAGTCTCTAACTGCTAACATGATTGCATAAGTGTAGAATACCAAGCTACCTCACAAGGTGTTGTGGGGGTTATTTACTTGATGTTGGTGCAGCCCTTGGAAGTATTAAGCACTGTATAAGGGCGATGTATTTTAATAAAGATTTTAATATGGTCCTCCAAAATCCGGTTTTTGAAGAATACCAGATCCTCTAAAGAGCATGCACACACGACCAAGGACAAGAGTCTTTGCTGTGCTTCTAAGAGGCGCAGCACAGAATGAGTAGCCGTGAGGGAATAGCCTAAGATGCCTTTAAGCTGATCCCAGTCTTAGGTTGTTCCCTGGCCCCCATTGTAACTGAGACAGCCCTGAGGGACTGTCTACATTACAGCAGCCTCACTCGGTTGCCCGATGGGTGGCAACACAGCTCAGAATCTCTGCAGTGCTGCTGCCCAACTCCTAACAGGTTCCTGTCATCCTTAGCCCTGTTCCTGGCCTCCCCTTACACCAGGAGTTAAGGGGGTCCTTGCAAGGCAGTTTACTGTGGTTACTGTCCTGAGGGAATCTGCCCCCAGCTGTATCAGGGACTTTAAGAGCCCTTTGTCCAGCCCTTTTTTGCCCCAACTGTCTTGGCTTTGAGGGTGGGTGACAACCTTTCATGAGCACCTGTTTGTTCAGTGTAGTAGCAATAACAGGGATACACAAGAGGACACTCAGTGATCCACTCACTCATACCTATTCCACTCTGAGCTAGTGAATTTCGCATTTAGGATGCTGCAGAATTACATGTGTGGAATCGCTCGGCTTTGTTTTTTCCACCTGAGTGATGGGTTTGGTGTATTATTTCCAGGGGTGAAAGTAACTTAAAGGACTTACCAGTACGCCGGAGTCATGAGCAGGGCACGTGGCCTCAACCGGAAGAGGTGGGGCCTTTAAATACCCTGGCCCTTTAAATCAAGATTAGGGCCTTTAAATCACCCCTGGAGCTCCCAGCTGCAGAGGAGCAGAGCCCCTGGCCCTTTAAATCACCACCGGAGCCCTGCCGCTGCTACCCCAAGGCTCCGGCAGCGGGGCTCAGGAGGAGATTTAAAGGGCCCAGGGCTTTGGCCGCTGCAGGGAGCCCCGGGCCCTTTAAATCGCCAGCCTGGGGAAGCTGGTCCAGTCCAGCACAGCGTACTGGCTCTTGCCGGTATGCCATACCGGACCGGACCGGCTTACTTTCACCTCTGATTATTTCCATAAAGGAAAAAAAAGTTAAGAAACTTAAACTTCCACTGAAGTTTAGAAAAGAGCCACTTTCAGCCCCACTCAATACTGTTCTGTCCACCAGAAATCCTAGCTAGTCTGATTGAGTTGCACAGACTTTTAAAAGCCACCGTCCATTTTTACACCTATAGATTGTGCAAGTAAATAACTACAGGTGCAACGGATGTCCCTTGGACATTATCCACTGAGTTATTGAGCGTTATTTAATTAGTGGTGTGAAAACAAAAGCTCAGTGAAGGCAGGGTTGAACACTTGATCCAGTGATGAAGTCATGTGGCTGATCGAACTTTCCTTTCCAGCTTTGTCCTAGCAACACTTGGACATCACACACTGTTAGTCTGCAAATCGTCCTTTCCTTTCTCATCTCCGCCTTCCAGTGCAGTCTGATTGTGAAAGTCAATTAGGAGTTTGTAGGCTAAGGCACCAGCAAGACTTCCCAGTGTTGGAGCTACAATTGGGACCCACCACCAATAATCTCCAGCCCTAAAAGAAAAGAGAGGACAGGTTTCTGGTGAATCAGAACATTTGCTTTGCTGTCATATTCTACCCTAGGTAAGCTAAGTTTGTCTTTGCTACAGAGTCAAGTTCTAATCTAGCAAAGTTATTTTTCCCCACAGAATGTATTCATACTGGAGGGAGGTGAGCTATGATATTATTTTGCACATTTATAGAGCTTTCTGTCTGAGGATCTCAAAGACTTAAAGGGCTCAATCCAAAAATCAATGGAAAGATTCTCCTGGATTTCAGTAGACTTTGGATCAGCCCCTAGATGAATTAAGGCTCAGAATAGCCTTTGAGGTCTGCAGGTATTATCAACATTTTACAGACGGAATCAGAAAGAGAGAAGGCCAATGCCTTTCCCAAGGTCACACAGGAAACCTATTTCAGCATAAGGAGTAGAAACCAGGTCTGAGTCTTTTGCTTACCCACATGACCATCTTTGCTGTAATGGGAATTGCAAACTGCATGATGTCATACATTGAAACAATGTGTGACTCTCACTTAATCTCACGGTGAATGGCATTTGCCTATATCCAAATCCACTACAAGTAGATCCCGGTGCTGTTGAAATGTGTTTTGATTATTTGATGGCTCACCCTTAGCTACTATTTTAAAATACGTTAGACAAAGCAATCAGAATTGGACCAAGATTCTGTGCCAGCCAGTCAGAATGCTGGGTGAATGTTGTGCCATATGAAAGAGCAGCGTTCCCACTGGAGTAGGGAACCAACTTGCATACTGAGATTCCAACTGGTCAGAGATTAGTTTCTCCCTTTAAGTGCTTTTTAAATAAGGGTTAATAGCGTTTACCTTGTATTAACACATTTTTCAGGTCACATATTTGTGATCAGTACAGTGTAAAAGGAAAGAAGGTAACCTACCTAAAGACTTCAATTCCCCAGCCTGCTATTGCAGTAAAGATCCTTGGAGGCAGGTCCCTGGAGGGGTTTATTGCATATCCAGTGTTTATTCCCATTGTTATGCCGATCACTAACACCAGGAGCCCAGTGATCACAGGCTGAGTGCCCTCTAGGGCTCCATTATTCTTCTTGTCATAGATGGCAAGAATGCACAACATGAGCACCGCTGTGGCAAGGAACTGTGGGATCGGGAGAAAGCACAGGTCAGTACAGAAGTGCATGTCGAGGCCAAAAGGAGTCACTGGAACATGGGAAAGGAGCAGAGCCCAGAGTCAGGAATCAGGACCTGCAGCAGAGCTAATCTCTAGGCAACCTTGTCAGGACAACTGACCTGCAGCAGCTGCTTGATTAGCCATGCCACCTGCTTAGCTGCAGGGGCCCAGCAGGTTGGCTCTTAAGCCAGCAGCCGCAGCAGCTCACTGGCTTCTCAACATGCATACTGGTGCATGCTCCTGTGTTACCCGGTCCCTGCTGCTCCTGCCTTGAACCCCTCCTTGATCCCATGTTCCCTCCAGTTCCTGCCCTCCAGTTCGACCCTGGGTTCTGACTACTGACTCTGGCTTGATCCTGGCTCTGGTATCCAGTTCCTACCCTCTCGTTTGACCCTTGGCTTTGGCTCTGGACTACTCATGCCCACTCTGACCACTAGGCATGCTGGCCGCTCCAGTTTCTAGGCTAGACCACCCTCATCCTGGTTGACTGACAATTTGAAAAGATACATTATCCATGGACTAGATGGATTGTGAAGCATTTCACCTCCAGGTCACCATTTTGAATCTGGCCAAGGTTGAGAGTAACCAGAAGTTGTTAGTATCTCGTCACAGCCAGCCTATGTGAAACAAACAGAGGATCTTGCCCCATTCCAAATGAGTGTGTCCACAGTACAAGAGCCACTAACATAATTATACATGTGTAAATGTGTCCATATAAACTATTTTTCATGTCCCTCCACCTCTCAACCAAAGTACCTTAGTTATTCTGAGTCCACTTGTACCAGACTCAGAGGGAGCCATAAAAACCTGTAACAATGAGCCCAAATAGCTTTTCTAGATGTAAAAGTGTCATGACTTTCAAGTCCATTATGTCAGCCCCTTCCGGGGCAAGACTCAGGGGATCTGCGCCCAGTTGGGAAGCTGTGAATCCCCACTTTCTGATGGAAAAAAGCTCCCATTTCTAGCCCTCCAGCATCCCAGCCATCCTGGGCCAGGATTCTGTTGGAGATGACTGCATTTGTCCCTCCCCACTTTGTGAGAATTTGCCCATAGATAGGAAGGTTCTGCCTTTTGCAGCCATTCCACACACACATCAATGGGAGCTGAAGACTTGTAGCTACTGGGAGCTCTCACTCTCATTCATCTTCTTCCCCAGCAGCAATATACTCTACATTGCCTAGAAGACAGAACAAATCTGGGGACACCTGGAGACTCTACAACTGTCACTATGTTACACACCATGGCCACTCAGAACTTCACCAGGACAGAACCCAGATCCTCCTGCTCCACAGGCACGGTGGGGACAAGGGAGGCGATTGTAATTAGAAGCTATGGGATGAAACCAAGGAATAGCTTAGAGACATTTCATATTAGACCAGATGACACACTAGCGATAATTAGGGAGCTGGAGGGAATTGGTCCTGCGTTGGCTGGAGAATGGATTAGAGGGCTCTACAGCCTCTGTCCCTCCTAAATCAGGCTGTTCCCCATGTGGAAGAAGGAGCAGGTTTGGCCCCAAAATGACAAATCTTACAAGGATCAGTGGAGGCTCTGGCTCCTTCTGCTCCCCTATTGGCCCCCAGGTTCTCTCTGCTCCCGCCGTTGGGACAGCTCCTGCTGGAACTGTGCAGACATGAACTCTGGGCCCAGAACCCTACGTACAGGAAGGTTCCACAGCACCAGAGCCCAGATTATCAGTAACTAACCCACACGCTCTGCAAGGTGGATGGCATGACAATGCCACCTCCACCCCCTCCCATCCCTCAATCAGGCAGGAGCTCGTACCATGCAGTGCCCTGGGGAGTGGAAGAGGGAGTAAACAGCACTGTGAAGTGGCTTTCCTGCTGCTGTCCCCCACAAGTCAGGCTTGCCTGGATCCCTACACAGAGAACCAGGGAAGGGTTTTTAAGGTGGACTGCAGTCATGCTGATTGCTTGACAGCTGAACCGTGCTCCATGGCCAGAGTATTTGGGTTCTGAGGAAGGCTTGTGATTCTCACCTCCTGGACTAGTGCAAGCAAAACATGTCTTGGGAAGATGCACTCACCCTCAGTCACCAGGATTGCAGCCAAACTCACAGAGCCTCTCTGACCAGTTCCTGGCAGGGCAGGGGTCTCTGCCTTGAATTAGAATGTTGGCAAGTAGTTCTGGCCATAGCATGGTGGAGATGCTGCACCCACACAGAGAAGTGGGGTCACAGAGCAGGGAAACAGCAACCCAAATTATGGTCCTGATGAACCCCAAAGAGGCTTCTTCACCCAGATATATGAGACATGAATTTTTGCCTTATGTTTGGAAATAAACAAATAGGGAGTGTTCAACAAGAAACCTGGAGTGGGGTCCACAGCAAAAGAACTGCTAACAGAAGATGAATCACAAACAATAGAAGAACATTGTTTACATGGATTCCACATGCCAGCAAGGTGAGTAACGCCCCTGTAGAGCAGGACTGCTACAGCGCTGCCAAATTACTGCACAGCCCAGTGGAGACGGCGCAAACGGTAATTTCATCACAGCAGACACAATGTTGAAGGAAGGAATGATGTTCTGCATGTCACTCCATGAACAAAGGGTTAAAGGCCTTTAGGATCTGATCCCGAGAAGTGCTCCCGTAACTCCCATGGACTCAAGCAGGGCCTAAACCCTCAGGTAATCCTAGACACAATCACCATTCCAGAGCACATCTCTGCCCTCTTCGCCAGCAGCAGAGGATTTACTCACAATGCCAGAGTTGATGGCTTCATGGAAATTAACATACAACCAAGCAGCAGCCTGACTGCTAGCAATGAGCAAAAACAACCCACCAATATTCCCACAGCTGGAAGCCACCGCTTTAGGAGCCACATGCTAAAAGAATGAAGAGTGAGAAAGGGGGGAAGTTAGTCACAAATGTGCAGCACATGGAGAGCTCATCCTCCAGACTTCACCCCGTCCAGGTCTACCCTAGGAGCCTCATTCCAGGCACCTAATTCTCTCTATGCTGTCCGCCATGGGGCTGAAGTCACAAGATCAGCCTTTTCCTAACAACTCTCTCCACCAGCCTATTCGGAGCTGGCTCAGAGACCCCTCCATGATGCACAGGGAGCAGAGACGCCCCATATGTGTCTGCCCTTCCCTCACTGCCACAGGGTGTGAGTGGGTGCTGATGCTCTCCTAACCCTGGGTACATTTCAACGGTGATGGACCATGGAAATAATTTTTGAAAGAAAACAAACAAAAAACTGTAAAAAGCTTGAAACATTCTCAGTAGCAACCAAGTGCCTTACAGAGCAGTCATCTATTGGAACAGACAAATGTGCTCCAAACGGAGCTCTGCTTCGGTACTGATCGTTCACTCCCCCATACTAAGGCTCCAGCCACCCCCCTCTGTGCTCGGTTTCCGTGCACCCATCTGCCAATTAAGCCACAGTACTTCAGCTAGTCACCTTTAAATTCAGCCCGCTGTGCCGCAGCCAAACATCCTCCCCTGTACGCTCATCAGGGCAGTTGATGGGTCTTTTACAGGGCTGAGCATGCTACTGCTGCTTAACAATAACAGCCCTCTGCATTAAACCTGCAACAGCACCTGGTCACCAAGCCAGGCCGCTGTGACCACAGCTGTGCTCCAAACACAACAGTGACATGGCAGAGAAATCCTGAGTACTGACCTCATTTACAAATCCTCCCAGCAGAGTCATATATGGAGCAGGGTAGGTGGCGAAGATCCCAGCTGTGCCATTAGGTCCCGTCACAATGAAGCGTCCGTCCGAGTATTCGCACAGCGCATCTAGGAGAAAGGGGAGACATGGGGTTAACCCTGCTGCTGACGCTGGCCCACACAGGGGCCCTCAGACTGTGGTGATGAGACATGAGGGCAAGCTGAGGAGGGACAGCAGGACGGCCCCACCCTGACTAAATGCAAACACATTGATTGCAGTCAGGACGGGCACAAGACAGAGTGGAGGGGTGGAAAGAGACGTGGCCAAGTAGCCACTCCTTTCCCAAGAAATGAGTTCATGGAGATCTTGTCTCCCTGAGACTTTGCCCAGCAGAACTTTATTATGTCCACAGGCTCCCAGCCCCCACTGTGTGCCTCTCTGACAAGCAGAGGCTTGGATGTGAACTCTGCAGGTACTGGTGAGGAAAGCACTGGGGCCTCTTGGGAAGAACAGAGGCTGCTTCTCTGCTCCCCCACAGACTTTTCAGACATGCCTGAGCTGGCCCATAGCAGCTCCCCCTCCTGGGAATTGTTGGCAGAAAAATAAATGCCAGTCCCTTCTTGTCCAGACTTTCAGTGGGGCTGAGCCCCCCACCCCACCGCACCCCACCCCAGTGGAGGTCAACAGCAGCTGCAGCTGCTCAGTAGTTTTTAAAAGCAGGCCATATCCGCCTGCCTCCTTTGCTAAGTCTGCACCCCTCCCTTTGGGATCCAGACCTCACCACAGTAACCTCAGCCCCTGGGACTCCCAGTAGTCCTGCCTGCAATGTACTACACTTGGGGTGGCACTTGCAGACCTTTGAAAGTGTCGGCTGTCTCAGAATGCAGCTGCCTGACCACTAGGCAGCTTTAGGCAATGGGACTACAGGACACCTGCTTTCCAGCAAATGCATTGCCTTCCTGGGTGCACTTCAAGCTATTGGCTATGATCTCTAAGGCTATATGGGTAGGGCTGCACTGCAGTGTAAGCCCAGGGTTTGAACTCAGGCTCAAGCCTAGCCCTCCTTCTGTCTACACACAAATTATGATAACCCAGAGTCCCACCACCTCCCGGTGGTGGAGGGTTCGAGCAGGAGTCAAGTTGGGACCCAGAGTCCATGCCCTATTGCTTTGCAGTATAGATACAGCCCCACTGAACTCATGCTCTGGGAGTCCACCAAAAGTATCCCACATGCTGACTTTCTTTGTCTTCTGCACAGTCAAGTTTGATGGACAGTCATGTTTTCCCATGTTGCACCATGAACAAAAGGCTAGAGCAGCCATATCTGGGGAGGGCACTAGGAAGTCTGAGATATGGGTGGTTGGACTCAGGCTCGCAGTATCCAGTGTAAATGCTGGAACCCCAGATTAGGTTCTGGGGCTCAACACTTCCTAACTTGGGGTTACAAATGAATATAGACGCTCAAGCCCTAGGTTAACAAACCCAGGGCCTGCTAACTTCAGTTCTACCAACCCTGGGCTTACATTGCAGTGCAGACATATCCTATGTGGCTAGCCAAGAGCTGGCCCTCTCCCCCAAGACACAACAATAGATGAGGTAGTGGAGGACTTAAATTAATGGTCCCAAGACTCAGGCTAGGTCTACACTACAGCGGGGGGGTCAACCTAAGATACGCAACTTCAGCTACGTGAATAGCGTAGCTGAAGTGGCGTATTTTAGGTCGACTTACCTGGCTGTGAGGACGGCGGCAAGTCGACCGCTGCCGCGCCGCCGTCGACTCCGCTACCGCCTCTTGCCGCGGTGGATTTCTGGAGTCGACGGTAGAGCCATCAGGGATCGATTTTATCGCGTCTTCACTAGACGCGGTAAGTCGATCCCCGATAGACCGATTGCTACCCGCCGATCCGGCGGGTAGTGAAGACGTGCCCTTAGGGTCTGGAAGCTGCTGCCAGGAATTCTCAGCTGAGCACACTGGGATTTGGTCCTTAAGGTGTTCTGAATAAGCCCAACTCTTTTGGTCACAATGCAAAGCCCATCTCTCTTGTCAGGGGCTTGCTGGAGGTGGGTGGGAGGGGATAGCATTGAGTTGTCTATTTGATTATGAACAGAGATCCCGAGGCAGATAAGAGCGCTCACCTTATATAGATCTAATATAGACAGGAATATACTCAAGGACAAACATAATAGTGTGGTTACCACCTGGGATCAAATTCAGACTCAGCTTTGCAGGGACTAAGTCCCTACAGTGAGAGCCGCAGGATTCACATCCCTCACTGGGAGCTGCAGAAGACTCATCGGTTCAGTGGATCAGGAGCAGCAAGTGAACCAATCCATTCCCAGCAATTCCCATAACGTTGGAAAAGCAACCATACCATAGTACATGCAGAACACTAGGGATGCTGCCAAGAAGGAGCCCAGGAACTGGCCAATTATGTAAGCTGGCAGCTTTCTCCAGGGAAGATTTCCTAAGACGCAGTGTGTGAAGCTTATTGAGGCATTCATATGAGCTCCTGTTTAAAAACATACATATATATGTATAAATACAAACACACACACACACACATTTATATACACATTACATCTGCTTCATAAATAACGTGTCTATGCCAGTGCAACAACTCTAAAGCCCCATAGTTGATGGTCAACACTGAGACTAGGATCCTGCTCCCAAAACACCATGTGCCAAGAATTCAGAAGTTTATATCCACTGCAGACAAGTCCCCTCCATGCTGGAGCAGGTGAGCCAGCCGCTCCAGGAAATAGCAGGGGTGCCTCTAGCAGGTCTGATTCTCCGGTGCCTTGCACCTTGTGTCGTCATTTGCACCTGCGGGGAGCAAGTGCAAAATGCTACCATTGGCATGGAAGAGATCACCCATGTCCCAGCTCCTGTGCTGCCAGTGAGTTAGTTCATTGCTCCATCCCACGCATCAGGGAGCTTGAGATGTTCTCCCATGCTTTGCTAAGTTGCCATTTGTTTCCGGCACAGTGAGTGCAGCAGGGAACAGACCTATGGGCTCACTGGGCCCTGATTCATGCCCTGCACCTTGTAAAACAAATCACAACAGTAGCACTTACACCCACTTGCTATCGCTCTCCACGGGTGTAAATGAGGACACAAGGGGCCGGGTAATGGTGAATCAGGCCCCATCACAGCTCCATGCTGGGTTCTGAGAAGTAACACACTGGCTGAGCATTTCTGCTCTACAGTCCAGGTGCTGCTCCACTTTCCCCTGCAGCCATAAGTTACATGATGACAAGCACCGAGGGCCTGACCCTAAGCAGGACAACGCAGACTAACCTCCCCTAAAGTCAGTGGGAGCTGCAGGGTCTCAGCACCTCTAAAATCAGGCCCTACATCTGGTTTTAAAGTAAAAGGTTGAGGTACAGGGAGGGTGTAGCGGGGTTAGGGTGACCAGACAGCAAGTGTGAAAAATCGGGACAGAGGGTGGGGGGTTAATAGGAGCCTATATAAGAAAAAGCCCCAAATATCAGGACTGTCCCTATATAATTGGGACATCTGGTCACCCTAAGCGGGGTGGCTACCTGCTCCAGCCCTGACAGGGTTGGAACCAGCCCGGGGAGAGGGCTGGAGGGCTGGGAGAACAGCCCAGGCTGAGTGGGAAGCAGGCTCAGCAGGGGCCACGCCCCAATCAGGGCCCAGCTGGCCCTATAAAGGCTTGAG
>NW_020664822.1:14075-23194 GCF_002925995.2 Terrapene triunguis | reverse complement strand
TGCTTCACAGTGTGGCAGAACCTAGAATATCCATTAGCAGGGAAAAATCCTAAGGGGAATCGGCATATGGAATGGACAAAAAAACCCTCTGAATTCTCTCACATTGCCCTTCTCGCCCTGGCAGGTTACAGAATAACGTTCAGGTTTCACTCCAGATCATCCCATTCTCCCAGGGGGAAGGAAATGGCTTCAATGGAGCTGGCTCAGGTAAGGGATTATCAGAGATCTGGTGGTGGGTTCTGCTTGGAGGGAGAGGAGCAGTAAATGCAAAGGAGGGTGGGAGCTGCTAGAGGTGGTGGGAGGCAGGAAATAGGGTGGAAAAAGGGAGGGGACAGGATGTGACAAACCTGCTGAGACTTGTGTAATCTAGGGTGTGATGGGTTGTCACCCCTGGAGTGCAGTCTGGGGGGTTTCTGGGAACCGCTGTGCCCTCTAACCCTGAAGCTGGGCTGGCCCTTCTCACACTGCTTTGCTGGAGATTCAGCCAGCCTCTCCAGGCCCTGTTATCACCCACAGGACAGCAGGTGGCGCCATACACCCAACTAAGCTTTACCTAAGCTTTACCTAAGCCACTCAAGGACAGATAGAAGACAAGAGCCAATTTCCCAGCATTGAGTGATCGTAAACAGATCAAAGCAGATTAATTAGCAAATAACCAAAAACTCAAACTAAGCATAACATACTAGATGGATAGAATATGAATTAACAATTTCTCACCCTGACTTATGATAGATGCAGTCCCCCAAGTTTCCATACACAAGCTAGAAATCCCTTTACTCTGGGACCAACACTTCCCCTAGTTCAGTCTTTGTTCCTCAGGTGCTTTCAGGAGTTCTCTTGTGTGGGGATGTGACGATGTGCAGTCTATATGGTTTTATAAAAATATGATAAGTGAATATGATGTAACTGGGATATGCTTCATGCAAAAGGTCTCTTGTAAGGGATCATTACAAAGCTTATAATCTATTGAGTGTGATCATCCTATTTGTATAAATGTACCACTCTTGTATCTAAAACTAGAAATATAAAATACAACTCTGAGGGCCTATTGTAATTATGCAAAGTGTGGGCCATTAATGGTGGTTTGGAATCTTGATGACTCCCATTAACCAGGACCATTGTCTGCAGATGGCTATGTTTACCTGTTAGTCTTCCTGTATATGTGTGTGCTGGCAAGTGGGTAATGAAGTCTTGCAGTGACACGTGATCATGTCACCTGAACTGGAATCCATCTTTAACCTGGTGCTTTTCCAGTGAGGGGGGTGTGGAAACCCAGAGGGACAAAGGGTTCCCGCCTTATGCAAAAGATATATAAAGGGGTGGAACAGCCCAAAGAGGGGGAGAGGAGCCATCATGAAGAATCCCCTAGCCACCACCTGAGCTGGAACAAGAGCTGTACCAGGGGAAAGAATTGTACCCAGGCCTGGAAGGTGTCCAGCCTGAGAAAAAAAAAACAAAAAACAAAAAAACTTACTGAAGCATCTCTGAGGGTGAGATTATCTGTATTCAGTTTGATTAGACATAGATTTGCGCATTTTATTTTATTTTGCTTGGTGACTTTGTTCTGTCTGTTACTACTTGGAACCACTTAAATCCTACTTTCTGTTGTTAATAAAATCACTTTTTACTTATTAATTAACTCAGAGTATGTATTAATACCTGGGGGAGCAAACAGCCATGCATATCTCTCTATCAGTGTTATAGAGGGCGAACAATTTATGAGTTTACTCTGTACAAGCTTTATACAGGGTAAAACAGATTTATTCGGGTTTAGACCCCATTGGGAGTTGGGCATCTGAGTGCTAAAGACAAGCACACCTCTGTGAGCTGTTTTCAGGTAAACTTGCAGCTTTGGGGCAAGTAATTCAGACCCTGGGTCTTTGTTGGAGCAGACGGGAGTGTCTGGCTCAGCAAGACAGGGTGCTGGAGTCCTGAGCTGGCAGGGAAAACAGGAGCAGAGGTAGTCCTGGTACATTAGGTGGCAGCTCTCAAGGGGGTTTCTGTGATCCAACCTGTCACAGGAGAATGAGGCCAAGAGATGATGTCACACCCCACCTTAGGTAGCTTTTCCATATGGCGGGAACCCTTTGTTCCAAATTCAGTTCCCAGTCCAGTTAGTGGAAAAATACAGGTACCAAAATGGAGTTCAGTGTCATGTGGTCTGGTCACATGCCCTAGCATGCCCTGCTGAGTCATAGTAGCCATGACTCATAGGCTGGCTGACACATTCACAGGAAGGCTAAGCTCTTCCACAGTCCATTGTCTTTGTTGATGAGCCATCAGCACTGTCTGGCTTCTTCACTGTTGTACCTGAAAGGTTAGTTGTGGGTGTTACCCAGAGTAAGCACATTTGAAATACAGATACATAGTCAATATTCATAACTTCAGATACAAACATGATCCATGCACACTGGTAGGATAATCATATTCAGCAAATCATGACTTTTCCAATGACACCAAACATGACGCATCTTGCACAAAATGAATCATAATTATGTCCTAATCATATTATAATCACCCCACTATGCTGAATATGGGGTGTAGTGTCAGATAGGGCCTAATTTCAAGGCACAGGAGTTGGGAATGGAACTTTCCCTCTTTGTGGAACAGGAAATTGCCCTCCAGCCAGGGCTAGGAAAACTTCCCAGACTCCCAGTGCTGGAGCCTGAATCTACTGACACTTCATTAGTTACCACCACCCCCAATCTTTGTGGCAACTGCAAACTTTATCAGTGGTGATTTTATATTCTCTTCCAGGTCATTGATAAGAATGTTAAATAGCACAGAGCCAAGATCCAATCCTTGTGGGAACCCCCTAGAAAGAAATCCACTCAACCATGGTTCCCCATTTACAATCACAGTTTTTAATCTATTTAATGTATGCTGTGTTTATTTTGTATCTTTCTAGTTTTCTAGTAAAAATGTTGTGCTGAACCAAGTCATATGCCTTACAGAAGTCTAGGTGTATTACATCAATACTATTAGTTGCAACCAAAGTTTTTATCTCATCCAGTAAGGATATCCAGTTAGTTTGATATGCTCTATTGTCTCTGAACCTTTGTTAATTGGTACTAATTATATTACCCTCCTTTAATTCTTTATTAATTAAATCCATATTCACTGCTCCATTATCTTGCCCAGTATCAATGTCAGACTAACACTCTTGTAATTAGCTGGGTCATCTCTTTTACACTTTTTAAATATTGGCACAGCATTAGCTTTATTCCAGTCTTCTGGAATTTCCCCAGTGTTCCAAGTCCTAATTAAAATCAACATTAACAGTCCACCACGCTCCTCCACCAGGTCTTTCAAAACTCTTGGATACAAGTTATCTGGACCTGCTGATTTAAACATGTCTAACTTTAATAGCTGCTGGTTAACGTCCTCGTGAGTTATTGTTGGAATGGAAAGAGTGTCGTCGTCAACATCTTATGATATGACTATATGACTGTTTTTCTCCAAATCCAGGGGAGAAATATTTATTGAACACTTTTACCTCTTCTGTATTATTTTTGATAATTCTGTCATTTCCATCTAGTAATTTACCACTACCATTGTTAGGGATTAATTTTGTACTTAATATACTTTTTAAAAACTTCCTTCTTATTTTCATTAATTGGTCATTGATTTCTGATAGCTTCCCTTACCAATTTTCTGCGATTCTGACCTTCTAACTTATATTCTTTACTATTGACTTCCCCTTCCTTCCATATATTTTATTTGGAGAGTGTTGGGATTCCTAGAAGGGAGCCACCAGCAGGGTCCAGAGACAGCCCCATCTCCTATATCAAGCTCTGGCTAGTAGGTATGTGATAAATGTGAAGACCCTGCCTCCGTCTGTCAGTTGGGAGACACAAAGGTTCTCTCTTTCCACCCTCTGATGCCTCCTGGCTGTTCTAGGCAAGGTGGGGTGGGACTCTGCTAACATGTGCCTCGCGGAGCTTCCATTTACATAGTGCTGCTGTTCCGTGAATAGTGGGGTTGTGAGTGGGGCAGCAGGTACTGAGTGTTGGACTCTTTCTCTTTCAGGGGCCGGTGACTTTTGAGGAGGTGGCTGTGTATTTCACCAGGGAAGAGTGGGCTCTGCTGGACCTCACTCAGAGAGCTCTCTACAGGGATGTCATGCAGGAGAACTATGAGACGGTGGTCTTTCTGGGTAAGGAGTCCTGTCCCCTCAGTTATTAGAAGCTGTGGAGTCTCTAAAGAACCTGAGTAGTAATAACTTTATACCTTCATTCGTCATACAAGTTTTAACAAGTTTCCTTGCCCCCCTTTTTTTGCCTTATCTCCCACCCACTATTATAATTTTTGGACATGTCCCTTTCTGGTGCCGTCAGTCATTTTAAAATTGCATTTAATGTATCCTTATTGGCTACATTAATAACTACCTTTATAACTGTAGCTTTCATGCCTTTTCCTCATTTTAAGAGGAAAATATGCCGCCTGTAGAATTCTAAATTGAGTAAATGGGTGTATGACTCATGCATGGCTTGTGTGACAGTCAGATGAGCTCATCTTTTGATAGGAGAGCGTATAATGTTGCCATTCAGGACCCCACGGGTGAAGGGATAAGAGAGCTGTGGGAGGGGAGGAAAAGGGGGGAGTAGCTAATTCTGGGGTGCCAGGACATGGGGAGTGTGTGTGCAGGATTAGAGCTAAGAAGCAGCAGGGAGGGAGGAGGTAGTGAGAGACGAGGAGGAAACACAAGAAGCTACCAAGGTGCCGGGAGGTGGTGCCGGCTGAGAGTAATGGGAAGAAGGGAAGGGGTGTGTGGAGGAAGGGCACCCAAGAAGTGGGCTGGGTGGGTCAGTGGGAGGGAGAAGAGGTTTAGGGATCTGGAGCTGTGGGGAATCCCAGACCTTTAACCCCAAATCCCTACCCAAGCCTTATTGCTTTAAAGCCTACACTCCAGTTTTATTTCTGTTCAGTTTCATTTCATTATACATTTTTTCCCCCAAATATTATTATTTTAACTCTTGACCTCCCTCTCTCACTCATTACACCCCTCCCCATATAACCTCCCCATCTCTATGCACGGCGACCCTGGCCACCGATGCTGAATCCTTGCTGCCTTCCTCCCTCCCATAGCAGGGTCCCTACCCAGGCACAAATGGCCACTTTGTTGATGATGTCACAGGGTGATAGTGTAGCCTGTACAATTTTTACCCCTATAAGATTATGTATTCCAAAGCTCTTCACACCAGTCAGGTTTATCTCTATACGCAGATACAGTCTGTTCCCCAGTGTTCCTTTCCCAGCTCTGATGCCGCAAAGCGTTTACCCCGTGACCCCCTTCTCAGCTCTCATGCCGCAGAGGCTTGCTTGTGTCCGGGTTCCCTTTTCCCATTTCCCCGCCCCACCCCCTTAACAAACATTCAACATTGGTGAGGCCTCATCTGAAGTATTGTGTCCAGTTTTGGGCCCCACACTACAAGAAGGATGTGGAAAAATTGGAAAGCGTCCAGCGGAGGGCAACAAAAATGACTAGGGAACTGGAACACATGATTTATGAGAAGAGGCTGAGGGAACTGGGATTATTTAGTCTGCAGAAGAGAAGAGTGCGGGGGGATTGGATAGCTGCTTTCAACTACCTGAAGGGGGTTTCCAAAGAGGATGGATCTCTAGACTGTTCTCAGTGGTACCAGATGACAGAACAAGGAGTAATGGACTCAAGTTGCAGTGGGGGAGATTGGGGTTGGATATTAGGAAACACTATTTCACTAGGAGGGTGGTGAAGCACTGGAATGGGTTACCTAGGGAGGTGGTGGAAGCTCCTTCCTTATAGGTTTTTAAGGTCAGGCTTGACAAAGCACTGGCTGGGATGATTTAGTTGGGGATTGGTCCTGCTTTGAGCAGGGGGTTGGACTAGATGACCTCCTGAGGTCCCTTTCAACCCTGATATTCTATGATTCATAGAATCTATGATTTCAATTTCTCTTCCCTCTCCTGTTTGACTCCGTTTATATAGTAATATTCTCAGCTATACCTTAGCCAATCATTGTGCTGAAATTTAACTAACCAATTCTAACATATTGTAACATAATTTTCTAACCAATTATATCCCACTACCCTAATTAACTTACACCTAACAAAATTAATTATACAGCAGACAGAAACAATTAGAGAACCAGACTGATTAACAATGTAAAAGTGGTGGCCATAAAGATAAAACAATACAGAAATGAGTGTTTCACAACCATAACCATTGATAAGTGATTTCTTGCCAGACAGTGTAGCCTGATTTGGGGTGTGTTAGTAATGTTGATTTAATTTATCCACTTAATGTATTTTATTTAATTAATTTTAATTGATTTATAATAATAATTATTATTATGGATATTAATTAGTATGGGTTTAGGCTCGCCAATTTGTTTGATCAGAAGATAAAAGTTTGTCCTGAATCAGGCTTCACAGATGTTATAAAAGGACTTTTGGGGGTATGACAGGAAGTTCACACTGAGACAGATATAGTCATAAAGACCTTTTCTTAAAATCAATGAAATAGTAAGCAGATGGTAAAACAGTTAGAATTACAGAGTTGCAATTGTACTACTTTTAGTCAAGAGATACATATAATAATACAATATTATGTGCTGCAAACTTTAGTTAATACTCACACTCTGTTTTAATAACCTGGTATTGGAAGATACAGGACCCCGCCTCTGGCAGTTCCGGCTTCACACCTCTAGCAGAGGAAACTGATGCAAAGAGCTGTTAAAGCTGTTTACTCTCTAACTTAACTTAATAAACCTTAAACAGAAACAAAGCGTAGGGAAACCAACATTAGCCTAGTCCCCTTAAAACTTAGTTTGAAAAGAAACAAAGTGTGGCCTATTAATAGTTAATAGCCGTCGTAGATGGGGAGAATCGATACATTGTTGAAGATGGAGACAATGAAGAGTAGATTGCCTCTAAAATGGCGAGATGAATCATCTTTTTATAGAGCATTGGTCAGAAATCCTTCCTCTTATGCCCAAATTTCATCCTTCCCCCACAGAAATGTTAGGGTACACTTACCCCATAGGCTAGTATGTATGTGCGTATGGATGACAGGTATGTATGCACTTGTGGTGTACTTGTTAAGTCTGTGGGTGCAACTTTGAAAAATCCCCTTTGCCATCCTGCGTTGTCTATCGGGTTAGGTAAAGGGTCTCTAGACATCTGCGTGGGTGTTTTATCTATTTGGGTCATCTTTACTTTTCTGGGTAAAGGGTCCCAATATAGATATGCTAACTTTGCCTTCGCTTAACATACAGGGTTTTAGCCTGTAGGTCTCTTGCATTACAGCCCAACTTACTTTTAATATAAATCTATAAACCTATTACATCAAATACTCAAATTTATAAGAAAAGATATATCTATGCAAACAAGCAGATTAAACCTTAGGGCTACAACAGGATGCTATCAAACTAAGTTTTCTTTAACTGTCTTAAGATCTGTTTCTTTATCTGGTGGTGATGGGCACTATCTGGACAGGATCCTCTTCCCAACAGCCCAATACCACCTTATTTCAATGTGACTGGTTTGGGATGTGACCCTACGCTTCCCAGCTTATGGCTGCCCCTGCAGTTTAGCCAAAGGCCTTAGCCTAAGAACAAGGCCTCAGACTGTCCTAGTGAGAGAAGGCCCAAACACAGGCAGACTGTGATTTTGATTCTTAGCTAGTTACAGGGGTATAAAGACAAAGTGATAAAAATACACCTAAGTTTCTTAAAGTATAGGCTTTACAGGCAGGCCTGAATATCTCTATTCTAACAGTGGGTTCTACCCCTTCCCCCATTCTGTGTCTGTCTTGTCTATTTAGATTGTAAATTCTTCAGGGCATGGGCCATCTTCTATTCTCTGTTTGTACTTTGCCTAGCACAATGGGGACCCACTGTTAGTTGGTCCTTAGGCACTAAGGTAATGAATATGATTTATAATAATAATAATTCTCCTGCCACTTTGAACCAAGGAAGATGGCCTTGGGATGTTACTGCTTAAAAATGAGCTGGGGTTAAACCATGGAATATTCTTTGTGACAAGTATCCCACAAATTCCACTGACCTCCCTTGTTTTCTTTGCCTGGAGTAGGGTTTCCAATTTCCAAACCTGATGTGATCTCGCAGCTGGAACGAGGGGAAGAGCCGTGGGTCCTGGACCTCCAGGGCTATGAGAAAGAAGTGCTCCCGAGAGCTGCCTACACAGGTGAGGAATTGGTTAAACCAACTCAAAAACTGTTTGGGAATGCAGGAAACATTTGGGATGCCCTACAAAGACCCTGTGAGCTCTCCAAGTTCAGGATTGTTCCCTTCAGATGTGGAATCATTATGGCAGATGTCACTCATGGCTTCCCTTCTATTCTGACTGACAACTGGCAGCAGGTCCCTCCCCGATCTCGCTTTCCCCCTGAGTGTTCTGGTGAGATACGGACCAAAACTGATCCCTTCCTCTCTCCTCTGGGGAAGGGTTTGGGGAAAATCAGCTCCTGATAGATTTGATCTCTACTGCACATATTTTGGTTTGTTCATCCCTTTTTCCATTCCTCTCTCTGAGATTTCCTTTCTTTCCGGCGCAGGGAGTGACCTATGTCTGGATTCTCTCTGTCTCCCATCAGGTGATGGGATGGTGAGTGAGAATAAGGAGGAGAAACCCCAGGAGGAAGATGCTGAGCAAGTGGAACCACATGGGACGTTATCAGGAAGATCGAAAGGAAATGATTCCGGGAGTTGTGCACGCCCAGAAAAAGCAAAAGCCTGTGAGACTCAGCAGAAGCCAGAGGAAAACTTCAGTAGCCACTCAGACCTTATTACACGCGACAGAATCCACTTGGAAGAAATATGCTACAAATGCCGTGAGTGTGGGAAAAGCTTCAATCGGAGCTCAGACCTTGTCACACATTGGAGAACTCACACTGGAGAGAAACCCTACATGTGCTCTGAGTACGGGAAAAGCTTCATTGATAGTTCAACCCTCATCTCACATCAGCAAATCCACACAGGAGAAGCGCCCCACACATGCTCTGAGTGTGGGAAAAGCTTTAGTTGGCTCTCACACCTTATCAGACATCGTATAATCCACACAGGAGAGACGCCCTACACATGCTCTGAGTGCGGGAAAAGCTTCAGTCGGAGCTCTAC
>NW_020664822.1:7616-14065 GCF_002925995.2 Terrapene triunguis | reverse complement strand
GAGTGTGGGAAATGCTTCATTCATAGTTCAGCCCTCATCTCACATCAACGAATCCACACAGGGGAGAAGCCGTACACATGCTCTGAGTGCGGGAAAAGCTTTAGTGGGCACTCAGCCCTTATCACACATCGGAGAACCCACACAGGAGAGAAACTCTGCACATGCTCTGAGTGTGGGAAAAGCTTCACTCACAGCTCAAACCTTGTCTCACATCGGAGAATCCACACGGGTGAGAAACCTTATGAATGCTCTGAGTGTGGGAAATGCTTCATTCATAGTTCAGCCCGTATCTCACATCAGCGAATCCACACAGGAGAGAGGCCCTACACATGCTCTGAGTGTGGGAAAACCTTCAGTCGGAGCTCACACCTTATCCGACATAAGAGAATCCATACAGGGGAGACACCCTACACATGCTCTGAGTGTGGGAAAAGTTTCAATCAGAGCTCAAGCCTTATTACACATCAGAAAATCCACATGAGAGAGAACTGTAATAAATGCCTTGACTAGGGCTGGCGAAAGAATTTTGCACCATCTTCACCATGGTCTCTCAGCTCCACCAGATGAGTTGCCTGCTTCTGCCTTTTGCAGCTCACCTTCTTTGGAGTCAGTCCTGTGATCTTTTCTGTCAACTCCTTTCCTTTTGAGTCGTAGGAGTGTGTCTCCCTCCAGCCAGGAATGTTCATCAGCTCCAGGTGGGGGAGAGAGGTTTGATAAAACAAGGTACACTGAGGCAAAAACTACCTGTGCCTTACATCCACTAGGACTGTACATGGCATTGGCTGCTCAAGTTAGTGATCTTGGTATAAAAAGACAATTATAGTTGTAGAGCAGATGCAGCCCAGGTGCAGTGGTTGGCATTAGGTTCCCCCTTGACCTGACCTAAACTCCATCACTTTTCCTAATCTAAACAAACCCTGAGCATCACGGTTATACTGTTCCCCCATTTCAAAGCAATTGTTAGTCATCAAGTTCCCCCTTCGGGAACAAGTTGTTTCATTCCCAGTTGTTCTGATGTTGCTTCATGTTGTTGTGTGTGAGCAGATATTTTTACTACCATTTTCCTCACTTAAAATATATTGAACTATAACAAAAAGCAGGAAGAGGGCAGGGATAGGGAAAAATGTCATTTCACCCTCTGAAACAACAGAAGAAGATAGGGTAGGTCAGAGGGATTCCCTTATTCCCCATCACCATCCCAATCCCCCCTGTTGTTCAATTGGTTAGGTCAATATTTTTTCTAAAGGGCTGGGAAGAGGATTCCCTAGTAAATGACTTGGAACTAAGCAAAATACCCATGCATTGGGCTCCCAAAGCAGTTGTGGCACGGGCTCTGCAGGAGGTCGCTCTTGAAGATATCTCCTTCCTAATCAGGTGCATGTTGCCTATTATTTGGGAAATGCAATCCCTATCTAGGTAGAGATGGGAAAAATGGAAGTGACATTTCTGTTCAGCTCATCGCTACTGATATGTTGTGTGGTTGGTGAAGAATTCTATGCCAGAGAAGTGTAAAATTATTCCAAGTAAGGTCAAAGATTTGACAAGAACTCAGATAGAAATTGCCGGTACTAGTAGTTGATTTTCACCCCAGAGATGGACGCTATGTTGACCTGTGGCCCAGGAAGACTATTTTTAGAACACTGCTCCCTTGTTAAGTGGCATTGATCACACTCCTAAAGGATGCCATGATTAAATTGGGCACAACTGTCTTTTACCGTTTGGATCCAAAGTTTCATGAAGCACAGAGAGAATCATAGAAGATTAGGGTTGGAAGAGACCTCAGGAGGTCATCTAGTCCAACCCCCACTCAAAGCAGGACCAACACAAACTAACTCATCCCAGCCAGGGCTCTGTCAAGCCAGGCCTTAAAATCCTCTAAGGATGGAGATTCCACCCCTTCCCTAGGTAACCCATTCCAGTGCTTCATCACCCTCCTAGTCAAATTGTGTTTTCTAATATCCAACCTCGACCTCCCCCACTTTAACTTGAGATCATTGCTCCTTGTTCTGTCATCTGGTACCACTGAGAACAGCCAAGCTCCATCCTCTCAGGAATCCCACTTCAGGCAGTTGAAGGTTGCTATCAAATCCCCCATCACGCTTCTCTTCTGCAGACTAAACAAGCCCAGTTCCTTCAGCCTCTCCTCATAAGTCATGTGCCCCAGCCCCGTGATCATTTTCGTTGCCCTCTGCTGGACTCTCTCCAATTTGTCCACATCCTTTCTGTAGTGGGGGACCCAAAACTGAACGCAATACTCCAGGTGTGGCTGTTGTACTTAAAGTACTGCACGGGATCTTTTCAGGGGGAATAAGGCAAAACGCCACTTTTATTAGTAATACATGTATTAATTAACACATCATATGCATATGATATATATATTACACTCATGCACTCACACACACACACACACACACACACACACACACACACAAGCACACTCCTGTCTTCTTGTTGTTACCAATTAGTTGCTCCCCTTAACTTCACTGGCCAGGTGAGTTACATGGGGGAAGGGGTGGAGCCGGGCTTCTGCCGATCCGGATCGATGCTCCCATGTTCACAAGATGAGACCCAGGGTCCTCTGCAAGACACCTCACATTTATAGCAGCTTCCCGACCCCTGGGGCACTCTGCTAGATACTGGCTGCCAACTATACATTGAGCCTTTAATCTCTACCCATTGAGGCTAACAATCTAGCCAGCTTTCTATCCACCTTATAGTCCATTCATCCAATCCATACTTTTTTAACTTGCTGGCAAGAATACTGTGGGAGACTATATCAAAAGCTTTGCTAAATTCAAGATATGTCACATCCACCGCTTTCCCCAATATCCATAGAGCCAGTTATTTCATCATAGAAGTCAATTATGTTGGTCAGGCATAACTTGCCCTTGGTGAATCCATGCTGACTGTTCCTGATCACCTTCCTCTCCTCTGAATGCTTCAAAATGGATTATTTGAGGACCTGCTCCATGATTTTTCCAGGGACTGAGGTGAGGCTGACTGGTCTGTAGTTCCCTGGGTTCTCCTCCTTCCCTTCTTTAAAGATGGGTACTATATTTGCCTTTTTCCTATCACCTCCCCTGATCGCTACGAGTTTTCAAAGATAAAGGCCAATGGCTCTGCAATCACATCAGCCAATTCCCTCAACATCCTCAGATGCATTAGATCTGGACCCATGGACTTGTGCATGTCCAGCTTTTCTAAATAGTCCTTAACCTGTTCTTTCACCACTGAGGGCTGCTCACCTCCTCCACATACTGTGTTGCCCAGGACAGCAGTGTGGGAGCTGACTTTGTGAAGACCGAGGCAAAAAAAACATTGAGTACTTCAGCTTTTTCCACATCATCTGTCACTAGGTTGCCTCCCCCATTCATTAAGGGTCCCACACTTTCCCTGACCTTTTTCTTGTTGCTAACATACCTGTAGAAACCCTTCTTGTTACTCTTCACATCTGTTGCTTGCTGCAACTCCAGTTGTGTTTTGGCCTTCCTGATTACACCCCTGCATGCTCAAGCAATATTTTTATACTCCTCCCTAGTCATCTGACCAAGTTTCCATTTCTTGTAAACTTCCTTTTTGTGTTTAAGCTCACTGAAGATTTCACTGCTAAGCCAAGCTGGTCGCCTCCCATATTTGCTATTCTTTCTGCACATCGGGATGGTTTGTTCCTGTGCCCTTATTAAGGCTTCTTTAAAATACAGCCAGCTTTCCTGGACACCTTTCCCCCTCATCTTAGCCTCCCAGGGGATCCTGCCCATCAGTTCCCTAAGGGAGTCAAAGTCTGCTTTTCTGAAGTCCAGGGTCCATATTTTGCTACTCTCCTTTCTTCCTTTTGTGAGGCTCCTGAACTCAACCATCTCATGGTCACTGCTGCCCAGGTTGCCACCCACTTCTACTTCCCTACCAATTTTTCCCTGTTTGTAAGCAGCAGGTCAAGAGGAGAACGGCCCCTGGTTTGTTCCTCCAGTAGTTGCACCAGGAAGTTGTCCCCAACACTCTCCAAAAACTGCCTGGATTGTCTGTGCACTGCTGTATTGCTCTCCCAGCAGATGTCAGGGTGATTGAAGTGCCCCATGAGAACCAGGGCCTGTGATCTGGAAACTTCTGTTAGTTGTCTGAAGAAAGCCTCATCTACCTCATCCTCCTAGTCCGGTGGTCTATGGCACACAGCCACCACGACATCACTCTTGGTTCATTTACATGCACCTAAGATAACTAGCCGATTGCCCTGCTTTCTCAGTATGAATCAGGAGGCCCCCCTCTTGCATCCTCCTCCTTGTGTTTCCTCCCGATATCCCACTTACCTCAGGGCTTAGGTCACAGTCCCCTGGCAAACCTAGTTTAAAGCCCTCCTCACTAGGTTAAGAACCCTGTCTGCGAAGATGCTCTTCCCTCTCTTTGTTAGGTGGATCCCATCTCTTCCTAGCAATCCTTCTTCCTGGAACAACATGCCATGGTTGAGGAATCCAAAGCCCTCTCTCCGACACCACCTGCATAACCACACATTTACCTCCACAATTCAATGGTTCCTACCTGGGCCTTTTCCTTCAACAGGGAGGATGGACGAGAACACGACTTGTGCATCAAACTCCTTCATCTTTCTTCCCAGAGCCACTTAGTCTGCAGTGACCCACTCAAGGTCATTCTTGGCAGTATCATTGGTGCCCACATGGAGAAGTAGGAAGGGCTAGCGGTCCGAGGGCTTGATCAGTCTCGGCAGGCACTCCGTCACATCCTGAATTCTAGCTCCAGGCAAGCAGCACACTCCTCGAGTCTCTTAGTCTGGTCAGCAGATAGATGACTCTGTCCCCCTTAGGGAAGAGTGCCCGACCACCACCACCCGTCTCTGCCTCTTGGGAGTGGTGGTCGTGGAACCTCCATCCTAGGACACTGCATCTCATGCCTTCTGGTCGATGGGGTCTCCTTCTGATCCCTAGATTGCTCTTTCAAATCATTCTCCACAGTAGAACCTGTGCAGAGAGCCTGAAAACCGTTTTGTACCTCTATCTGCATTGGGGGGTACATGGGTTCTCATTCTTCTTCTGGAGGTCACATGGTGCCAGTTTTCCTCCCCGTTCTGCACTGCCCTCTCTGATTCTTCGGTATGTTGTGCCTCCAGAACCAAATGCTGACTTCTATCCAGAAAGTCTTCATTTTCTCTGATGCAATGCAAGGTTCATACTTGTGTCTCTAGTCCTTTAACCTTCTAATATGGAGACCAGTTTGCACTTTGTACAGCCAAAGTCACTTCTATCCTCTGGGAGAAAGACAAACATGGCACATCCTGTGCAGGTCACAACTGTGCAGGTCACAACAGCTGATTGCTCAGTATCCATGTCTTCCTCAGATGTTGTATTTACTTCTCACAGAAGCCTGAAAGGCAAAAACATTCTGTGGGAACTCCCCCCAGGCAAACTCCGAGGCAATAGCTGATTCCTTCAGAGCCATTCCATACCTATATGTCCCAATCTGGCTGCCTTGTTGGACAAGAAGCACTTCCATGCTGGGCAAATGATGGTAGCCAATGAGGGAATGTATCAGATTCCAAGTTCAGACTGCAGGATACATGAATGCTAAGTCCAGAGTCTGTGGTTTAGTCTCTTAGGTTTGCTATTAAGTCAAATGCATTTGTATTACTTCTCCTGCTGCTGCTACTTTGAAAGATTAGCATGTGCAAAAATAGAGCACAGGTGTTTTTTTTTCTCATGATGCAGCCTTCCCACGTAGTGTGAGACCCCTTCCACCCACACTTCTGGGAGAAGGTCCACGGAGAAATGAACTCACAGAAATGGAAGGCTCCTAGGTTATTGTAGAATGTGACTTCACACAAAGCTGACTGGGTGGAAATGGGAATTAAGAGAAAACTGCCCTATCGGTTTATATTTTGTAATCATTTAATAAGTTGTTACCAGTGACAATGAAATTAAACATGAAGTTAATTAGTGTAATGTAAGAGGCTAATTATGTGATAACTTTCAGTGTTACAATATAATTCAGGTTTTCTTCTAGTTCTCTCCCTGCCCCGTCCTACTATATAGGAAATGGTGGCTAATCCTGAAATTAAAACCTTACTCCAAAGGAATTAGCATGGGGGAATATGTGAGAGAAATAGCATGTACGAGAATAGAGACCCAGTAGAGACTGTAATTATTTCTATTTAAAATGGAATTTATTTTGATAAATTTTAAATCATCTGTTAAGAGGAAAATTACTTGAGACAGGATTTGGAACCTTTTATCCAGTTAGAGGGTAACAGCCACAGAGTTCTCCAGGTCTCTTGTTTGCAAAGCAAAGATGTCACATGAGGCAGGAGATGTCAAAATCTACAATGGTGATGGATGTGTGATGGTAACTTTTCTGAGGGGGTTGTTTTTTTTTTGGTTGGTTGGTTTTTTAATGTAATTTTTTTTTTTTTTTTTTTTTTTTTTTTTTTTTTTTTTTTTTTTTTT
>NW_020664822.1:0-7516 GCF_002925995.2 Terrapene triunguis | reverse complement strand
TTTTTTTTTTTTTTTTTTTTTTGCAAGTAGTTATTTTTATAGGTGCTGAAGCCCCTTTTCCTTTTGAGCACAGCTGTTTAACCCACAGGCCTGGCTCTGGAAACCCCCTCAGAACTGGCCTTCTGTTTCTGTCATGTTTGATATCTTTGGGGTTCACACATCCACACTACATGCGGTTCACAGCAAGAGATACTTTGAGAAACCTGCTGGGTTAAGCGGGCCTTTTCCAAACTGAGATTGGCCCAAAGTCTGCCTCAATTCAGCTGGATTGGGACAGGTCCTGTATCAAAGGAGTGGTTCACACCTGATTTGCCCAGAGACCTCGGGGGAGTTGTGGTAAGATAGGATAAGTAGGAATTGACAACAATAAAGTTAAAGGTAAGGGTGACAGACCTTCACCTTGCAGGTCAACAAGCCTGTTCTGTTCATTCCCTCTGACGCAGCTGGCACTGGTCACTCTCAGGCACCATACTAGGCTAGATGGAGGACTGGGGATTTCCCCATCCGAAAGCTCTGCAGCCACTGCTCGTCATCCCAGATGTGCATGATGATGTGATCCCACCACTCAGTGCTTGTTTCTCAAGCCCAAAAGCGGCGTTCCACTGTGGTCAGCACCTCCGTGAATGCCACAAGCAATCTCCTGTCATAGCTACTACATGTGGTGAGATTAATGTCAAACTCCTCTGCTTTTGTAGTTTAAGAAATAACTCCACTGCCACTCGTGACGTGTAACATATTGGTCAACAGTGCGGGATCCATTCCTGCAGCCCGAAGAGGCAGAATGCGCAGTACACCAACCATTGAACGATGGCGCCAAATGCGGACGGAAGCACAGGGATTGCTGGGATGCGAAGCAATGCCTCACGGGCCATTGGGACAGGACCCAGGATGCCCCGCGACCCCCTCTGCCTTCTCATGACACTTAACGGCAGAAGAGGAAGCGATGCTCAGTGGGATGGCTGCCCAGAGTGCACTGCTCCGAACACCGCTGCAAGTGCCACAAGTGTGAACACGCTATTGCACAGGCAGCTGACAGTGTGAACACACAATAGCGGTTTCCCTTCAGCACTCGCTGAGCGGCGCTGTAACTCCCAGTGTTGTAGCTCTGCCAGTGTAGACATAGCCTCAGAGAGACTGACTGCCAGGATCTCAAGACTGATCCTCTCTGGGGAATGAAGCACAAAGTCTACAGGCTATGCAGCCTTCACAAGTCTCCCTGTACCTGAAAAGGCTGCTAGCCCAAAGTGCTGGAGCATCTATGCCATTACCTGGTTCCTAAACTGCAGCTACAGTTCCTACTCCAGGTGAATCCAAAGACCGAGAGGTGCAGAGATCCAACTCCTTATAATCTTGGAAATGTTTTGTTCCTTTTTCTATTTTGTGTCAGTTTCTTTTTATTAACTTGCAGACCTCCCAGCCTTTCTATTAGATTGCGTGTAACAGTGTGGCTCGGGTGTGTGTGTGAACACTATTGAAATCTACAAAGGGAAGATGCTAGGAAGAATAGTTCCCCAAATCTGAATAGCCTTAAAACGCTGCTCTATGAAATGACTGAACGCACGCTCCTCACCTATGGAAGCATTGCAAGGCATTGAGCTGTCAGATGTGTATTGTTCAGCTTCTTTTACTGATGTCTTTCTAAGGTCTGTATGTGTTTTGGGGCGAGAGGACAGGAGAAATATTAGCTACACAATAGTGACATCTAAGGAGAAAACTGTAATTGGCTTTGAAGTTGTAGGCTAAATGTAAGCAATAATTTGGTTTTGGTATTGAAATATTCAGCTGGGTAAATCTGGGTTGCACCGCCTGGGTAAAAATCTCTGATTGGGGTTTTGGCATCACTAAATATGCCCCTGCCTTCTTGGGTTGCTCTTTTAGAGTTTATAAGGGTTGATTTTCTGCTGTATTAATCTGATGGTTTGACCAAATTGATGACTTGATTCCAATGCAATATCCATGTTAACTCATTGATTTACTGATTTGACCTGAACTTTGTCACTGTATTGTTTAACCCTTAGCCCTAGTGATGTTTATAGTCATTTAGCCCTAGTGATGTGTGCGCTTGGATTTATTTGTTCATGTTAATAAAACATGTAACTAGGATATTGAGTCAGTTCTTTTAATAAGCAACAGGGGCTGGAACTTGTATTTGTATATTTCCCTTTAATTCAATCTCCATTTTCTTCATTTGATTACTCTTCTAAATTAAGGAATCTGCAGCAACAAAAACTGACCAAACCTTGGCTGCCCCATTCTATACCCATCCAGTAGGAGTATAGAACAAACACTTCCTGGAGCAGGTATTGTAACACTGGACTGTAAATACAGATGCATGTTCCCAAGGTTTGCTGTCTTTCTCAAATCCTGGGATAAGGGTGACACCTACAGCTCTGTGTAATCACGCCTGGCAGGAAGGAGACGCTTATGTGCATTCTCTGGGGAGGCAGGGGGATCTGGGAGACCCTGGACACTGGGGGCTATTTACCCAGAGCTCAGGAGCAATCTGCTCAGGGGTGATGCAGTAGAAAAGGGCTGGGTGCTGCTTTCCCCAATCTCCCCACTTTCCCTTTCTTCCCCCTCCCCCCGCCCTCTGGCAGGGAGATGTGGTCACTTCCCTGCTCCCAGGGGCACTCACTCTCCCATAGCTGGATCGGCCCCTGCGAGTGCTAATAGGAGCGAGAGCCTGGGTGCGGGTCAGTCCCTGCAGCTGCTCTGGGATACACAGAGGCAGGAGGAAGAGCAGAGATGGGGCTAGTTCCCACCTCAAAGTCCCTGGCCTGGTGCATACAACAGCTGAAGCTCGGGTTGGGCTTGAAGGAGCTGGAGCAGTGAGGAGCTGGTAGGAAGGAAGGCAGGAAAAAAGCTGTGGGGAAAATCCTGGAGGCGGAACTCTGTAGGGTACGAGACACTGCTGGTGCTGCTGCCTCCAGTGTGAGCTGGGAGCCAGGGCTGCTGCTCCGGCCCCAGAGGGGCTGCTCCAGGCAGACCCGGATTAAACTTTTGTGGGCCCGGTGCCCAACATATTTGTGGGCCCCCATGGGGGCAATGGTGCAGGGGGGTTGGTCCCTGGAGCGAACGGCTGGCCAGAGGCAGCATGCCCCTTCCCCTCGGGGATGGGCCCATGCAATGCCACAGGGTCTCCCCACTCAACACTGGAACAGCCCTCCGATTCCCTATGGCCAGAGCCCCCCCGGACCCGCTATGCCCAGTGCCCCCACCAGACCCTGCCACAAATGCACAGTGCCCTGCACAACACCACCCCTGCCCAGGGCCACCTTGCCCATAGCCCCACCACAACTGCCCAGTACCCCAACAGAACCCCCACTCCCTAGTGCCCCAGCACACACACATCTTCTCCATCCCCTCACAGCCCAGCACTCCCTCCAGGCCCTCCAGACACCCACTCCCCCACGCCCTGCCTCCTGGCCACACTCACCAACCCTGCTGGGAGGCAACTGTCTGCTGAGCTGAGCTGCCAGGGCTGGTCCCGGGGCGGGGACCCCCAGTCAAGCCCCCCACACTGTCTTCTTCCCCCCCCCCGCCCACTGGCCAAGACTGGCCAGGCTTCTGCACCAGTTCCAGGTGGCTCAGCTCTGGGGAGACAGGTGGGGCCCCACAGGTGGTGGGAAGCAGAGACTGGCTGGAGGTGCACTGTGGTCTCACCAAGGGGCAGAGAGAAGATGGTGGGTGGGGCCAGGGGGTGAAGAGGAGCCCTTGGCAGACAGGCCGAGAGGAGCAAGTGGTGGGGGGAGCCAGCGGGCTGGCAGGGTCACAGTGGAAGCAGAGCAGACTGGCTCCAGGGACAGACTTTCACGGAAGCACTTTCTGTGCCCATCCGAGGTGGGGACTTTCTCCAGCTGGACCCAGTCCCAGGCTCTGCCACCCCTGGCTAAGAGCTGCAGGCACCAGGGGCCAGCACTGGGTGGGCAGGACAGAGATTCCGCCCAAAGTCTCTGGGAGCAGCTGCTCTCGCAGCCCCTGGGGATCTGCTCCCGAGCAGGGAATGTGCTTGGGCAGGTCCTGGACAGTGATGGAGCCACTGCCCTCACGCTGCCTCAGGTGTAGTGTGAGAAACTATCTGTAGGAATTTCCTACTTAGGGTGTACTGAGCATGCTCACATGAACTGAGCATGCTCAGTAACATCTGCTGAAGCCACTTCCCTTCACCCTGCCCTTTCTTGGAATCAGATTCTGCGGACTGCTATTTACAGGGATTAAAAAGGGGCAAAGGGGGCAAATCGGAGGAGGGGGGTGGCCGGGATCTGAGGAAGGGGCGGAAATTGACTGGTCAAGGGGGTCAAGCAGCTGGAGGCAGGGTTAGGATGGAGGCTGGGGGGCAAAACTCAGGGCTGAAGGGACTGGGGTTAAGCCCGAGGGAAAGGCGCTGCCAGACGGTGACAGAGGGCAAAACCCCGGCAGAAGCAGGGGCAGAGGGGGTAACAGTTACCTCAGTGGACTGAGACACCCGTGTTTGCAAAAATGGGGGAGGGGCAGAGGGCCTTTTTTATTTCCCCTCCCACAGACAGCACCTCTCAGCATAGGCTTCCCAGGGCTGGGTTCTTAAAGACACAGGGCACCCCAATGCCTAGTCACTGTAGCTCCTCTCTGTCTGATGTCACCTACTGAGGTGCTGTAGGAGACTTAATTCAGTGAAATACTTTCTCATAGCAGTTCACAAATTTGTCTTATCTGCTGCTGGGATTCCCTGAATTACTCTTATCACTTCATCATTTAGCTCTGTTATTGTGCAGATGCATGTCATTGTGCTATTTAATTTCTATTTTACTGTGATACTGCAGGGCCAGGGAGCAGTGGGACAATGGTCTTATTGAGCGCCGGGATGGGGGCAGGCGCTAGCGCACCCACTGCTAAAAGCCCCTCCCCAGCCTAGGGAGGAGCTACTAAACCCAGAACCCAACCAAGTTCGGGGGACAATAAAGGCAATAACAGGAACAGGTGTGGAGGTCAAAGGCCCAAAACTAGGGAACCAGAAGGGGACATTGAGCAGAGAACCCCGGACAGTGCCCATTGCTCCTCGAAGGCATTGAGAGAGCTGGTGGATGGTGCCCAGAGGAACTCTGCCCAGGTATGTAAGCGGATAAAAGAACAAACAACAGCCCCCAGTCGCAGGGGCCCCCCTCTGCCAACCTCCTCTCCCTGGTGTTATGAATGGCCGCCATGGCCGGGAGGAGGTTGACGAGGTGGTCCCGCGACTTCATGGGGCCTCGGATTGGGTGTGTGTAAATTAACAAGTGCGGGGAAAAGTGCAGCCAGAACCTCAATAAGCAAGTTAGGGCTCAGGGCAGGGGGTTGGGGTGCAGGAGGGGTGTGGCAGGGGGCTCAGGGCAGGGGGTTTGGGGCTCAGAGCAAAGGGTTGGGGTGCAGGAAGGGTGCAGAGTGCAGCAGGGGACTCAAGGCAGGGGTTAGAGGGCTCAGGGAAGGGGTTTGGGGTGCAGGCTCCAGCCTGGCACCACTTACCTTGAGCAGCTCTGGGGTGGCAGCGGTGTGCAGTGGAAAGGCAGACTCTTTGCCTGCCCTGGCCCCGCGTCACTCCCAGAAGTGGCCACATGTCCAGCAGTGGCTTCTGGGGGTGGGGTGGGACAGGCGACTCTGCCACGTGCTGCCTTCACCTGTGGATACCACCCCAAAAGCTTCCATTGGGCACGGTTCCCCATTCCCAGCCAATGGGAGCTTTGGGGGGCGGTGCCTGCAGGCGAGGGCAGTGCATGGAGCCCTCTGTCATCCCCCCCTGCCCCCCCGCAGGGGCTGCATGCCCTGGGACTGGCAATCCCGTGGCCCGGATTGAAAGCCCTGATGGGTCTAGCCCACAGTTTGCCCTCCCCTGATCTATACACACCCCTGAGACACAGTCAACTTACTCCCCATCCCAAGTAAATCCCCTTCTGCTCCTTTCATGTAGATGCCAGGGATACTCCCTCATGCTGTGTCCCTGCGGCCTCAGGCAAACTCTCAGCTCCTGAAGCCTCTGCCACTCACCTAGCACCCCAGGGGCCAGTCCTAACCCTGGTTGTTGGAGCTGAGACAGTGCAGGAGCCTTCCCTAGGTCCACAGGTCTGTGGCTTTGGGAGACGGAGATTGACTGAGACATCCGAGTGTTGGAAACCATATGGCCACCCTTTAAATCAGGGGCCTGTTCCAGCCCTGAAACTGAGCTGCCAGGATCCCCCCCCACAGAGCAGGGTGCCCCAAATTACAGCCTGCAAATAAGCATGTGAAACTAACTCCTGTTCTCCCTGCATCACAACTGGGGGTGGAAACACCCCTCCATTGCCATAGGGTGTGTGGGCCTCATGCACCGTGCAGCCATTCATGGAATGAGCACTTCTATCAGCAGCCCTGTGCCAGACTCAACAGCCCCAAAGGGGCCATGCTGGGCTACTTACACCATCACTGCAGATGTGCAGCATGTCCAATTGCAGCTGGGAGGCTTTGCTACCAGGGAAGTCAGGGCCTGGCTTCATTCTCTATCCAGCCCATGCTGCTATTTATACCAACAAACGCTACATTTGTGGACAAGTGAAATCAATCCCAAAGCTCCCTTTCATCAGCCCTGGAAATTCATTTAAGCTTATGTTTGGCCGCAGAGAATTAAACAAATGTGTCTGTTAACAGAGGGGAGTCGAGTTCAATCCCTTGTCACCATCAATGTGCAAACCAGGACCCTGCTGCTTTGCATTCCTGATGTTCTGGCTGCATCATGTGGCCATTCGGTGTCAGTCCTTTAGAAACCATATTTTCCTCATAGACACACATGAGCAGATTGATCTACAAAAGGAAGGTGATTCTGAGGCAGTTCTGGAGGGAGAAGGGAACATTTGCAGCATTACTAATTATTATATTACAGAGCATTAATGTTACTGAATGGTATGTCTAACCCTGCAATTAGTTAGATGCAGAAACAACCAGCTCTATGGGTGGCAAATTTACAGAGACTCTGATGCTGATCATGAAATAGAAGCACATTACCTTCAAACAGCTGCTATTTCAATGCCTCTGGAAGTTACAGAAAACAATGATCTGTGTTAAAGGAAAGTTGCCATTTCTCAGAGCCCCAATTTCTATTGTGTGTGTACAGGAAGGTTTGAATGTGTAACAGGTAGTTTGGTAAAGCGTAGCTATTTTATGTTTGTAACAGGCTCCTGCCCACCTCCAGCAGAGGTTTCAATCACATACTATGGCAACTTACCAAATGTCACACAAACTAGTCCATTCCTCCCCGTATTCAGTCTCTGACCAGAATGTTAGAAGTTAGTATCACAATAGGAATAAATTAAAAGCTGGGATTAATCAAAGCTGGGATGCAGACAGAGCCTGTTCTATAGCTGGTGAAGTGACAGGGACACACTCCCACTAGTGCTGGTTCTGAAATAACAGCAGAAGCAGATTGAAGAGAATGAGCTCATGTGGGAGCTATGGGCAGCTGCCCTGTCAGTGCATCACTCATCTGGGAGGTGTTACACAAAACACAGCACTTCCCCTCTGGAAGAGAAACACT
>NW_020664821.1:10275-12519 GCF_002925995.2 Terrapene triunguis | reverse complement strand
AAGACTGTCCTTGTGGATAAGGCATTGGGGTGAGGATTGAGGGACCTCAGTTCAATTCCTAGCTTTGTGAATTTTGCCACATCCCCCATCTTCTCACCGCCCCTGTTTCCCCATCCGTAAAATGAAGATAATGAAATTTGTCCCCTTCTCTACGTGCTTAGAGATAGCTGGAAGAATAGTGTCCTGCATAAGAGCCTGAGGAGGAAAATTGACCCATAGTCATTATTGAGAGGGAGGGATAGCTCAGTGGTTTGAGCATTGGCCTGCTAAACCCAGGGTTGTGAGCACAATCCTTGAGGGGGCCATTTAGGGGTCTGGGGCAAAAAATATATATATTTGGGGATTGGTCCTGCTTTGAGCAGGGGGTTAGACTAGATGACCTCCTGAGGTCCCTTCCAACCCTGATATTCTAGATTCTATGAAATGTCCCAAAACAGGCACTGGTAAAGGAATTAAAGCAAATATAAATTATTTCAATAATAGGAACAATACTTAACACTAAGCATCTTTAAAGTGCCTTGTGGACATTAACTAATGAATCTGTGGAGCATGTTGCAAAGTGAAACACCATTATCCCCAGTTTACCATACATAGCATTAACCTGAAACAAAAAACTTGCACCACTGGTTAGAAGCATGGGTGGAAACCCCAGATTTAGGCACCTACATCCCATCTTTGGCTCCAGGGCAATCCACTAAACCCTCAGGGCACCTAAACTCACTTGGTAAGTGGTATCTTAAATGTTTCAGGATAAACCATTGCATGAACACTGCAGCCTCACTTTAGGCATCCATTCATCTCCCATCTGAATCTCAGAGCAATTCACAGACTGGGAGACGATAGAAATTTGGCCGTCTAAGTCTTATACAGGGACTGATCCAGTAGGTGTGCTCAGAGGCTGCTTACTGAATTGGGTCCCATTCATAATTTGGCTTGAGAAGGAGGTGCCCCCCCTTGTAACTTTTAGCCAGTGGTTAGAGATCTCACCTGGGATGTCAGAGACACAAGTTCAACTGCCCCCTCAGACAAGTGGGTGAACAGATGTCTCCCATCTCTCAGGAGAGTGCTCTAACCACTGAGCTATGGCGTATCCTGAGATGGGGCTCCCTCAGCCTCCCTTGCTGAAGCTGTACTACTGTGGATAAATAATTCACTTTATATAGGATCCATTAATTAATAATACAGGCTTAACTAATTAAATTAATAAAAATAGTTTATCATGCTAAAAAATACTTTTTTTTTCTGCAGAAAACATAAACTTTTCTGTGGAAAAAAACCACTTTTGTTGAAAACCCAATTTTCTGTCAAAAAGAGGGTTGATAGAAAATTTCCAGCCAGCCTAACTCACCAACCCTTCATATGAACCAGCCACTAGAGGGAGAAAAAAAACAAACACTGGCAATGTAGGTTACATTAAGATACCACAGTGATGAGAACGATATAAATATCTAGTCAGCTAGTAATCTAAAAAATGATATCAGGCTGAAATCACCATATTTTATTCATCAAAGCTTGGAAAAATACAGAGGTCTCATAAACTCTGATAATCACCCTCAGAAAAAAGCCTTAGGTACTCTTTCCAAGGATTATATTGAAGTGAGAATGGTGCATAATATTTTATTATTATCTGACTGACAAATTTTTATAACCCTTTTTTTGTTGTGTTCACCTTCTAGGCTCCTTAATCTGATGTCAACGTCTCTCCAGCTCTCTTAAATAACATGAGTTTTAATTGAAAAAAAAAATCACAGTGAATGAACGTGACTTTTGTCACAATATTGAAGATGCATCTCGCAGAAAAGAGGTTAAGCTAAAGTGAAAATAATAGAACTCATTCAGCATCAGTTTGATTAGTTAGACTAAATAAAACAAAAATTCAAACATAAATAATGAAAAGAAGTAGGGCTATATGACCAATGAGACACCTAATCCAAACGTCTTTAAAGCAATGAAATAAAAGCCAAATTACAACATTACAATTAGAAACATTTCCCACCAAACGATTTTTCAATACAGAACACAAAGTGAGAGCTCAAATGAGTTAATAGTCCCTACAGCTTCTGCAAATGAAACATAAAAACTGAGACACAAAAGGAAGTTTGAATACAGAACACCCAAACTATCTTTTGAATTAGCTATGCTGAGGCCATTGTCTAGACACACAAGTTTACCACTTTAGTTGAAGCCGTACCCTGTTTTTTGCGAACAGGGGCTGCTAACAGGGAGTTTCGCAAGGGAGTTCTC
>NW_020664821.1:0-10265 GCF_002925995.2 Terrapene triunguis | reverse complement strand
AAGGGAGTTCTCCAGGTGAAGGAGGAGCAATACAGCACCCTTTTGGGCGGACGGGGGCTGCAGACGGGAGTTTGACAGAGGGAGGCTTACGATGGTTAGGAAGACCCGCAACACCTGTGCCAGCACTGCTTCTGTCTCCTCCACCTGCACCTGTAGCCAGACAGAGCGCCTGAGCATGGATGCTTCTACCCAGATCCTGGTGTGGTTTTGCAGAGACTGTAACTTGCAATTTCCACTTACTGATATCCAGGCTGGGGGGACCATCCAATGTGAAAGGTGCCTGCTGGTGGAATCTCTCAGGCAGCAGGTGGCAGAGCTACAGGAGGAGGTGGCTAGGTTGAAAAGCATCCGAATCCACGAGCAATTCCTGGACAGTGTCCATGTGGAGACAGCTGAGGTAGCTGTCCCAGTACACAGGACTGCTGATACACCACTGGTGGAGGAGGAGATGGCTCAGGGTGGACACTGGCAGCTGGTTACTTATGGCAGCAGGCAGTGCTCCACCCCTGCTCCGAACCCTCCCGCTGTGGTAATAGGTAACCGTTATGCTCTTCTTGATACAGGAAAGAAGGCATTACCCCCTACAGTAAAGGAGGAGAAGCCTCGTACCCCTAAGGCTGGGAGGTCTGCTGCCACCACTGCGAATAGGAAACGTAGGGTAGTGGTGGTCGGAGACTCTCTGCTGAGGGGGACGGAGGCGCCCATCTGTCGCCCTGACATTTCATCTCGGGAGGTATGCTGCCTGCCGGGAGCCCGTATCCGTGACGTTACGGAGGCATTGTCGAGGATTATCCAGCCCTCTGACTACTACCCCATGCTACTCATCCATGTGGGCACAAATGATACTGCGCGGTGTGACACTGAGCGGATCAAGAGTGACTACAGGGCTTTGGGAGTACGAGTGAAGGAGTTTGGAGCGCAGGTGGTATTCTCTTCGATTCTTCCTGTCAAGGGTAGGGGCCCGGGCAGAGACAGATGCATCATGGAGGTGAATGCCTGGCTGCGAAGATGGTGTCGCCAGGAGGGCTTTGGCTTCCTAGACCACGGGATGCTATTTGAGGAAGGACTGCTAGGCAGAGATGGCGTTCACCTTTCGAGGAGGGGAAAGACCCTATTTGGACACAGACTGGCTAACCTAGTGAGGAGGGCTTTAAACTAGGTTCGACGGGGACAGGTGAGCAAAGCCCGCAGGTAAGTGGGGAACATGGAGACCTGGGAGATGGGTCGGAAACGAGAGGGAGTGTGGGCTATATTGGCAGAGAGAAAGGAGGGTCAGGACAAAACTGGGAGGAAAGATCAAACCAGTATCTTAGATGCCTATATACAAATGCGAGAAGTATGGGTAATAAGCAGGAAGAACTGGAAGTGCTAATAAATAAATACAACTATGACATTGTTGGCATCACTGAAACTTGGTGGGATAATACACATGATTGGAATGTTGGTGTGGATGGATACAGCTTGCTCAGGAAGGATAGACAGGGGAAAAAGGGAGGAGGTGTTGCCTTATATATTAAAAATGTACACACTTGGACTGAGGTAGAGATGGACATAGGAGATGGAAGTGTTGAGAGTCTCTGAGTTAGGCTAAAAGGGGTAAAAAACAAGGGTGATGTCATGCTAGGAGTCTACTATAGGCCACCTAACCAGGTGGAAGAGGTGGATGAGGCTTTTTTTAAACAACTAACAAAATCATCCAAAGCCCAAGATTTGGTGGTGATGGGGGACTTCAACTATCCGGATATATGTTGGGAAAATAACACAGCAGGGCACAGACTATCCAACAAATTCTTGGACTGCATTGCAGACAACTTTTTATTTCAGAAGGTTGAAAAAGCTACTAGGGGGGAAGCTGTTCTAGACTTGATTTTAACAAATAGGGAGGAACTCGTTGAGAATTTGAAAGTAGAAGGCAGCTTGGGTGAAAGTGATCATGAAATCATAGAGTTTGCAATTCTAAGGAAGGGTAGAAGGGAGAACAGCAAAATAGAGACAATGGATTTCAGGAAGGTGGATTTTGGTAAGCTCAGAGAGCTGATAGGTAAGGTCCCATGGGAATCAAGACTGAGGGGAAAAACAACTGAGGAGAGTTGGCAGTTTTTCAAAGGGACACTATTAAGGGCCCAAAAGCAAGCTATTCTGCTGGTTAGGAAAGATAGAAAATGTGGCAAAAGACCGCCTTGGCTTAACCATGAGATCTTGCATGATCTAAGAAATAAAAAGGAGTCTCATAAAAAATGGAAACTAGGACGGATTACAAAGGATGAATATAGGCAAACAACACAGGAATGCAGGGGCAAGATTAGAAAGGCAAAGGCACAAAATGAGCTCCAACTAGCTACGAGAATAAAGGGAAACAAGAAGACTTTTTATCAATACATTAGAAGCAAGAGGAAGACCAAAGACAGGGTAGGCCCACTGCTCAGTGAAGAGGGAGAAACAGTAACAGGAAACTTGGAAATGGCAGAGATACTTAATGACTTAGAAAAGTTAGATGCCTGCAAGTCACCAGGGCCTGATGAAATGCATCCTAGAATACTCAAGGAGCTAATAGAGGAGGTATCTGAGCCTCTAGCTATTATCTTTGGAAAATCATGGGAGACGGGAGAGATTCCAGAAGACTGGAAAAGGGCAAATATAGTGCCCATCTATAAAAAGGGAAATAAAAACAATCCAGGAAACTACAGACCAGTTAGTTTAACTTCTGTGCCAGGGAAGATAATGGAGCAAGTAATTAAGGAAATCATCTGCAAACACTTGGAAGGTGGTAAGGTGATAGGGAATAGTCAGCATGGATTTGTAAAGAACAAATCGTGTCAAACCAATCTGATAGCTTTGATAGGATAACGAGTCTTGTGGATAAGGGAGAAGCTGTGGATGTGGTATACCTAGACTTTAGTAAGGCATTTGACACGGTCTCGCATGATATGCTTATCGATAAACTAGGCAAATACAATTTAGATGGGGCTACTATAAGGTGGGTGCATAACTGGCTGGATAACCGTACTCAGAGAGTTGTTATTAACGGTTCCCAATCCTGCTGGAAAGGCATAACAAGTGGGGTTCCGCAGGGGTCTGTTTTGGGACCGGCTCTGTTCAATATCTTCATTAACGACTTAGATATTGGTATAGAAAGTACGATTATTAAGTTTGCGGATGATACCAAACTGGGAGGGATTGCAACTGCTTTGGAGGACAGGGTTATAATTCAAAATGATTTGGACAAATTGGAGAAATGGTCTGAGGTAAACAGGATGAAGTTTAACACCGACAAATGCAAAGTGCTCCACTTAGGAAGGAAAAATCAGTTTCACACATACAGAATGGGAAGAGACTGTCTAGGAAGGAGTACCGCAGAAAGGGATCTAGGGGTTATAGTGGACCACAAGCTAAATATGAGTCAACTTTGTGATGCTGTTGCAAAAAAAGCAAACGTGATTCTGGGATGTATTAACAGGTGTGTTGTGAGCAAGACACGAGAAGTCATTCTTCCGCTCTACTCTGCTCTGGTTAGGCCTCAGCTGGAGTATTGTGTCCAGTTCTGGGCACCGCATTTCAAGAAAGATGTGGAGAAATTGGAAAGGGTCCAGAGAAGAGCAACAAGAATGATTAAAGGTCTTGAGAACATGACCTGTGAAGGAAGGCTGAAAGAATTGGGTTTGTTTAGTTTGGAAAAGAGAAGACTGAGAGGGGACATGATAGCAGTTTTCAGGTATCTAAAAGGGTGTCATAAGGAGGAGGGAGAAAACTTGTTCACCTTAGCCTCTAAGGATAGAACAAGAAGCAATGGGCTTAAACTGCAGCAAGGGAGGTTTAGGTTGGACATTAGGAAAAAGTTCCTAACTGTCTGGGTGGTTAAACACTGGAATAAATTGCCTAGGGAGGTTGTGGGATCTCCATCTCTGGAGATATTTAAGAGTAGGTTAGATAAATGTCTATCAGGGATGGTCTAGACAGTATTTGGTCCTGCCATGCGGGCAGGGGACTGGACTCGATGACCTCTCGAGGTCCCTTCCAGTCCTAGAATCTATGAATCTATGAATGCTGAGCATCACGTTGCCTAACTTTCAGGTGCCTAGAAAAATCACAAGAACACATTGCAATCCACAAAGCTGATTTGGGGGCCTAGACTCATAGACTTTAAGGTCAGAAGGGACCATTATGATCTTCTAGTCTGACCTCCTGCACAATGCAGGCCACAGAATCTCACCCACCCCCGTAACAACCCCCTGACCTATGTCTGAGCTATTGACGTCCTCAGCTTGTGGTTTAAAGACTTCAAGGTGCAGAGAATCCTCCAGCAAGTGATGAATGGGGAGAGACAGGCGCCTTAGAATGCAATCCACAAAAGCCAGCACACTAGGTGGGGCGCTGCCTAAGTAGCCAGTAGGAGATGTGGAGGAGAGGGGTGTGTGCTAATGTAACTCACACACCTCCTGGGTGTGGTGTTCTGTCCCATCTAGTGGCACCGAGACCACTTAAAGAGAGAGATAAAATGAGTCTGCTCTACAGCCTTAGCTAACAGGCAGTTGGCTTTTAGCTCATGCCCCTAAGTCCAGGCTTCTGGGAGGCACCGGTCTCTGCTTGAGATCCACAAATGGGAACCGGTCAGGTGGCTTAGGCATCTAAAGAATTTCTTGGGGGAACAAGGCATTTCTGCCTCTCTCCAATAGCCAAAGGGGGTGGGGGGGGTTGGTGCCAACCCTATAACTTTTAGCCTAGTGGTTACAGCACCCACCTCCAGCTGAAGGGGGAATTGAACATGAGTCTCCCACATCCAGGTGATGCTCTACCCACTGGGCTAAACGTACTAAAATGGGCAGCACCACCTCCACGTCCTCCTTCAGCAGCCACCTTTTGAAAGGGACCCCTTCTAAGAGGCCATTTCTGAGCACACCTACCAGATCAGACCCTGCACATGACTTAGGCAGCTGAACACCTATCTTTCTCCTGCTTCATGAATCGCTCTGGGGCTTAGGCAGGAGATGAGCATCCAGACACCTAGAGGGAGTCAGCAGTGTGCGTGCTCAGAGGCAGAAATATAGGTGCCTAGGGAACTTACCCCGAAAACATAGGTACCAAGTGAGTTTAGGTGCCTACGGGGTTTAATGGGAGTCTTAAGGAAGACTCCATTAATGGAGCTATCCTGTTTACAGTAGCTGAGGACCTGGCCCACTGGTCTCCTCTCAGACACCTACTTTCTCTGACCACAGTCCACAGCGTCTTTATACCACATTCTTGCCAAAAAAGGAGCAGATCTGTAGAGAGTCAGCTTTTTACATCCACTCAGAGGGGAAAACTTAACTTTTTGCCCCCATTGAGCCCCCTCTCACATTCGCTGAGCTCCCCACAAAGACATGCAGGACCAAGGCCATAGGGGATGGGTCTCACATAAGAACATAAGAACGGCCATACTGGGTCAGACCAAAGGTCCATCCAGCCCAGTATCCTGTCTACCGACAGTGGCCAATGCCAGGTGTCCCAGAGGGAGTGAACCTAACAGGTAATGATCAAGTGATCTCTTGCCTGCCATCCATATCCACCCTCTGACAAACAGAGGCTAGGAACACCATTCCTTACCCATCCTGGCTAATAGACATTAATGGACTTAACCTCCATGAATTTATCTAGTTCTCTTTTAAACCCTGTTATAGTCCTAGCCTTCACAACCTCCTCCAGCAAGGAGTTCCACAGGTTGACTATGCGCTGTGTGAAGAACTTCCTTTTATTTGTTTTAAACCTGCTGCCCATTAATTTCATTTGGTGGCCCCTAGTTCTTATATTATGGGAACAAGTAAATAACTTTTCCTTATTCACTTTCTCCACACCACTCATGATTTTATATACCTCTATCATATCCCCCCTTAGTCTCCTCTTTTCCAAGCTGAAAAGTCCTAGCCTCTTTAATCTCTCCTCATATGGGACCCATTCCAAACCCCTAGTCATTTTAGTTGCCCTTCTCTGAACCTTTTCTAATGCCAGTATATCTTTTTTGAGATGAGGAGACCACATCTGTATGCAGTATTCAAGATGTGGGAGTACCATGGATTTATATAAGGGCAATAAGATATTCTCCATCTTATTCTCTATCCCTTTATTAATGATTCCTAACATCCTGTTTGCTTTTTTGACTGCCGCTGCACAATTCGCTCCGTGGGCCTGAAAGTTAAGGTAGCATGAAAGTTGTTTCATTTGATAGTGTAACACATGGGCTTTTTTACTGCAGCATTTCACTGTGTTTCTCCAGGGGAGGAGACCTGGATCTTAGTCCCTGCACTCAAGCAGAGAGCAGGGCAGGGCAACTCAGCTAGAAGGACCCAGTAACTTCCAGCATAGGGGGTTGCAGTTACCTGACATGCTCAGTAGTTGTTCTGACGTTGTATAGAAAGTTTTCATTGTGTGACACTCACTTGGCAGGTCACTCACTAGTCATCCTCTGACAGGTGAGCCAATCAGAGTGCAAGGGTGGAAAGGTTATACATACAGGTGTGACACTGGGAGACCAGGTGCCAGCTCATGCCAAGGTCCCCATGCCTGAATTGAATACTAACAAATACATAGCTGGAATCAGTCTGGCTCACCTGCGTGTTAGTATGGTTAAAATAAATCTTATAAATCTACTATAAGAAGGTGTTTAGGGTTTAAACTTTATTGAATTCTTGTGAGTTGCTGCATGCATTAATCTCAGCTGTATCCCATATTGTAAGGTAATAGTTAAGCATTTGTATTGTGAGCCTCTGTGACTGTGCAAATCACCAGACAAGAGAGCGACATTAACTAGTGTGAAGTGCTGGTCTCCAACAGAAGGTGTTACATCCTGCCCAATGGGGGAAGGCCCTTCAACACCAGATGGGCTATTGTGGGACATTAAAGAGGGCAAATGTTTTCGTTATTCTGCTTTTTCCCCAATGAAGATGAGTCATGAAAATGGATTCCTCCTGTCAGCTTAATTTGCAGCTCAGAACACAAGGGGATACCCCCCCCCCACCATCCTCCAGAGCTGCTTGGTCTCTGAAGGGGAAGGTTTTCTAGGCATAAACAAGCAGTCCCCAGCTGTTTAGCCTGGGTTAGCCCTAAAGGACATACAGAGCTTGCTTATTGTAGAAGTTTCTGTTATCTTTTGAATTTAAGATTGTATTTCATTTGTATATCTATATTTACCCGCTTTAACCTTTTAAATAACTCGTTTCCTTTTTCTACTGATAAATCTGCATATAGTTTATTATAGGATTGGCTACAAGTATTGTCTTTGGTGTGAGATGTAATGTGTGATTGACCTGGGGTAAGTGACTGGTCTTTGAGATTGGGAGTAACCTGAATATTGCTACAAGGAGTCTGGTGGCACCTTAAAGACTAACAGATTTATTTGGGCATAAGCTTTCGTGGGTAAAAACCTCACTTCTTCAGATGCATGTTTTTGTAGATACAGACTAACACGGCTACCCCCTGATACCTGAATATTGCCATGATTCTTGGTGTAAGAGACCATCGGTCATAAAGGCAAGACAGGCCAGAGTATCAAAGGGGATGGTCTCTGACTCCATGTTTAGGCTGCCAGAGCGCCTGAGGAGCTGACACTTGATAATTGGTCATTGAACTCTAAGTACACAGCTCACAACCAATTTGGGGTTTGTTCCCTGGTCCTTAACAGTCTGCCCTACGGTTGGTGCTCATGCTCATGAGGCTCTGCAGACAGCTTGACGACAGACATTACAGATGGTCAGGTTGTGGATTCAGCCGCTGATCGACATGTGTCTGCTGTGAGGGCTGGGTCCCAATCCCTGTTAGTACTTTAGATATAGGCTACAGTCTTCTGTTTCACCAGCAACTGAGAGGCCCAATCAGCTATTAACCCTAGGAGTGGACTTACTAGCTGTGGAGATTCCCAGATGTTTGCTTACTGGCAGGGCTCTGAAGTGTTTGGAAGGACTCCGATGCTACCATTTCTCAAGCTCTGAGAGGCCAGCTGCCCAACACTACATACTAGGGTCATTCTATAGAGACTGAGAAATCATCTCTGAGAGAAGATCATAGGAGATGTGTTAGTGTGTGTGCAAAAGTACAGAAAATGTTATGTTGAAACCTTATATTTGAATCTTCATAACAGAAACAAAAGGGGGAAAGTCTGCAGAAGGAATGCCGCAGATTTGCCGTCTAATAGTGGCTGTTGAAAAGTTATTCAGAGTATTCCAAACACTATTTACAGTATTGTAGACTATTTACAAAGTGTTTTGTGTTCATTACATTTTTGTTTTCCTAAGAAAGGGTATAGTACTCTGTCTTTAAAAAGTGACTGGAGACTATTAACATCCATTTCTCAGGGTCTTACATGCAAGGTTTAACTGTGCAACGCTTTCTGAAAAGTCCTAAGACAACAGAACCCTGGTCTGGGTGTCAGCAAAGAGTTAAGCTGAGATGCAGGAGGAAGGGGAATGTATAGTCTACAGAATATTACCTGACCATTCCCTCCCCACTCCTCCGTACAGTAGCATTTACTTTCATGGTGAATTGAAATACCTTAAGGGATATATAAAATGCTCAGAGTATCGACTGTGATCCCCAATCACATTCTAGAACTGAATTATGTTTGAAAACAAAATTGTTTAAAATAAGTTTTCTTCTTTCATTTACCTGTCAAGACCTGGCCCTCAGGAGTCTGAATTTTCCCTGCTATTAGAAACAGGGTAAGTTTTCCTGAGGCCAAAGTGGATTTCTGTACTTAAGGGTAGGCAAGCCACATACAAACTCTGCTGGAAGGCAAAGTTCGCGCCAGATTGGGAGTAGCCTAGAGCAGCAGAAACTTCAGATCACTAAATCTGGAAACATCGGACTTGCAGTCTTCCCTTCATTTTTTCAGGCTACTCCTTTGCTAGAGCTGAGGACACATAATGCAGTTAGGAATATACTTTTCATGCATCACTTTAGGTGTTCATGGTGTGATCACCTTGCAGGTGAAAAGCTCTTATCTGACAGTCTTGAGATCAGGACCTGGCTGGTAAGAGCTTTGCAGTTTACCTTTGAAATGTCCAGTGACCTGAACCCACTGTTTAGGTGGTGCATAGGAGGAGTAGGCTGGCATGGGTGAAATTGCTGCACTGCAGCTCCATGACTTGTCTTTGGGCTGTGGGGGGACGCTTCCACTCCTCAATCCCTAGGGCTCCAATTATTCATGCCTTGTAGGTGAGGAGAGATGAATTTCACATGGCCCATTCCGGCTTCTTTCACACTGTTTGCATTTGTTGTTAAAGCATGTTAGAATGGTTGCCAAAAAAAATGTCCTCGCTTTACCAGAGTACAATGTCATTGCGTGGGACATGCTGGGAACAGGCAATACCGCTACTACATGGCACAAAAGGTCAACTATGTACATTTTAAGGGCCAACAAATAACCTGATGGTGTCCCTTGGACTCTCATTGATCTGGCTGAGATATTTAGGTGTGACCAAGGCCCAGTGGAGAGCTGGCATCTTTGAAATAAGGTTGTAGACACTAGGAGCTAAGTTCTAGAACCATGCAAATGGGTCCCCCCCAAACAGCTCCATATATACCATCAGAATGCAGCAGTATTCTAGCCCTATGATCAGCCCTGCTATATGAGTTACTCTTACCAGGAGCTCAAGAATATGTATGTGATGGTTTGTGAAGAGCCCATTTATGGTTTCATCTCTCTTTACCTGATAGTTCCTACTATTCTGTGTTTTATACTTGCATAAACATCCAGAACAAATTCCCCAACCACCAATCCCCATTCTGGAATTCTCCTCTATTCACTGTATCATGAGAGCCCATGGGAGGGCGGTTACACTGATTTGATGGGGATTGGGCATGGCAGGGCTTTGATTGTGCCCTGAACAACATTTGAAGGCTCTGGAAGGATTCAGATCCAGTTCCATTGCTAGGCACGGGCATTCTACTGGGTGCTTATGCATAGCGCCAGCCAACATTTGGTTCAATGAGGTGTCTGAATGGGTTTTCCCAGATTTAGCAGGTGAATGTAGCAAGATGCCAAGTTCTTGTCATTACCACAATTAGCAGATTGTGTCCTGAGAGTGCCAGGTATCTACTGCCTGACCAAAGCAACAGCTACTGGTCCTGCTTTTCTAAACACAATTCACTCCGCAGCTCTCCTCCTCACCCCTAGCCATCATAGTGGAGCAGAATGAGCGAGAAAACACTCTCATGTTTGCAACACTACTGACCTTTGGCTGGATCAGACCCAGACCGCATTACAATTGCGGTTACTAAGGCCTGGTCTACACTGGGGG
>NW_020664820.1:41898-64130 GCF_002925995.2 Terrapene triunguis | reverse complement strand
CCCGGAGAGCAGGGATCTGAGAGTTGGGGTTACGCTCCCGTCTCCCCTGGGCTCTGCTGCTCCCCCCCCCCCCCCCCCGGGGGGCTCAGGTTTCTAATGGTGCCTGGGAGCCACCTGCCTCCCCCAGGCTGCTTCCTTCGGCAGACGCCAGGCCTAGCCCCTAGCTCCCGCCCGGAACGGGCACGTCGGCTCAGCCCGGCTCCACACACAGCCAGGCCCAGGGTCTGACAGCATCCAGGGGGCGGGGCCAATCCTCAGCCGAGCTCCGTGGCGACGGCCCTGCCAATCCCTGGGCAGCTCAGGAAATGTTGCCTCCATTCCCGTGTTAAACGTCTGAGCAATTCTCAATTCCAGGGTCAAACCCTCCTCTGGCCCCAGCCCCCCTGACATCCGCAGCGAAATTCATCTGGAGTCCCCCAGAAATTGGTCGCTATTTACCCCACCCCACAAAGGGAACCCAAGTGTCCCCGAGCCCTGACCCTCAGCTCGGCCTGGTCCCCGCAGGGTCTGGCTCTCAAAGCTTTCAGCCCCAGCACCTTTCGCCCCGACAGTCCATTCCCGCCAGCCTCTCTCACCGAGAGGGGGTTAAATGTTTGGATCTTCACGCGGCAGGTGCCTGGGAAGGACCCATCGGGCGGTTCACAGAGTCCCACAAAGGGGTTTTTAATTCAAGTGCAATTTGCCTCTAACCCAGCGCCCCTGCGGCTTAGCGCTTGCTTTGCTTGGGAGCTACTGAGCAGTGACAATAAACCAGCTTCTAGCACATGAAAAGTTGAAGCGCCGTGAATCATTTCATCTCCTGTTAAAGCATAACCACCTCCCGCCGCTGGGCTGGGCTGGGAGAGCCCAGAGGGTGAGATTATGGTCTGTCAGATTAGCACTGACACCCCCTTGTGCTAGGTGCTGTACACACAGAGCCTGAGACACACAGTCCCTGCCCTAAAGAGCTCGCAGTCTAACTAGACACAGGGTGGGAGGGGAAACTGAGGCACAGGGAGGGAGGACTTGCCCAAGTTCACAGGCCAGTCAGTGGCAGAGCGGGCAACATGTCAGCAATCCAGTGCTCTGCCCACTAGACTGTGCTGCCTCTCAATCCAACGGTCAGTAAACTAAGGAAAAAAAGGAAAAGGTTAAGGGACATAAGGGCCTCACCCGGTGGGCACTGGGACACCCCAACCAGCCGTCTCCGGGACGAAAGGCAAGTTCCCAGTCTGCTCCTCCCCCATCCCAGGCCTCCCTGCCAGGCCTTGGCTGCACTGCGGTGACATCACGGGTCGGACACCTGCCCTGGTGATGGCCATGGACCCTCAGGTGGCAGGATGCTTCTCCCTCCGAGCCCGGCCTGCAAGGCCACTTGTTGGCCATGTCTCCTTGTGCTGGGCCCTCTGGCTCTCCCCAGCCGCTCGCTGCCCTTGGCTGCAGGGTTACGTGTGGCACGGCCGGCGCCTGCTGGCCCAGCTCTGCGCCCGCAGCTCACCCTGCAGCTCGGCCCTGGCTCCCCGTTGGCGCAGCTGATCTGCGCTGCCCCAGCTCCTGGCTCTGCTCCGCCCAGCTCAGCTGCTGCGCTCCCCTTAGCTCTGCCCTGCTCTGCCTCAGGCAGCCCCTGGGCTCCTGACTCTCTCATTGGTCTGTTTCCCTGTCAATCGGGCTAACATAGAGCTTTGGCAGCTCCCCATTGGTCCAGGGCACTGTCAGTCCCAGGATCCTGATTTCTCTTTGGCCCTTCCCCTTTCTCCTGGAGTTGGGACAGGGCAGCCATGCTGCTGAGCCACCATTTCCCCGCCGAATTGGGCTATTGGTGGATGCCAGTGGTCATGGCTGGCAACTAGCCCAAAGCACCACACCCCGCGTCGGCTCATTAAATCCCGCAGCTGTCACTCACCAGTACCCCTGTGCCCGGCAAACATGCCCTGCGCAGGCAGGGGCAGCCCGGCCCTCCCTATGCCATCTGGCTGCCAGGCCCTCACCGCGCCCCACCGGGTCCCTCCCCTGCACCCGCAGCTGCTGGATCCCACCCAACCTGGCCTGGCCCGCCAGGTAAGCGGAGCCGCCAAACGCCTCTTGGCTGGGCTGCCTGCCCTGCTGTGGGACCTCAGAGTCCAGCCAGGAGGGGTGACAGGCCAGGCCCCGGCTCCCCGCCCTGAGGTGGGGAGAGACCGGCAGTGAGGTGCTGACTGTCAGGTAGGCACTGCGTCCTGGGCCTGCGCCAGCCACCCTGCCATAATGACAGGGAGTGTGACACAGTCCCCACCTCGAGAATGTGGCCACAGGTACCCCCTCCAGCACCCCCCAGATATCCCCTCCAGCACCCCGAAATACCCCCTCCAGCACCCCCCAGGCACCCTCTCCAGCACCCCTCAATACCCCCTCGCGTTCCAGTACATACCCTGATCTCGGTCACTGTGTGTCTGGGCAGCGCCTGGCGTGATGGGGCCCTGTCACGGACCCACACATCGTGCCCACTCTTGGCCCCGTTCTTGGGAACCCCCTTCAGTGTGACAGCTCTTCTCGGGGGTCCACTCTGCCTCCTGGAACTGTACCTCTCTGAGCCTTAGCACGCATGTCTCTCCCCGTGGGCCCCCTCAGGGAGTCCACTCGCTCTGGACCCCCGGGGCCTCCACGCCCAGAGGGAATAATGCAACCGTGTTCTCTAGCCTGGAGCGACTCTCAGCCAGTGTAACACAGGAGGATTTATTGAGCGTCTGAACCCAGCATAGGAAACTCTCAGGGCCTCAGGCCTGGCCTTCCTCAGCACAGCACATCCAACTCTCTCCTGCATCCAGGTGGACTCTGCCTGCTCTCCCTTTCCAGTCCAGAGACCCTGCACTTTCCAGCTGGGCATCTGATATCACCGTCTCCAAGCCCCACCTCTATCCATTCTCTTCTATCCAGGTAAACAGGGTCGCCTGGACCTCCTCTCCTCTCTTCTGTCCTCTGTCCCCCTCTGGCTGGCACCGGCTGGTCAGGTCACCGGGGTCCTCTCTCCGCAGCCCATTGTCCTCCCACTGGCCAGAACCGGCTGACGCGGGTTGTGTTGCTGTCAGCGCTCTGCGCCGCGGCGCTCGGTGAGTTCGGATCCCCCCGGGGCTGGGAGAGCTCAGAGGGTGAGATTATGGTCTGTCAGAGTGGCACTAAGAGGCCCCACTACGCTAGGTGCTGTACACACAGAGCATGAGACAGACAGTCCCTGCCCTAAAGAGCTCACGGTCTAACTAGACACAGGGTGAGAGGGGAAACTGAGGCACAGGGAGGGGAAAGGGTTTTGCTCAAGCTCCCAGGCCACTCAGTGGCAGAGCAGGGAACACACCCCATGGCTGCAGTCCAGTGCTCTGCCCACTAGGCTGTGCTGCCTCTCAGTCCAACTGTAAGACAAATAAGGGAAAAAATAGAAAAGTTTAAGGGAAACAAGGGCCCCACACTCTGGGCAGGGCCGGCCCTAGACTAAACCGCGCCCCAGGTGAGCAGCGTCTTCGGCTTCATTTTTATCTAAGCTGATAGAAACTGTTTTTATAACTGAAATGTACTAACCTGAGGAAATTGATCTGTGCCCCAGTCTTGGGTGGGCCAGCATTAAATAGTGTTACTGCAGGTGGGAGCGTTAGAATGGAAACCCTCCTCCTTTAGTTCCCAAGGGCGCTTTTCTCGCCTCTGCCCTCGCAAACGGACGCTCAGCGTCCGAGAGATCCCAAGACTGGCCAAAGGCATTTTCCAGCGATAAAATAGCCGGCGAAGCCCGTCTCTCGTCAGCCATCGTCCATCCAAGACATGTTGTAATGAACCTGAGTTTCGAAAAGCTGCGCCCACCACGCGCGACTGTGCCCGGCCGAAAAAGAACAAGGAGTCCTTGTGGCACCTTAGAGACTAACACATTTATTTGAGCATAAGCTTTCGTGGGCTAAAGCCCACTTCATCAGATGCATGCAGTGGAAAATACAGTAGGCAGATATAGATAGATATATTCAGAGAACATGAAAAAAATGGGTGTTGCCATACCAACTCTAACGAGACTCATCGAATAAGGTGGGCTATTAGCAGGAGAGAAAAAACTTTTGTAGTGATAATCAGGATGGCCCATTTCAAACAGTTGACAGGAAGGTGTGAGTAACCGTAGGGAGAAAATTAGCAAGGGGAAATCGTTTAGTTTGTGTAATGACCCGGCCACTCCCAGTCTTTATTCAGGCTTAATTTAACGGTGTCCAGTTTGCAAATTAATTCCAGTTCTGCAGTTTCTCGTTGGAGTCTGTTTTTGAAGTTTTTTTGTTGAAGAATTGCCACTTTTAGGTCTGTAATAGAGTGACCAGGGAGGTTGAAGTGTCTCCGACTGGTTTTTGAATGTGACAGGTGTTGGCCAATTCGACATAGGGTCTTTATAATTGTCTGAACATTCCCCACGTCCAGTGTCCTGTGAATTGTTCAAGAGTGTTTTCCTGTGCGCCGGGAGCCGGGGCTTTTCAGCACCCCCCCAATAACAGCTCCAAGAAACGCATAAGAGTCAGTGACATGGGCCCCGGCAGGATGGTTGGCTGAGTCCCCGGTCGCCGGGCACAGGGTTGTGTGCTGGGGGGGCTCAGACCTTTGCTGGGATAACCAGCCTCTGGGGGGAAAGGCAGCCCGGCACAGACGGCTCGAATGGGACTTTCTGGCACATCTGGTTTAAATGGGACCTAAGCAGCATCAGGCTCTTGTGCCGGCTTTTGCCATGGTGCGGCAGGGGCAGTTTTACCCGGGTGAGCTGAGCACGTTGGGATCTGCCCTGGCCTCTCCCCAGGAGGGAATGAGTGTGGGGACGCAGTTCCCTCCTGACTCCACCAGGGGGTGATAGCCCATTGCAGGGCAGGAGCCTTTGGTAACAGCTGCTGAGCGGGTGCATGTGGGCAGGTGGGGCCCATCCGCTAACCCGCCTGATGCATTTAACAGCCCAGCCTGGCGCTAGTGCCCGTCTGGCTAGAGCTGGATCCCCCCGAGTGCTAGGCCCCGATCCAGCCGGGCGCCCGTTTTTCCCCACTCTCAGCCCTTTCGGCACAGGGAAGTGAAGAGTTAACCAAGGCAGCGACGTGTTATCGCAGGGGCGGGTCCCCAGTGCAATCCCACCGCTACCACCATCTGTTCTGTTCTCTCTCCATGTCCTTGGCCCGCACCTGTCAGTGCGGTGCCTCCGGCGTTAACCATTAAACAGGACTTCCTGTTTGCCGCAAAACGCAGCAGGACCGAACAGGGGAACGAGTAGGGTTGCCAGGTGTCCGGTTTTCAACCAAAACACCTGGTCGAAAAGGGACCCTGGAGGCTCCTGTCAGCACTGCTGATCGGGCTGTTAAAAGTCCTGTTGGTGGCGCAGCGGGGCTAAGACAGGCTCCCTGCCTGCCCTGGCTCCGCACAGCTCCCAAAAGCGGCCGGCATTTCCCTGCAGCTCCTAAGCAGAGGCGCAGCCAGGGAAATTTCGCATCACCTCCGCAGCTCCCATTGGCCAGGAACCGCAGACAATGGAAGTTGCATGGGTGGGGTGTGGGCAGTGCGCACTGCGCAGAGCCACCTGACCGTGCCTCCGCCTAGGAGCCGGACATGCCGTCCGCTTCCGGGAGCAGCGTGGAGCCAGAGCAGGCAGGGAGCCTGTCTTAGCCCCACTGTGCTGCCAACCAGGAGCCTCCTGAGGTAAGAGCCACCTGCATCCCGAACCCTCTGCCCCTGGTCAGAACCTAACTCCCTCCCAGACCCCGCACCTCACACTCCCACCCACACCCCCTGCCCAGGCCTGAGCCTAGGGTGACCAGATATCCTGATTTTCTAGGGACAGTCCCAATACTGGGGGCTTTCTCTTATGTAGGCACCTATTGCCCCCTCCCCCCGTCCCAATTTTTCACGCTTGCTAGCTGGTCACCCGACCTGAGCCCCATCCCACACTCAAAATTCCTCCCAGGGCCCGCACCACGAACCCTTTCCTGCATCTCAACCCCATGTCCCAATCCTGAGCCCCCTCCTGCACCCCAAACCCCGCATCCCTGGCCCCAGCCCAGAGCCCACACCCACAGCCAGAGCCCTCAGCCCCCTGTACCCAACCCCTGGCTCTGGCTCTCCTCTGCCCCCAGTCCAGCTGCGCTCCCCTTAGCTCTGCCCCGCTCTGCCTCAGGCAGCCCCAGCTCTCACAGAGGATGGGCCCCTGGGCTCCTGCCTCTCTCATTGGTCTGCTGACCTGGCATTTGGACTAACATAGAGCGTTAGCAGCTCCCCATTGGCCCTGGGGACTGTCAGTCCCAGGATCCTGATTTCTCTTCGGCCCGTCCCCTTTCTCCTGGCGTTGGGACAGGGCAGCCGTGCTGCTGAGCCACGTTTTCGAGCTACCGGTGGATGCCAGTGGTCATGGCTGGCAACTAGCCCAAAGCACCGCACCCCGCGTCGGCTCATTAAATCCCGCAGCTGGCACTCTCCAGTACCCCTGTACCCGGCAAACATGCCCTGCGTGGGCAGTAGGGTTCCCAGGTGTCCAGTTTTCGACCGAAACACCCGGTTAAAAGGGATCCTGGCAGCTCCATTCAGCACCGCTGACCGGACCATTAAAAGTCCAGTCGGCGTTGCTGCAGGGCTAAGGCAGGCTAGTCCCTGCTGTCCTGGCACCGCGCTGCGCCCCGGAAGCGGCCAGCAAGTCTGACTCCTCGTCGGGGGGGGGCCCACACGGCTCTGCGCGCTGCCCCCGGCCCGAGTCCCTCCCCCAGCTGCCGGATCCCGCCTGCCCTGGCCCAGCCCACCAGGTAAACAGAGCTGCCAAATGCCTCTTGGCTGGGCTGCCCATTCCACCATGGGACCTCAGAGCCCAGCCGGGAGGGGTGACAGGCCAGGTCCCGGCTCCTCGCCCTGGGGAGGGGGAGAGGCCAGCACAGAGGCGTTGACCGATGGGCTGGTGCTGCGTCCCGGGCCTGCGCCAGCCACCCTGCCACCATGACAGGGAGTGCGACACTGCCCCCCACCTCAAGAGTGAGGCCGCAGATACCCCCTCCAGCACCCCCAAATACCCCCTCCAGCACCCCCCAGGCACCCCCTCCAGCACCCCGCAATACCTCCCTCCCAGAACACACCCTCCCCTCTGTTGCCCTGGATTTGAGGCGGGTGTACCCCAGAATTTGATCAAGCTAAGGGCAACCATGATATGTGCATTCAGCTACCACGAATTAATTGAGTAAAACACCACCTATTTAGGGGTTCATTTGAACAAGCAGAGTTCTGAACGCAAGCTCAAACGCATTGGCAGGCTTGCAGTTTCTGCTCATCAAAATTTAAAAAAAACCCCAACAATTTAAAATAAAAAAACAACAACAAATCATTGAAAACCTTCAGTTTTGTGTGCCTTTACCGTAAAAGCTTATTAAACCAAAACGTGTTCAACATGGTTGTTAATAAATAGTTTATTAAGATTAAAAAAGGGAAGGACCCAGCCGGGCTCGCTATAATCTGTGTTTTATAAACGTTAGTTATAGAAAACTAAATATTGAAGTGTACTTTGGGGCAGCACCGACGGCTCCTCTGTGGGGACGGATGGGCAGCGGTGACCCTGTTGCTGCAGCTGAATAAATGGGGGCGCAGGGCGACCGGCTGCCCCCGTCAGGGCAATACATTAAATGAACAAATGGAGGAACAACCTGGGGAGCCCCAGCGTACGGCAGGATCCGGGCAGGGCGCCGGGTTGCTAGGATTTTGCAGCACGGAGAGGGCCCTGCCCAGCAGAAACTCACACAAGAAACGTCTGGACTTTGAGAGGGTCTGACCCTAACCACTAGGGCCCCCCTGCTCTGTCAGAGCCAGAAATAGAACCCCGGCATCCGGGACGCCAGGCCTCCCCCAACAACTTCTACTCCCCCGCTCCCTTCCTCGAGCTGGGACTGCAACCCAGAAGTCCTGGTTCCCAGCCCCACACATGGTTTGAGCCCCACGGCTTTGAGCCAGGGTCAGTCAGGGGCCATTCTAACACTGGCTGCCCTCGCTTGGGGGCAAAGCTCGGCAGGTCCCAGCGGCACCCGTGTGGCAGATCCACGTTCCTGTGGCGCTGCCGCGCCAGCCTGGCCTGGGATCTGCCGGCTGCATTGGAGCAGCTGGGCCAGTCTCTGGTTAGGGGGTGGAACCTGGGGACTTGGCTACGGAGCCCAGCCACAGCTGTCAGGCTCCAGGCCCAGGTCCGGAGTTTAGATCTCAGCTGGGCCTCGAGCTCCTACAGATCTGTCATCGCGGTGTCATTTCCAGTCTGCTCCGCTGGACCCTCTCCCAGCACCGGGGATACGGACTGTGATTCCCCAGCGTGCCCAGGGCATGCAGAGGGAAGGGTCTGGCTAGTTTCAAGGTCGCCCTTTGGCATGTTCTGTTTTTCTGCTGCCCCATAAAAGCGTCTTTAACTTCAGGTGCCATCCAGTGAAATGTCCCGGGGGATTGTTCCCTCTTCTGGAGCCACTGAAAGAACTGCCCCGATTTTAAACAAATGAAAAGGAAAGCGCAGGGAATCTTCCCATCTGCAGAATTATAAGAATAGGTTGTGGGTGTGAAACGGGAGGGGCCAGGGAATTAGCAATAAAACAACGTCTGTCAGGCCCCATCCTCAGCAGGTGTAAGTAATACCCAGCTCTCACACCGTGCCTTTCGCCAGCAGAGCTCAGAGTGCTTCATAAAGAACCAGTATCCACCTCTTATACGTGGGGAAACTGAGGCACAGAACGGGGTCACCTGTCCAAGGTCACCCAGCAGGCCAGTAACTATACACAGGGCTCCTGAGTGCCACGCCACAGCTCTACCCACTGGGCCACACTCCCTCCCACCGCGGCTACAGTGCCCTTCACCAGGGTGTGTCCAGCTCAGCTCAGCAACGACCCAGAAACCCGCCAAGAAGTGTCAGAGCCAGGCGACAAGTTCAAATCCCTAGAGTTTGTTTTACTTGTAATTTCAAAGAGGTTTGGGTAATTTCCTTCCAACTCTGCAGCAAAAGCCTCCTGGCTCCACTTCCTTCCCAGGTTCTCTTGACCCCAAAACAGCCGCTCCCGGTATTGCTACACACATGTGAGCCCTGGTGCAAGACCCTGCCTCTGTCTTAAGCAACTGCCCGCTCTGCAGTGACATTCCTCACCCCGTCCCCACCCTCTCGGAGATCCCGGCATCCTGCCGCCAGAACGGTTATGGGGGGGGGCAGGGGAAGCCATAGTCTCCAGTGAGCAAAGCACAAGATTTGGTCTGATCTTTTTTTCTTTAAACCTAAAGATCGCAAACCGACAAGCCAGGAAAACGCAGACGCCCCCTCTGTCCGCACGACAGCCACTTCCTCCAGCTCCTTTCATGGGTCCACAATTGCTCGGGCAGCGTCCCCTGCACCGGCAACGGGATCAAGATTTCAGTCCCAATCCTCACAGGCATTTAGGTGCCCAACTCCCCTGGGGACAGGGCTGGGGACAGCAACGGTCACCCTCTTCGCACCATAGCGCTTTGCTTTTCTTCTTCTAAGGCAATGTCCCCTCAGTGAATTTCCACCGTCGACTGTTGTCAGAGTTTAACTGATTTTAATGAACTGGAAAAAAAATTACCCTGATTGTAACAAATACAATAATTGACGCGCCGGGAATCTTCCACCCCGACTTTTAATACCAGGAATTTTTAGAGAGCTGGGGGGGTGGAGGGGTGAGATGGGAGGAGCTGGGGAAGGAACAAGACAGGGTTTGTCAGGCCCATCTTCTGAGCTAGTGGAAATCAGCGTCGCTCCCCAGAGGTGGGTCTGGAGCTTGAACTGTCACCTCTAGGTCACTGGGGGATCCAGCCAAGGGCAGGAGGGGCAGCGTCAGCACCTGGTGAGAACTGCTCCAGGGCCGGTGGGAAATGAGTTGGTCCAGTGGTGAGAGCAGGGAACAGGGACTCCTGGATTCTCTTCTCAGGTCTGGGAGGGGAGTGGGGTGCAGTGGTTAGAGCAGGAGGAGCTGGGAGCCAGGACTCCTGGGTTCTGTTCCCAGCTCTGGGTGGCAGATGGGAAGTCCCCACATGGCCAAGTATCCACATATCACACACTGGTGCTGACTGACCCCTCCAGCATCCCATATCCTGGTCAGCGCCCGGACTTGCACTCAGCAGTGCATCCTCTCGCAGTTATTTCTGTATCACTTGCATTTGTCACTGCGCCAGCACATGGGGCAAGCCAAGCAGAACCCCTCCCCCCCCCGGTACAGACAGAGATGAGGCGCTGGGGGGCGATGACATTGGGGGCAGGCATCAGGGCAAGGATTAAACCCAACTCAGCCCGATGGGAGATCCAGAGACAACTCCGAGAAGGAAGCTGTAATATTAACCCTCTCCTAACCAAAACCATTAGTGTGACACTTCTATAAACACTGCCCCTATGACCTGAAATCAGGGTTAATAGCAAAACTCCCCGAGATGTAACCACAGCTGGGAAACAGGCCGACCAATGTGCAGATAGTGAGCCAGGGTTTGATAGAAAACCTAACAGAGCTGGAACGGGAGCAGAGGATGGGGATCTGGCCCAAGCCGAGACCCACACCTGGGCAGGGGGGACACCACCCTGAGAAACTCTGTGTTGGGCGAGACAGAGCAATGTGCCATATGTGGTCCCCGGGCTCGCTTTACCTGGGGTTGCCCCTGAGTCCCGGCGCAGTGCTGGGAAGGCCGGCTGCACCCCCCCTAGGGTGACCAGATGTCCCGATTTTATAGGGACAGTCCCGATTTTGGGGTCTTTTTCTTATATAGGCGCCTATTACCCCCCACCCCCGTCCCGATTTTTCACACTTGCTGTCTGGTCACCCTAACCCCGCCCCCACAGCGTTCCCTGTGTGACTGAGCCTCCGGAGTGAGGGGTCACCCAGCAGCGCGACGCTGGCGTAGGATACTGACGCTGAGTGTTCACACCCCAAACCACCCTCCACCTTCATGATGCTCCCTTCGGCGGGCAGCTCCATCAGCTCCCAGGAGCGGCAGGTGGGAGTTCAGGGGAGACGCGCACTGGATGGAGAGATCCTGGCACTGCTGAGAGCATCATTAACCCCATGTCGCGATGCCCCTCAAACGCCCCCCTGGAGGGGAAATGTGGGTTGATGTTCCCAGCGCAGAACCCTTCGCTCTGCCACAGCCCAGATCTCTGGGCAGCCCCGTTACCAAGCCGCTCTGTGTTCCTGGGGAACCAGGGTGCAGTACCCAGCTGTCTGACTCATGAAAGACCGTCTCCCCCCGCCCCCCAGCCTTTGCTTGAACCAAAATCTGCATCAGAAGAAAGACTTACAAAAAGCAACGGAAAGGCGTGGGAGACACACCTAAGCCCCTGGGACAAGGGTGACAGGATTGAGGAAACTCCCCTGGTCTCATTTGCATCGAAGATGGGCCAGGGAGGCATCCCCATTAGCATACAGAATGGAGAACAGAGATTCCAAGGCAAGAACTGCAGGGAACTCTGGGACCAGAAAAGCAGGGAAGCACGGCATGATGGGGGATCTCTGCTCCAGATGTTAATGAACCCAGGCCTGCACACACCCAGCTCAGCAGTTACCAGACCAATTCTAGTAATAAATCCTTTATTGGGATCCAAAATACTGAATCTGCCTAATTGCATTGTGAGCTCCCTGGAAGGAACACCGCCCATAACCAGGAATGATCAGTTCCTATTGTCTAGCCTGAACAAAACAACTTTGGTATCCTCCCTTGTCTACACATAAACAAATCTAGTGTTCTCCCTTGAACCATTGTTGTTTCTCTACAAAACATCCTACCCCTGCTCAAGTAAGCGTTCTGATGCCCGGATCCAAAATCTGCATCAGTTCCATTGGGACTTCATCTTCCCCTGACTGATCGTGCTGGGGGCTCTGCCTGTCTCCTGCCCTCCGGACCCTCAGCTACCACCACCACCTGGGACCCCCGCTCGATTCAAGCTTCATGGAATGGTGAGAACCCAGCTCTCTCTCTCGGTACTGTATAGCCTTCTGACCCTGACTTGTGGGATCAGTTATAGTTTCCTAAACCTGACTTTTATAATCAAGTTTAAGTTAGATTTAAAGAATTTTTTCACTTCAAAGTCCCAGAAACAAAGGCAAGGTTTTCATCTCGAGGCCAAAAGACCAAAACATCAAGACACTTGATCACGGCCTTGGATAGACCAAGAGACTACCTACACTTGACCAGAGCTCAAAGAGCCGAGATATAACAGTTTTGTTTGGCTCCCTATGGTTATTACCTGGCAATAAATAACTTTCATGATTAAGCTAGTTGCTTCTCTCTCTCTTTCTCCCCCTCATGGGTGTTTTTTTTGGGGGGGGGGGGTTCCTTATTCGCTCTCCTCAACGCTCCTCATACCTAAGCTAAAAGATCCCTGCAGTGCCCCAAAATCCTGTGGGGTTTCCTCATCAAGTGGGTTACGACCAGAACAATTGTAACGGGAAAGTGGGGATAGAGACGTGCTGACCCTAGGACATGATTAACCTGCTGCTCTCAGACGCGCTCTGTTAATATGTGTGAGTCTGAGTCTGGAGGAACCGAGGTCCTGCAAGATAGCTCCAGTGGGAGGGAACTTGCAGCAGGGAGAAGTTAAGCTCCGTATGAGAACACAAGTGACACAAGCAGTACATTGATAGAAGTACAGAAACCTTCCCTCTCCCCCCCCAGAAGAGTAACCCTAATAAATGAGCGTACCCCAAAGTAACTGGCAAAGCTGGTAACAGCCCCGAGAAGGATTGGGGGCTGGGTGTGGGTGTTGCCAGGTAACCCCTCTTCTGTGCTTTGGGGGTGCTATTAGGGCTCCGAAAGCAGACGGGGGGATTGGACCCCTCAGTTAGCTCCAGGCTGCATGGGACTGGGTGAGAGAAATGCCCACGAACAGCTGGCCAGGAGAAGGGGGGATCCCGGAAAGCTCATTAACAGGCGGGTGGGTTCGCTGATTGGTTTAACGCGTGTTCTCGGCACTGCTGGCACCTTACCAAGGTGTTGTTTGGAGGGAGCTGGGCAGTGCCGGAGCTGTGGGGCTCACAGGGCTTGTAGCCTCTGAGGGGGCGGGAAAGCGGCCGGCTCGGCCAGTCTGACTTGCTGGGGATAGCACAGTGCAAGCAGGAAACCGTGCAGCCTGGAGCACCCGGCAGGAGGGAGAGCGAGGCGGGTCCCCGCCCACGAGAGGTGGCGGCTGGCGTGCCAGGAGTGCAGGGTGGGTGCCTGGCCGGCCCACAGAGGGGCAGGACCGGTGCAGTTGCCCTGAGCGGTGACACCGTCATTGTCCCTTCCTCAGCTACACGGAGCTCCGGCCATCACCTAGCCGGGGGCGGCTACAGCCCCCTCCCCGCTGTGCCGTGAGGCTCACAGCGCCTGGCGCTCCTCTACCCTGTTCCCCAGCGCAAGGGTTGCCAGGTGTTCGGTTTTTGACCGCAACGCTGGGTTGAAAAGGGACCCTGGCCGCTCTGGTCAGCACTGCTGACGGGGCCATTAAAAGTCCGCTTGGCTGCCCGGCTCCACACAGCTCCCAGGAAGCTGCTGGCATCTCCCTTGGGCTCCTAGGGTTAGGGGTGGCCACGGGAGCTCTGTGCGCTGCTCTCCCCACCCCCAGCGCCGGCTCCGCATCTCCCATTGCCCAGGAACTGCAGGGGGACGGCACCTGCAGGCAGGGGCAGCGCGCAGAGCCGCCTGGCCACGCCGCCGCCTAGGAGACAGAGGGTAATGCTGGCAGCTTCCCAGGTGCCCCTTGCGGTAAACGCCACCCAGAGCCCACATCCCGAACCCCCTCCCCTGCCCCAAGCCCCTGCCCTGAGCTCCCTCCCGCACCCGAACTCCCTCCAGTCAGGCCCTGTCAAAAGCAGAGGCTTGTCTGCAAGTCAGTGTCCGGCACACGAACTGGGCACCGGTATTGCTAGCATTGCTGAAACACACTGGCTATGGACCCACATTCCAACACCCCACCCCAGCCCACGGAGCGCAGTCTGTCGGCCCTGGCATTGCTACAGACCCCTGAGCCCTGCTGCAAGAGCCCGGCTTGGCCTTAAGCAACCGCAGCCCTGGTGAAATCCCACCCCACCCCACAACTCCTTCCTCCTCGGTGGCTGGGCTCCTGCCAGCATCCGCACGACCGTTTGTTGACCAACTACCTGGCCCCACCCGACATCGTCCTCCCAGGTGCTTATAGAGAGCAGTAGATGCTGGTGCCCGGAGCTCACTCTGCTCCCGGCTCTGCAGGAATCCAGGTGGGCACATGCCAGCCCCGCTCTGCACCCCACGGGGCACCAGTCTCCATGGACCAGCTCTGCCCCCAGCCCGGCTCTTCTTCCCGCAGCCCCAGCTGGGCAGTGTTAGTACAGCCAGGGCCAGCGCCGAGCCTGCTGCTCAAGGGGCTGCCATGGAGACCCGGGGAGCTCGGAGGGGAGGGGGATCTGGGCAGGGCTGGGATTCTGCCCTCAGGCAACAGGCTGGGCTGGGAGCCCGGGGCAGCCTGAGCGCAGGGGGATCTGCTACCCAGGGGCTCTGGGGGTGTTTGGTGCCAGCCCAGCAGCGCCCCCTCCTGGGGGTGGCAGGCGGCTGTGACGGGCGCGTGTCCCCACAGGGCCGAGCGAGAGGAAGATGCTGCTGCTGACACGGGTCGTGTGGCTCTCAGCGCTCTGCGCCGCGGCGCTCGGTGAGTTCGGATCCCCCCGGGCCGGGGGTGGGGGGCAGGGCTGGGAATCCCTGATGCAGCGCAGAACCCAGGGGGCGAAAATGCAGGCATGGGACATTAACAATGGAGGCGCCCAACTAACCCACCCCCTGGCCTGGTGCCTGGGCTGGACCTGCCCTTGCAGACCAGGAAATGTCCCTCGGCTCCTGTCCAGCCCATCCCTCCGCAAGGCAGGGCTGGGTCGTCCCCTGCCGCCCATTCCCCAGAGCCCTAGTGTTCATCGGCCCAAGGGATGAGGCCCCTGGCCCTGCCCACGGGGAGCCAATCCCAGAGCATCACACACCTTTAATGGATCCTGCACTTGGCCTCAGCAACCTACTGTGGCAATGAATTCCACAGGCTGATTGTGCACAATGAGCCTTTTCTCAGGGTCAGATGTTCTGACCATTCAGTTTCTGGGACATTGGGGTCTGTCCTGGCCGCCCCGTCTCTGAAGAGACCCGGCAGAAGGATCAGGGACAGAGAGAGAACAGAAACGCTGCAGGGCAGAGGGGACAGGCTGGAGGGATGCAAGTGACCGGAGGGGGCAGAGGAGACAGACGGGTTCTGAGCCGCACACCCTGGGCGGGAGCTTCCCCAACCCGGGGTGAGTTCAGAGCACTAGCCCCACCCGCTATCTCCAGCCCAACCCTTGCCTGGCCTCCCTCCAGCCCAGCCTGGCTCCCCATTCGCCCCTTTGCTGCTGGGGCGGGTGCTGCTGCACGGCGAGCAGGCTCCCGGCCAGGCCTCTCCCCAGCCCCCGTCTCATTTAACGCAGGGCTGCGCGTCCCCCCTGCACCGTGCACGGCCTTGGCTGGCCCCACCCCCACCCCATTGCCATGGCCCCACTCAGAGCACCGGCCCTGGTCCCGATCCTGCTGCGTGGGCTGGGGCAGGTGGGGGGCACCCACATTAACCCAGCCCTTTCTCCCCTCCCCCGCATGGCACAGGCTGCCCCCGCATCATCTCCCGCTCCCAGTGGGGGGCCCGGGCCCCAAAAAGCAGGGTCCCGCTGAAAACCCCGGTGCCCTTTGTCATCATCCATCACACGGAAGGGAATCCCTGCACCTCACAGGCCTCCTGCAGCCGGCAGGTCAAGGGCATCCAGAACTACCACATGAACACCCAGCGCTGGTCCGACATCGGCTACAAGTGAGCGGGGCAGGATGGGGGCCTCGCCACAGCTATGGGGGAGACTCGGGGCCACTGCCCACAAGCATCCACAGGGGGGCAGCAGAGACCATACTCGGGGTAGAGCTGGGGGCAGGGGGGGATTCTCCACAGCAGAGATTTGATTTTTATATTTAATATTTTTGGCTGAAAGGAGGGTATTGGGGAGGGTGCGCTCAGAGCCCCAGCTGGACGGAATGGGAGGCACAGACCGCCCCTGGCAGGGGGTGAGAATGGGACCCTGGCATAAGGGGAGGGGAGTGGTGGCACAGAGCCCCTGGCAGGGGGAGATTGGGAGGGGGCTGAGGGAGTCCCTGAAGAGCAGGGGATGGGAAGGGGCAGTCATGGAGCTGGTGGGGGATGGAGGGCCCCAGGGAGCCCCTGGGTTGTGCCAGGAGCTCGGCCGACAGACGCCACGCGGCCTGCGCCCTGCTCGTCTCTGACACTGCCCCATGCTGGCGTTATCGACGCCTTTCCCTGGGGTTGGCCCGACGCCCCGCAACGAAAACCGGGCCGGAGATTTTGCTCCATGAAATGTTTTGAGATGGTGATGTCGGGGGATGGAAACCCAGCTGGGAATTTCCTGCAGGGCGGCGGGTCCCAGCGCTGTTCTCCTGCCCCAGATCTGGGCTGGCTACAGCCCTCGCTCGCCCCCCAGCTGGGGCCCAGGGCTGCTTCCATAAGGGGTGTTACACACCGCGCCACCTAATGGCCAAACAGTGCAATACAGGTGAGGGCCCCGCCAATCCAGTCCCTTTCCTCAGTTGGTCTTTACCTCCATGGCAGAGGATTGAGTTTCTAGCTCCGAGGGTCCCGGGTTCAAACCCGGGCAGGGGCAGCGACGACCCTGGGGGAGCTGCCGGGAGCGATGGGGAGGGGAGGCTGCGGCTGACGTGCCTGTGCGGGTCTCACACTGCGCTCCGCCTGCAGCTTCCTGATCGGCGAGGACGGCAACGTCTACGAGGGCAGAGGCTGGAGCACCATGGGGGCCCACGCCAAGAACTGGAACTCTAAGTCGCTGGGATTCAGCTTCTTGGGCAGCTTCACCAGTACGTGGGTCCCGTCTGTACGGATTTCCCCAGCTAGGCCCCGAGGGGAGCTGGGAATCCCTCCTGCAGGGCTCCCGCCCACACCTGCTCTCCCCTGCTGACCTGACACCCAGCTGGCCTCACCACCATCCCGCTGGGCTCCACCCCTGTGGAGTTCCCCTTCCCCCTCCATGGGGTACCAGGCTGGGGCACTGGGCCAGGATAGGGGTGGGGGGAGGGACCTTGGTAAGCAAATGCAGCGGTGCAGAGGGGAGATGCAATGCTGAATGCGGGATGGGAGGGAGGGAGTGACATCGACGTGGTCAATCGAGAGCGTGGGCAGAGGGGGGTTATTTATTCAGGCCACAGTCACATCCCCTGAGCAGCAGAGAGGGGCCAGGTGAGATTAACAGGGGGCTGCTCTGTCCTGCAGGCAGAGTCCCCAACAATGCCGCCCTGAACGCCGGCAAGAGCCTGATCCAATGCGCCGTCTCCAAGGGCTTCCTGAGCCGCAGCTACACCCTGAAGGGGCATCGCAACGTGAACCCGACCAGCTGCCCCGGGAACGCCCTCTACGGGGTCATCAGCAAGTGGCCCAGGTTCAAAGCCTGAGTCCCTGCAGCCTTGGGGCAGCCCCTGCCCCTGCCCACAGCTTCTGCCTGCCCAAGCAGCACCGCCGCCCCCCAGCAGGGGGCAGCCTCGCGCTTCCCGCCCACCTGCTGCCTCCTGGGGCCCAGAGAGCAGGGATCTGAGAGTTGGGGTTACGCTCCCATCTCCCCTGGGCTCTGCTGCTCCCCCACCACCTCCCGGGGGGCTCAGATTTCTAATGGTGCCTGGGAGCCACCTGCCTCCCCCAGGCTGCTTCCTTCGGCAGACGCCAGGCCTAGCCCCTCGCTCCCACCCGGAACGGGCACGTCGGCTCAGCCCAGGTCCACACACAGCCAGGCCCAGGGTCTGACAGCATCCAGGGGGTGGGGCCAATCCTCAGCCGAGCTCCATGGCGACGGCCCTGCCAATCCCTGGGCAGCTCAGGAAATGTTGCCTCCATTCCCGTGTTAAACGTCTGAGCAATTCTCAATTCCAGAGTCAAAACCTCCTCTGCCCCCAGCCCCCCTGACATCTGCAGCGAAACTCATTTGGAGTCCCCCAGAAATTGGTCACTATTTACCCCACCCTAGAAAGTGAACCTGTAGCGAGGCGGGACTCACCCCTGTGGCGCCTCCTGCTGGTCATCTCTGGGAATTAGCATTTCCAGCCTCCGGAGCGCCCTCTGCAGGCTGGTGTCCCGATGCCGCTTGGCCCCCGTCTCTCTTCCAGGACTCCAGTGCTCCGTTATCTGGGGTGCTGCCCCTGGCAGTACACCCCTCAGTCTCAAGGTCTCCCCTCCCTAGGGAACTCCTACCCCCTCTCCCCACCTCGCCTCAGTCATAGGCTACTGCCAGTCACCAACTAGCCCCCGCTCCCTGGGGCAGACTGCAGTATAAGCCACTCATCACAGACAAGGGGTTTTTGGACCTGCAGCCTTTCTCTGCAACCCAGTACCTCTGGGGCCTTGGACAAGGCCCTGCTTTGCCAGCCTAGAGCTCCCTAGCCCTACTTCACTTCCAGTACCCTTTCTGCAAGCAGCCAAGCCCTGCTCTCTCCCAGCCTGGAGAGAGACTTCTAGGCCACTGGCTCACAGCCTTTATATACAGGCCAGCTGTGGCCTGATTGGGGCATGGCCCCCAGCCAAGGCTGCTTCCCCAGTCAGCCTAGTAGCAGCTTTCTCCCAGCCACAGCCCTGTCCTAGGGGTGTTTTAAGCCCTTCAGGGCAGGAGCGGGGTAACCACCCTGCTACAGAACCCCAGTGTCCCCGAGCCCTGACCCGCAGCTCGGCCTGGCCCCCGCAGGGTCTGGCTCTCAAAGCTTTCAGCCCCAGCCCCTTTCGCCCCGACAGTCCATTCCTGCCAGCCTCTCTCACCGAGGGGGGGTGAAGGGTTTGGATCTTCACGCGGCAGGTGCCTGGGAAGGACCCATCGGGGGGTTCGCAGAGTCCCACAAAGGGGTTTTTAATCCAAGTGCCATTTGCCTCTAACCCAGCGCCCCGGCGGCTTAGCGCTTGCTTTGCTTGGGAGCTTCTGAGCAGTGACAATAAACCAGCTTCTAGCACGTGAAAAGTTGAAGCGCCGTGAATTATTTCATCTCCTGTTAAACCATAACCACCCCCCGCCGCTGGGCTGGGCTGGGAGAGCTCAGAGGGTGAGATTATGGTCTGTCAGATTAGTACTAAGACACCCCCTTGTGCTACGTACTTGACACACAGCACATGAGACAGATAGTCCCTGCCCTAAAGAGCTCACAGTCTAACTAGACACAGGGTGGGAGGGGAAACTGAGGCACAGGGAGGGGAAAGGGTTTTACCCAAGCTCCCAGGGCCAGTCAGTGGCAGAGCGTGGAACAGACCCAAGGGCTGCAGTCAAGTGCTCTGCCCACTAGGCTGTGCTGCCTCTCAGTCCAGAGGGAGGAGGTGGAGGGAAACCAAGGGGGCGCTGGTTCTGCACGGGTGACACACAGACAGGCCCGGCAGGAAGGGGAGGGGAGCTGGGGTTGGCTCCTGGTGATGGGAGCTGGGGCTGCGGCTGGAGACCGGCGGGAGGGGGCTGGAGCGGAGGAAACAGCCATGCCAGTAGCAGTGTCCCAGCCCCACAGTGCCCAGGGCTGCCCAGCGTGAGGGGGCGCTATGGGGAGAGGGCAACAGCCCTTACGGGGCAGCTCTTTGTTACGAGAGTCGCTGTGGAGCAGCCCTCGAGCGAGGCTGGGCGCCCGGTGCCCCCAGGGCTGAACGAGCCCCAGAAACAGGAGGAACCCCTGGTGGGCCGGCAGCTGGAGGCCGCGCTGCAGAGAGCTGCAGAGAGCGCAGGCCTGGACCCCCCGCAGCCCCCGGTGTCCTGCCCCTGGCACAGTCCGGGTTCAGCCCAGTTATTCCTGCTTCTGAGCTGTGGGCCCCGGGGGACTTGACCAGCTGGGATCCAGGCTCCTCGCTGGGAGGAGGCTAGTCCAGGCCCCGGGGGCTGGAGCTCCAGAGAATGGGGGAAAGCCCACAAGGGAAGGCCCAGCCCAGGCCCTCAGCCTCTTCAGAGAGTGAGACCTCCAGGGGCTAAAGCAAGAGGGCCGGCCCCAGCCCCGCTGCAGCCCCCGACCCTGGCCCAGGCAGAGTCTCAGCACAATCTCCCTTCCCGTCCTCTCTGAGACGCCACCATCGTAACAGCTCCCCCGGCCCCTGCGGGGCTGCGACAGCCCGGGCCCCCCAGGCCGCCTTGCCTGGTCCCTGGGGTGTTTTGGCCACTGGCCCCATGGAGCTTGGCCCAGGAGTGGCGAAGGATCCCGTGAGGCCCAAGGAGAGGTTGGTCCCCTCGCCAGGGGAGGCTCTGGGCAGTCACAGCCACGGGTACTCGGCCAGGAAGGCAGCCAGGATCTTGCAGAGGTTCTCCACAGTCGGGGGGTGCAGGTTCTGCTCCGTGTCCTCCATCGTGTGCCAGACCCACGGGAAGGGGGTGGCGATGAGGTGCAGCACTGGCACTCCTGCAGCCAGACAGATACACGGACGGTCAGCGGGGATCCAACCCGGGACCTGCAGCGCTGGAAGTGCATCTCCAATAGCTGTCAGCAGTAGTAGGCTGTTATCCCCATGTGGCCCAGCCACTAGTGGGCGACTTGTAACACATTCTAAACCCACATACGGCCTCAGCAGATGGAGCCAGGCCCTCAGGCACCAGGGCACGACTTGACCTTACATCCAGGAGCCGCCTTCTCCCCTGACCTCGTGTGGAACAGATAGCCAGGTGGATTATGGGACAGGGGTGGCCAGGCCCAGAGACTAGATAGCAACAATGTAACTATAAAGTGTTTTGCCTCCCAGGAGCCCAGAGCCCACATTAATAGCACCACCACCTAGCTCTTTTCAATAGTGGATCCCAAAGCACTTTACAAAGGAGGGCAGTCTCATTATCCCCATTTTACACATGGGGAAACTGAGGCACGGGGAGGGAAAGGGTTTTGGTCAAAGTCATCCAGCAGATCAGTGCCCGTGCTGGGACTAGGACTCAGGTTTCCTGGGTCCCAGACTGTTGCTCCAGCCACTAGGCCACCCTGTCGGCATTCACACACAGCCGCCTCTGGGGTGGCGTGCGCCCGGCAGGCCCACAGCAACGCTTAGCAATCGCACTGCACTTGGGCTCAGCGTGGGGGCTGAGCTGCAGGGAGTGATGGGGTGGGGAGGGCTGTGGAGCTGGGACTGGAAAGCGCCAGGTCCGTGCCTGGAGCTACACGTGACTTTTCAGCCATCACATTTCTGATACATTTTCAAAATGAAGGATCCTCCCCTGCCCACAGCTCCCATTCCTCCCAAGGGCACATTTCGTCCCGTCCTTGGTCTCTCCCCCAGCTACCCCCAACAGGCCCTAGGTAGGTCAACGGAAGAATTCTTTCATCAACCTAGCACTGTCTACACTAGGGCTTAGAACAGTTTTACTACCATGCTCAGGGGTATGAATTTTTCACACCCCTGAGCGATGCAGCTGGGTCGACCCACCTTTCTAGTGTAGCCCAGCCCTCAGGCCCTCTGCAGACACAGGCAGCGTTGCGGTGTCGGTCACACCCAGCAATGGGCTCAGGCTGGCTGCAGACTCAGGCAGCGTCCATCACACCAGGCCAGGGTTGGAAGGTTTTCTTTGCAACGGTGAGGGTTGGAAATGTCCTCTTTGAAGTGAAAGCCGAGATTCTGAGTACATGACCCCAGCCACATAAAAGGGCCGGATCCAGACGGCGCCCCATACAGACACCTGGCTGCTAAGCGAGGCAGTGTCTTCCGGGTATCCCTCCACTCGGCATGCTGCGGCGGTGACTGGTAGCCAGGACAAGCCTATCTCCTTTCCTGGGGGAGCAATGGCTAGCAACTCCCGGAGACACCAGCCGTACAGTCTCTGTAACTGAACACACACATAGCAATGCCTTATCATACCAGCCGCTCACCCAGGCACCGGATGGATGCTTTGCTTCCTTCCTAGCAAGCGTATGCAGCCACCGCCAATATCCCACTGCATGGTTTTAAGACAAAGAAAAATGCGGCGAGTGCGACCCAAGCAACTTACTTCAGCACTTAGCCGAGCGGTCGGCCATAGCGATTGTTCGCCATTTGGTCTGTTCCTGCGGGGCCACAAGGGCTTGATGGCCTGCATGAGGGGAGGGATAGCTCAGTGGTTTGAGCATTGGCCTGCTACACCCAGGGTTGTGAGTTCAATCCTTGAGGGGGCCATTTAGGGAACTGGGGTAAAAATCTGTCTGGGGATTGGTCCTGCTTTGAGCAGGGGGTTGGACTAGATGATGTCCTGAGGTACCTTCTAACCCTGATATTCTATATAAAAAAAAAA
>NW_020664820.1:22559-41798 GCF_002925995.2 Terrapene triunguis | reverse complement strand
ATTCTATATAAAAAAAAAACAGACTCGGGGAGGCTACCCCCCGGCCTGCCCCTTCTGCCCAAGGCCCTGCTCCTCCCGCTGAAGCCCAGAGGCCCCTCTCTCAGCCCCAGGCCACCCGGCTCCCACCACAGCGCACTGGGTGGGCGGCATAGCCCTCCTCCCCCAGCCCTGGAGCACCCGGTGGGTGGTGCACCCCCCTGTGCGCCAGTCGAGTGGGTGCAGTCCTGCTCCCCCAGCCCCAGAGCGCCGGGTGGTTGGCGCCTGCTCTCCCCAGCCAGCACACCGGGCAGGCAGAGCGGCCTCCTCTCCCAGCCCCGGAGCGCAGGCCAGCCCGCCCCAGCCATGGGGGAAGAGGCCCCCGCAGCAGAACACTGGGAAGCAGAAAGAAACCTGGGGGCAGGGCTGTGCAAGGCCATTTGGGGAGGCCCTGCCTTCGATACCCGCCGCCCATGACGGCCTGAGAGTCCAACATCGGAGCAGAGTTGATGGTCCCATGTACTGGGGGTCTGCCTCTGGGCCACCCTCACGCCTCGGTTGGTGGGATTTTATCCCAGATGGTACAAGCCACCCAGAGAATGGTGTTCGCTGGAATGTCTTGTGGCATTCTCACGACATGGCCGAAAAGCATAAGACACCGTCTGTCTGTAGACCGGAGCGACCATAAACACCTGTGTTACGAATGAAGTCGTTCGACTTTACGCCCAGTATACGACGTTGGCATTTTCTGCCCAGTCTGAGCGGCGGCGTGTCTGTGTTTCGCAGCCATACAGCGGTACGGGGAGGACACAGCTCCAGTAGATCCTCTGCTTGGCTGTCGTGCTGAGATGATGTTGATCCATTGCAGACGACCCATGGCAGATGCTGCGCCGCCGAGCCGCTGGAGACCCTCCAAGGGAGAGATGGAGGAACTGGCGAGTATCGAGCCCGAAGCCGGAGTTCCAGTATTCAAAGAGCTCGGAGTCGCAGCTGGACCCGATCCTAGATTTGGCAGCTTTGTCGTTGACACACTCAGCCCAGCTCCGGCTCGTTCGAAAAGCAGGAGAACCAGTCGCTTTTCCACACTCCTTAAAGCACACACACCGATCGGAGAAATCGTCTTCACCCATTTACCAACAATGTGTTATCTCTGCCTGGCTTCCCGGCTCTGCCCCAGAACCCCCCCCCACCCCACCTCGGCAAACATAATGCAGGGCCACCCGGGGGGGGGGCAAGTGGGGCAATTTGCCCCAGGCCCCGAGCCCCGCAGGGGCCCCCACGAGAATATAGTATTCTATAGTATTGCAACTTTTTTTTATGGAAGGGGCCCCCGAAATTGCTTTGCCCCGGGCCCCCTGAATCCTCTGGGCGGCCCTGACATAATGTCCCATCAGGGTGAGCACCCAGCCCTTCAGCCTCCGGGCTTCATTGAAAGATCAGCGCCGCTCTCTGCCGCCCTCTGCTGGACAGTGCGGGGAGACGGCAGCGGCTGACTTGCTGCTAGCAAGCCAAGAATGTTTTTCTGGGGGGGCTTAGGTGGGCGAGCCCCTGGTCTCCTCTTCTCCTCTGACAGCTAATCCCAGCCGAGCTCCCCAGCACTGAGGGGCGCGCCCCTGGAAGGAGGCGCTGTGGGGCCCCTTGAACCCTCCCTGCCCTGTGTCCCAGAGACCCCTGGCTGTATGTGTGTGGGGGGAAGAGGTGGATTCTGGGTGAGATTCCCCCGGGTGGGGGCACCCCGCTGGGACGACTGGGGTGCAATTACCCCCCACTCCAGCCTGGCCCCACTTTGCTGCATGCTGGACCCCCCACTGTTGTGAGGTAAGGGCTTAACCCCTGCCCAAGGCTCGATTCCCCTCCCCGGGGGGTCCCGATCCTTCTCCCCACACTCCAGGGGGCCTGATCCTGGCCTTCCCCCTGCCCCCCACTAACCCTGGTACAGTGACTAGGTGCATGGCTGCTGCTGGGCCGGCTACCAGGGTGGCTGGGCCAGGGGACTACCCAGGGGGCTGGAGCAGCTGCCGGTGCCCGGTGGAGCAGCCAGAGCCTGACCCCCATCAAAGCCCCCCCCCCCTTTTCTTCCTCCCGAGACCACGCCCCCAGTCCCGGCCCCGCCCCCGCCCTATCGCAAGCCGGCCCGGCCTCTGAGTGCGTTTCTGCTGCGTGCGGAGCCGCGACATCATCGGTCATGGAGAGGCCGAGCGGGGCCGCCCAGAGCGCGGGGTGAGGCGCTGCCCCCCATCCCATAGACCCCCCCAGCCACGGATCCCCCCTCCACCCCATAAACCCCACAGTCCCTCATGGGACCCCCCAGTTCCCAACGGGACCCCCTCCTCCACCACATAGACCCCCCAACCATAGACCACCTGCCCCCCATGGGAACACACTTCCAGCCCCATAGACCCCCCCGTGGGACCCTTCCCTCCCCTCCATCCCCAGAGATCTCCCTGCCCCCCATCGGAACCCCCATCCAGCCCCATAGATCCCCACTCCCCTGCCCCACATGGGAACCCCCCCTTCCAGCTTCATAAACGTCCCTCCTCCAGACCCACCCAGCCAGGCCACCTCCTCCCACAAACACCCCATCTGCCATCCCCCCTAGCCAGGAACCCCGCTCCAGTCCCCCACAGGGAAACCCCATCCTATCCCCACAACCCACCCAAATCCTACACATACTCGGACCCTCTGCTCACCCCACAGGTAGAGTCCCCCAAAATTAATATGCCCCACAAACCCCCATACAGACCACTGGCCCTTTCTCTACAGACCCCTCTTCCACCCCATAGCTGCAATACCCCCCCTCCAGAATTCCCATTTCCTGTTGGACGGGGTGGTCTCTCTCTCTGTCTCTGATCCTCTTTTCTGTTCCCCCCACAGCTCCCTCAAGCCCAGAGAGCCCAGCCCCACCGAGCCACCCGCCTCAGACCAGGCCATGCTGGAGACGCTGCCCATTCTGCCCTCCTACCCCAGCCCCATCTTTGCCACACCTTGGACCCTGGATCAGCCATCCACCGGGGGCCTCTCCTCCATCACAGTGCCTGTCCGGCTGGATGCCCTCTCCTACCTGCTCAACAGCGCCCTCCTGGGGGCCTGCATGGCCAGGACCCAGACGCCCCTCTCTGGCAGCCAAGGGCCATTGGCCACAGGCCACGGTGGCCCTACGCCACTTGCACTAGGCAGCAGGTGCCACCCACACTACTGCTGCAGCCCCCAGCCGGCGTGTGCCCACGCCCCGCAGCCCAATGGCACCCAGCAGGCTTGGGTGGGGTGCTGTGGGGGTGGCGCCATGGGGCAGAGCAGCACTAGCTGTTCCCAAGAGGCGTCCAGGGGCCGTGCCGATGGGCAGAACTCCTCTCCAAGATGGGATCAGCGCAGGTCTGCGTCGCCGAGGGGCTGGGGTGAGAATCGGAGAGTTGGGGGGCAGAAAGATTTCAATCGACCCTGGGGGGGCGGGAAGCCGCGGGGCGAGGTGGACTCCGCCCCATGGAAGGCAGGTCTTGGGGGTTCACGCAATGGCCCAGGAAGAGCCCAGGACTCAGGTTATGCACCCAGGAAGCGGAACCAAGATGGCCGCCCGTGGGGCACCCCAGAGTCCAAGAGATGGTCTAGCGGATGGCCGCAGAGACGGGGCTCTGGAGCAGAGGAAACTGAGCCAGCCAAAGCCGCTAGGGAAGATTGGGAGGAGGATTACAAGGGGTCCGCCACCCAAGGGAGCGTCTTGGAGGAAGCCACGTCTTCCCAACCCAACCTCCCAGCTTCCCAAGGAGGAGAAGACTGGGAAAAGGAGTATGAAAAGTCCAGAGAGCCTCCCAAATCAGCGCCAGCGGTTCCCCCTCTTCCAGAGGTGGCCTCAAAGGCTCAAACAGCTTCCCTCCAGGAGAAGACAACTCCCCTACCACCTAGCAAGGACAGCAGCTTCTCCAGCTATCTCGAGAACCTCTTCACTGACCTGCCAAGAGAGTCCAGCACCGTCTCAGATCCATGCCAGGAGAGACAGCCCCACGGGGACGCTGCCGAAAGTGGGACACGTCCCCCGGAAGGAGGAGGCCAACGTGGCCAGGTATCTGCCAAGCTTGGTGATTTCACAGCCAGGAGTGTAGACCCCTCCTGCTCCGCCGTGGAGAACGAGGACAGATCGTGAGCTCTGGGCTGTGGAAAGTCTCGGGTCTGTTCCCAAGCTGGGAACTTGTGGTTCTCCTGTTAAACTGAACCTCCATTGACAGCTCCACCACCCTGCTGGGCTCAGCCCAAAGGCTGGGGACAGTTTCAGCCATGGGTTGGTTTGTTCATAACCAAGTTCTTTCTCATCCTCCAGACCCTCCATCCATTCCTTGCCCTCTACCCATGATCCTCCATTCCCAACCTCTGTCTTTCTCTGTCCAAAGATTTTGATGTTGAATTAGGTTTAAAACCGGGACTTGCCTAAAAAACCGGGACTTGCCTAAAAAACAAAAACTAGATCCAGAATTTCTGTTGTGTTCATCTCTCTTAATTGGTTACATTCCGAGATTTGTTTTAAAAAAACTAAACACCAAACCCAAATCCCATATCTTCTCCCGCAGCGGAGTGCCAGATCATGGGGGGTTTGTATCATTTAGTTAGTAACTCGAAGGTTTGCTTTTATGTCCAGGTTAGACAATGAAGCTCAGATGAGTGCCCCGTATTCTGCAAATTAACGATGTGGTTTATGGCTCCATAAATCCCCAAAATGGCAAATACTTACGTGTGTGCTTAGCGGACATGTTACCCAGGTCACTCAAGTTAACTCCTGCCTAATTTTTCAAGATCAGGGCCTAAATTTTTAACCTTGGAGGTCTGGGGATTAGTCCTAGGTTTAAAACCACCCTAAATATCCCATGTATTTTTACCAACTCCCCTCCCCATCTCTGATTTTGTATCATCACATTTGGAATTTTTCAAGTTTTGCGGTTTTCTTTCTAGGTTAAGAAAACACCCAAAGAACCAGGCTGTTTTGAAGTCTTACTAGAGTTGCGCACCTGACAATGTTAAGTTGTGTTTGCGAAGACCGCTGGATTTGGAGTTGTTTGAACAAGTTGAAACGTTTCTTTGTCTGGCAATGCTTGTATCTGGGGTGATTTAACTCATTGTATCTGGGGTGACTTAACTGATTTGAACTCGGCTCTCTGTATTGATTACATGGGTGAGACTGAACCTGCTAACTACACCAGAAATCAGACAGTAAAGTGGAGGGTTTGACTGATTGCTAAAATATAGTTGTTAGACACGCAATACAATTTCTCTCGACTGTATGGAGATTTAAAAAGTGAATTTAACTTATCGCATATGCTGTATATGTTGTATCTGCAAAGTAACTTCTGTGCACTACAAAGGAAAAAATGGAGAATTTGACTTATTACATTTATGGTACATCAATCATTCAAATCTCCCATTTTCACCTCTGTGTATTCCAGGGAAATGTTATTGCACACAGAACTATATCGTTGTGCTACATAGAGGTTAAAATTTCAATGATTGGTTGCATATATAACATATAGATGTAATAATAGAAATTTGCCAGTTTAATCTATATAGCCCAGACATTATATTGCATATGATATATATATATACAGCACAGAAAAATTACATTGCTGTTATCTATATGCAAAATAATTCTACCCAAAATAATTTCTGTGCCATGTGTAGAGATTAAAATAGTGAATTTGAATTGTTGCATATTTGAATGATTGCATATATATTTTTTTTGCATTATTGCATATGTAGCCCAGAGAAATTATATTGCACATAGAACTATAGTGCTATGTAGAAGTTAAAATTTCAATACAACTTATTGCATATATGACATATAGCTGCATTCATAGAAATTCACCATTTTATTCCATCTAGCATATACATATCACATATATGAGCTATATAGCACAGAAATTATATTGCTATGATCTCAACATATATGCAATATAATTTCTGTGCTATGGAGAGATAAAAAGGTGAACTTGCCCTATTGCATGTGTTATCTGCATATTATGCTATGACATTGTAGACCTGCAATCAAATTTGCCATTTTAATATATAGCACAGAGAAATTATGTAACTCAAACTCACTGTTTAACTCTCTGTATAGTGGAGAGAAATTATATTGCATATGTGAATATATATTCCAGCAGTGGCACCTGACCACAATGAATGATGCATCAAAGATCCCTGTGTATGAACACGAGGGAGCGTTATTGTTGGGTTATGGCATTGGGGGGTTATTTTTAACAGAGGCCGGGAAGCATTAAGAGCGAAAGAGGCCTTCAGGTTCATCATGAAACCTGTTCCTTCGAAATCCAAGGAGCGAAGTGTTACCCTTTGGTTATGGTGTTTGAAGCATGGGGGCCATGCATGTGGTTTGCCTCAAGAAACAGCCTCAAATCTTCGGAGTGAAAGCCCAAGAGTTGAATTGGGTGTTTTGTCTTGAAGGGAGACCAGTGTCGGATCCCTCAGGATGGGAGATGGAACCAGAATGGGACCCCCTGGATGTGAACATCGGCTGGGTGCCTGTGTGCTGAGGCGGCTTCATAGTAACTGTTATTTAATGTAACTGAGGACTGGTTGCCAACGGTTGAGTTCTTTCCGGTTGTGAATAAAGGTTTTGTTCGTACTTCGGCTGCGTTGGGGTTTGAGGGATTATATTTTGGTGGAATTTTACTTAGTTAGAGGATTAGAGAATGGGACATGGGTCCTTTCCCCTCTAGGGGGCGCTGGCTCTGATCCAGCCCCACAATGGGGGTCTGGCTGGCTCATGGGGGCTGGGACTGAGATGAAAATCTGCCCGTATTTTCAACGGGCTAGTTCCTATAGAAGCAGCAATGGACTTGCTTGTAATGTTGGCTCCGACGCAGCCCATCACTGAGCTGGTGTCTCTGTAGAGCAGGGAGAAGAACAAGAACAAGTGTTTGGGATCAAATTAGCACTGTACAGAGAAAATTGAAGGGTATCAGGAGGGGCTCTGCGCCCCACCCCAGAGGGGCTGCATCTCAGCACCGGGTGAGGGATCCCAGTATAAACCGCCTCCACCCCAGAAGCGGCTGCATCTCAGCACCGGGTGAGGGATCCCTGTATGAAACCAGGACACCGGCTCCTTTCTCCACCACGCTGTCCAGGGATGGCTTGGTCTGGCCACACGAGGCTCTCAATGGAACTGACCCCATCCCCACCCTGGCCCCCGGTGGCATTATTAAGTCCGCGTAGAGCTACATCATCGGTGGGAGCTACATTTTAGTGCAGACACTTATGGAGTTAGGTTGACCTATGCTGCCTTACATAGACCTGCCTGTAGTGTAGACCAGGCCTGTGTGTCTGTGCAGCGCCTAGCGTGACGGGGCCCTGATCTCGGTCACTGTGGGTCTGGGCAGCGCCCGGCGCGACGGGGCCCTGATCTCGGTCACTGTGTGTCTGGGCAGTGCCCGGCTCGACGGGGCCCTGATCTCGGTCACTGTGGGTCTGGGCAGCGCCCGGCCTGACGGGGCCCTGATCTTGGTCACTGTGTGTCTGGGCAGCGCCCGGCGCGACGGGGCCCTGATCTCGGTCGCTGTGTGTCTGGGCGGCGTCCGGCCCGACAGGGCCCTGATCTCAGTCCCTGTGCGTCTGGGCAGCGTCCGACGCGACGAGGCCCCAATTTCGGTCACTGCGTGTCTGGGCAGCGCCCGGCGCGACAGGGCCCTCGTGTCAGTTGGGATCTCCAGGTGCTACTATAATTTAATTAATAAGGTTTATGCACCTGTTGGGTAGCCTTGAGCCAGTCCCTTCCCCCTCTGTGCCTCAGCCTCCCCATCTGTAAAATGGGGATAGTGACCCTGGCCGTCACTGAGAAGTGCTAGGGCCAGTTGTTTTGGCATCAGTGCTGTCTGGCCCTCTGGCCCAAGGCTCATTTCTGACCTTGCCAGATCTTCTTCCATCGCTGGACTGAATCCGCCTCTCCCAGAGGCACTACCTGGGTTAACAGAAGAATTCTTTCATCAACCTAGCGCTGTCTACACTGGAGCTTAGGGCAGTTTAACTACAGCACTCAAGGGTATGAGTTTTTCACACCCCTGACCGACGCAGCTGGGTCGACCCGCCGTTCTAGTGTAGAGCAGCCCTCAGGCCCTCTGCAGACTCAGTCAGTGTTGGTCACACCCAGGGCAGCTCCCCCTTCTCAGAGCGACGGGCTCAGGCTGGCTGCAGACTCAGGCAGCGTCGCTGTGTCGCTCACACCAGGCCAGGGTTGGAAGGTTTTCTTTGCAACGCTGAAGGTAGGAAACTTCCTCTTTGCAGTGCAAGCCGAGATTCTACGTCACACCAGCCCCAGGGCCGGATCCAGACTGCACGTCATATGGACACCTCCGTGCCAGAGGGATGGTGGAAGATCATCCTAAAATTGTCAGTGCAGAGGCTGCCTGGGACTTGAACGCCCCGTCGGTTTCTCTGCGTGTGTTCTCAGCAGCACCATGGAGAGGCGCAGTGTTTATTACTGCAGTGAAGCCTGGTGGCTCTAAATCTGTTAGAAACAGGGCTTGTCAAAATTCTCTTTTCTAAGTAACTTGAACGGATCAGACAGATTTAAGCATTTTTAAAGATTTGGATCAATTGAAATGTGCAGTTGCAGGACGTTATGGGGGGACTGTCAGATTGAACGACGGTAGATGCTGAGATTCAAGAAGTTAAATCGATCTAATGGCATCCCGCTAACACGGGCATTACAGCGTGTTTTAGCACGTTAAGGTGGGACTCAAGTTCTCAAGCAGAATTTTTCGAGTTGCCTTTAAACTTCAATTTTCATCCGTGCAAATGGTTTTTCGTGGGTACACGGAAATCAACGCTTCCTGACATTACTGATAAAAATCTAACCCTTCCAAGCCCAGCCATAAGCCAGGTTTAGACTCTAAAACCCATCAGATCTCGCAACCCCGACACGCTGCTCCCACAGCCCCTTCACTTAGTGCCTTTCATTGGAAAAGGCTTTGCAAAATCTCCTGCCTGTACGGCCTTCAATAATCAGGAGTCACTGCAACCCAGCACCAAAATGCAGCCAACTCTAAGGTGGGACAAGGCAGGTATATAACAAGCACATGACACCGTGGTTTAGGACAGGAAGTGAAGAATACCAGATCTGAAGCTGCAAGGGGAGTTTAAAGAGGTAGGATGGAATCACCCTGGTTAGTAATTGGTCCGGTGACAGGGGCTGACGCCCTGCATTGTGCAAGGAGAGAGAGAGATCTTTACCTTTAAACGGCTCTGTACGCCCTCAATCTCGGTGTCTCTGGTTATGACTAATTTTGTCTCCAAACTTTTTGTGAAAAATACTTCACAATTCTCAGAGCATCCCACAGCAGCGTTCTCCTGGTGAAAAGTTCCTTTTTTTGGTTCAAACTGACTTTGCATTTAAGTGAATTTATCAGAAAAAATCTAAACCAGGGGCCTCCTTGCCTCCCCGTCTGCAAAGGGCTACCCCAACACAGCGGTCATGAGGATTAGCGGTCTGGGAAGCGTTTTGTAAATGTAGAGTCCTGTAGCATGGGTAAACAAAAATAATTTTCAAAGTAATTAAATGATCAACATGTTGCTTGACCTGAATGGAATTCCCCCCCCCCCCCCCCCAAATTTTTGTTTGGCAACATTTTTCAAAACTTCGACTTCTCTTCCTGATTTGGGACAGGGAAACCTCACAGATTTTCCCAGCCCAGACCTGTTTCCCACCCAGCGCTGAGAGTATGGTCTGTGGGATTGTTCTCTCCTGATTCTAACCACATCTCTTCCTACTCTCCAGCAACAAAGCCAAGCTGTTCGCAGCTGCTGCCCGCTGGCGGCAGCTAATCCGAGGCCGCTGATCAGGGGGGAAGCCGTGCAGATGCTAGAGAAGGGGTGGGCGGAGGGTGAAGCCCACCCTGAGGGAAGAGCCTAGAGGGCAAAGTACTAAAGCCAGCCACTGCAAGCGCCTCAGGAGCGGCTCACCCCCACTCCTCTAGCACCCAGGAGAGGTCTCGGGGATGGGTCACGCTGCGTGTGTATAGCCGGGAGCGTGTTGTTAATGCACCCGGGGAAGGACAAGGCTACCCTACATTCACCAGCGAGGCTGCAGCCCCCCCACGCTCGTTAGCCACCCCCCCCCCACTGCCTTCTCAGGCCCAGCCCAGCTCAGCCTGGCCCTCTCTAGCCACTGCTGCTCTGCGGTATTTGAAATATAGGAGGGGACAGACCACGGCCAGAAAGAAACCCGGTGATCACCCAGTCTGAGCTCCTGCAGACCCCAGGCCGGAGAACCCCAACCCAGCCATTCCAGCAGCCAGCCCATAGCTGGTGGTCGAGCTAGGGCAGAACTTGAGACGTGCTCAGTCATGCTGGAGAGAATCCAAGTGATGGAGAAATTCCCCTCCCCCCCTGGAGGAATTGCTCCAATGGTTAATCACCCTCATTATTAAAAATGTCCCCTCGGAATTTGTCTTATGTCAGCTCCCATCATTGGATCCCATTTTGCCTTTGTCCACTGGGTTGAGGAGCCGTCTACCCTCAGAAATCTTCTCCCCATGGAGTGCAGACAAACTGGGAAACCAAGTCACCTCCAAGTCCAACCCTTCCCTTGGCTAAACTAAATAGATTGAGCTTCTTTGGTGTCTCGCTAGGCGGCAGGTTTCTCAGTAACATGGAGCCACGCTAGAGGATGGTGGTTCAAAGCCTGCATCCCTGTCACAAAACCACAGCCCCGGGGGCTGACTCCCACTCCCACAGGACAGGCTGAAGGCTCACTGTGCTTTGGGCTCCAAGCCTTTAACTTTCACTAGCCCTCACCTCCTCTGCAGACGGTTAAGCGGAACGAGAACTAGCCTGCTGTGTGTCACATCCCCTCTACTGTTCCCAGCTGGTGGCGATTCTCCTTTGGCTCAAGGGACGGGGCTTCGGTGGCATGAGCCAAGTTCCATCCCCACCATCGCTGGCGCAGGGTGGAGCAGAGGCATGGGAGGGGATCAGCAGCCGGCGGGAAGTTAGAAAGGTTTATTTACAACAGGGATCATCACACAACACAGCAAAGCAACAGCACGGGGGGGCATGGGGCGCACACGGGATCACAGCACAAACACCTGCCGCCCACCGGGGCACTGAGAGGAACCAGATACCGCTCAGGGGCCAGCACTGTGGATGCAGCTACTGGCTTGACCTTGGAGTGAAGGGACCAGATCCCATAGCAGACAGGGCTGCTGAGGCAGACTCTAACAGCTAAATGCCCAGTTGCTGAGCTGGTCTGAGGCTCCTCCAGGCCAATGAATCAGGCAGGGGGCTTAGGGCAGCTGAGGGACCAATGGCCAAAGGTCTCCCGAAGCCCCGGGTGCTGCCATGAAAGCAGATGAGGGGGAGCGCAGGGGACGCTCCCTCAGCCGCCGCGACGTGGGAGATTTCGCGCACCAGCATTAAAAGCCGTTCAAGCCACTGGAACGGCCAGAGACTGAACAGCTGGCTCGTTTCACTGCCTCCAGGCACGAGCCGGAGGTTGGTGCCTTTCCCCGCTGTCTCTCTCCCGGGTGCTCTGACCAGGGGATTGAGCGCAGGGCAGCCTGCCCGCCTAGGCAGGCAAACTGGCCGCAAGGCATCCTCCCCTCTCGGCTGCCCCGGTGGGACGTGGTTAGCTGGGAGCGGCTGGTGCAGGGCGAGGGCTTGGCAAGATCAGACCGTGCCACAGCTTCTGGGGTAGCCCCGTCTCGAGCTGGCTTGGCCTCCGTGTTAAGAGGCTGCCCCCTTCCCCCCCCACCCACGGATCGCAGGATTCCAGCCTCCCAGGGGCTCTGCTGTGAGGTTGGAACAGCTGGGAAGCTGCCCGTGGGGGATGGTCAGGCTCCGAGGCCGAGGCTGCAGCTGTGAAGGGCTGGGATCTGCCCCGGGGTTTCAGCAGCCCAAGGGCGGGTTGAGGGGGCCCGGAGGATCCTCTCATCCCAGCTCGGCACTGTAGGCATTGAGAGGCCAAGGCCGGCCCAGGCTGCTAAAACTGAGCTAAACAGGAGAGAGAAGGGGGGGGCTGGAAGAGGGGCCCATCAGCCTGTTGAGCTCAGAGTTCTCCATAGGACCCTCCACTCCACAGGCCCCCCCCTTCCCCGAGGGGTCAGAAATCCACAAGCCAAAGTGGGGCAGGCGCCCCCTAGCTGCCACCAATGTGAAGGGAGTCACTCCCAGGAGGAAATGTCCCATGATCCTTTGCTCCTGGGCACTTGGGTACAACTACAAAGCCACCTGCCTTCTGTCCAGCCCATGGGGGTGGGAATTTCTGATGGGAACAAGCTAGGGAGGAACTAAGATCCTGAGCCCCCTCTCCCAAAGATCCACCTTGCTAATCTTCTATTGTCCAGCCTGGAGTAGAGCCCAGAGACAGCAGGGCAAAGAGTCCCTGTGGGGGAGAGAGATCTTGGCTCGGCCCCATGGGAGCGGCAGGGAGGGCTCCAAGCCTGGGCCACGTGCCCGCCCTCCTGCTCCCACACTCCGCTGGCTACGTCCTGGTGTCCAGGTTGTTCATGTACTCCTGCAGGGCCTGCAGCCGGGCGTCGATCTCGGACAGGTCGGCCGATGGCTCATCATACAGGTTCTCTGTCGGAGGAGACGAACATTCGTCGGCTGGGCCCTGCCCCGCACTCTAGTCCCCGGTCCCCTGGCCAGCCGGGACCACGAGCGCCACAGCCACAGGAGTGGGGAACTGCTCAACAGGGGACCTCTCTCCAGCCCTGTGAGCAGGATCAGAGGGCTCAAGGCCGGGCGGAGGGGAGCCAAGTATGGAGAGGGAACTTCTGAGGGAGGAGAGGTTGTGGGGGAAGACAGGGCACGTGTGCAGGGATCGAAGAAACCATCATCTGCAGAGAACCTTGGGCTGCTCCAGGAGGATTTGCCTGCTGCTGAAATGCAGCCACCTCTGGGGCGGAGTGTGGCAGCTGTTTATATCGGGGGTGGGAGTGAAAGTAGCTTGTCCAGCGAAGCTCCAGGGCAAATGGAATTTGGCAGCACACGGGGGTTAAGAGCCCGGCTCATGGGAAAAGGGCCAGAGGCCTCAGTAACCGTGGTGGGGACGAACTGAGTGACATGAGGCATCCAGATGACAGCAGCAACTGCTAGTGCCATGACAGGGCACTGGGGTCGGCACTGACTGCAAGGGGAGAGCGCCCCCTGCTGGGCCCACACTGCAGCACAGCCCTCTTCCTAACCAGCTCACCTTTATCCGCTCGCTTGCTCGCGGTGGGGGTGCTGGCCAGGCGTTTCCTGCGCCCGGCATCCGCTCGAGGAGCCTGCAGGGAGAGGAGAAAGCTGCAGGGTCGTCTCCTCTGGGCTGCCCAGCTGGGTCCCCCCGGCCTGTCCCCGTCCCAGCCAGCGCCACTCTTCAGCCAGCAATTAACAGGGCTATCGGAGACGCTGACTGGGACAGAGTCCTGTTCCCTGCTGACACGTTTATTCCCAGGGTGCAGGGGAAACGGGACACCTGGGCTCTGGACCACAGCAAGTCAGCGGCAGAGGTGGGAACAGCCTCCAGCTGTCCTGGCTCCCAGCCCCCCTGCTCTAACCACTAGACCCCACTCCCCTCCCAGAGCTAGGGATAGAACCCAGGAGTCCTGGCCCCCTGATCTAACCATGCGACCCCACTCCGCTCCTAGAGCTGAGGATAGACCCCAGGAGTCCAGGCACCCAACCCCTGCTTTAACCACTAGGCCCCTCCCTCATCACAGCCCCTTCCCTTCCCCTCGGTCTCCATTTCCCAGACTCTCCCCGTGCTCTCTGACGGTCCAGGTCATTTAGCACTGAAGGCAGAGGCGCTGCCTTGAGGCAGCTGGGTGGGGTGGGAGACCCCGGCGACCCCCCACGGCCCCAGCCTCTCCCAGCCGGCAGCGACTTGGAGCACTGAGCCGGCTTCTTGCAGGAGGGGAAGGGAACCCTTTGTCTCCGCGTGGCCCCCCTCTGGCTGGAGCACCCCATGGAGCAGTGAGGAATCATGTCCCCAGCCAGTGGCTCTCAGCAGGGAGAGACCCAGGGGCTCCAGCATGGCCTTTGCCCCTACAGAGAACAGGCCACGCCGGCCCCGGGGGCAGCCACCTTCGCCTGACACACACGGAGATCTGGAGCAAGATGCCTGCTGCCCGGAGGGCCCCCCCGGCTGCAGCACGGCCCCTCCCCGATCCCCGGCTGCAGCAATCAGGGCTGGGCCCTGGCTAACCTCCCACCCAGGCTAGTTGAGAGGCGCCCTGACAAAGAACCACTTACCCCGCTGGGGCCGTTCCAGGAGGAGGAGCTCAAGGGCTTCCTGCCTCGGGGGGCCCGCCGCCTGCCCCTGCCGGAGAGAGGGAACAAGGCAGCGGTGATGGGGCAGCGCTCCGCCAGTTAGCGCCCTGCAGGCTCGGATCCTTGCTCCCGTGGCTAGCAGGGGTGTGCTATGCTGGAGAGGCCAGGCACTTGTTCTGGGAGCCGTGCCGCTCAGACACCTCTCTATGCGGCACCAGGGCCCCACTGTGGCGGCTCCGGGGTAAGCCAGCTCCCGTGCCCCCAGGCGTCAATCTCTAGTCGCTGGCATCTCCGGAGTCCCCACAGCCACCAGCTCCCACCCCCCAGGAAGGCCTGGCGCACAGAGGACAGGCCCAGCTTCCAAGAGAGGCCTCCAACTGCGGGGGCCCACCCTCGGCGCCCCGAGCATGGCGTGCACACGTGCTGAGTGGCCTGCGCTCCAGCCGGAGGCAATGGGAGCTGTGGCTGCTCAATCCTCCAATAATCAGGCCCCAAATCAGAGATCACTTCTCAAAAGTTGGGTCAAAATGACTTGCCGAAGCAAGTAAGTGGCAGAAATGGGATAGAACCCAGGTGTCCTAGCTCCCAGCCCCCCTGCTCTCCCATCCCAGTAGAAGATTGTGATTTCGTTACCTTAGGGGTACTGGCTCGGAGTAATCATCTGCCTCGCTGCCCGAGCTTGCTGAAGAGCGCCGGCTGCGGAAGCTCTCCACTGTGGGAGTGGGAGACAGTAAAGGGGAGCTCAGTCCTTGGGGGGGTCCCCAAACCAGCATCCCTGCCCCCCAAACCCTCCCACACACAAACCACCGCACTCCTACAATGACCTCACTGGGGAAGCACGGACTCTCCCAACACCTGCTCCAGCCTTGATCAGCTGGTCCCCGGAGAAGGGATGGCCCAGGGGCTGGGGGACGTGGCCATGGGGCTCCCAGGCAGTGGCAAGCCCAACACAATAACCCACCCCGGAGACATTTCCGGTCCCAGGACGTACCCGACGAGCTGCGTCCGCGACTCCTGCCCAGGCTGTCTCCGCTGAAGGCTGCCAGGCCCCGGGAGTTGGAGCGGCCCCAGCTGCCGGGCGGCGCATCACCGGCGCCACGCCGGACCCGTCGCTGGCTGCGCCCAAGGGAAGAGGGTTATGCACAGAAGCAGGCATCTCGCGACCTGAAGGTTCCTTGCCAAAACAGGCTGCCCGCCCCTGAAACGCAGCCACCTCTTGGGTGCAGCGCAGCAGCAGGCATGCAGCTCGTGGCAGGAAGGGAAGGGACACCACAGGGGGACCGGAGGGAAGCAGGGGACTGGGACCCCGAGGCTGACGCCCCCGCCCTTGCTAAACAGGCCGGGATCCTTAAATGGGCCTTGGGGCTCCAAGATCTCGGTGAGTTTCAGATACCACCTGGCGTTCCTGCCACTGGAGCCGTGTCAATGCCTCCTGATTAACCCTTGTGGCTCCAACACCCTGCCTCCCCAAGGATCGCGGAAGGGCTCAGATTCGGGGAGGGGGGACGTGCCCACCAGAGCGCTGGCAGAAGTCCGCTTCCCAGGCAGCACAGGGGCCACTGAACGCGGCAGCTAGAGGTGGAAACACGTGGCCCCGTACATCCCCCAGGGACACCCTGATCTTCGGGGGGTGGAGGGGAGGAACTTACTTTTTCAGTTCGGCCTCCTTCTGCTTCCGCTCTTTGGCCTTCACAAAGGCCGTGGGGTCGAAGCGCGGCGGCCGGGTGCCTGGGAAAGGGGAGACCGGCAGCGGGGTCAAGGGCGGGGGTTGCTGCTGCCACACCTGGGATCTTCCCCGCCCCTCCAAACTGTTCAGGATTCAGCTGCAGGGACTGGAATGGGGGGGAAGGGGATTGCTACCTCCCTCACATCACTGCATGTGACCAAGGTTCTCACCTTGCCTGGAGACATCTCTGTCGGAGACAGGGCACTCCCACAGTGCTCAAGGCCAACCTAGGGTCCCCAGGCCCTGTGATCTGGGCAGAGAACCTGCCCAATGGCTCCTCTTCTACCCCCTCACCTGTGGGTGATGGTGACTGGCGAGGGAGGCGGGTCTGGCTCCCGCCGCGCCCTTCTCTGGACGTGGAGCGTGGCCGGTTCATCGGCCAGGCCCCGCCACGCTCCCGGGAGTTGGAGCGCTCCCCAGAGGTGGAGCGCCTCTCCTCTCGGGCCATGGCCGCAGCGCTGCTCCGGCCTGGGGCAGCGTGACTGAAGCCGCGGGAGGATGCCGATCGGTTCTGAGGGGATGGGCCGGTGGGGGTCAAGCGCCTGGAAAAACAGGAGGGAGCAGTCAGTCCTGGACGTGAAGGACACAGGGGCCCGTTCGGGTCATCCAATCTGGCCTCCTGCATCACACTGGCCACAGAATCCCCCCAGGTATCCCTGCATCCAGCCCAGATCTGACAGTCGAGCTAGAGCAGAGATGTCCACTGTCTCCAAGCCCCGGAGCACTCCCTATCCCCAACACGGGGTCAGTCGTTCCAATGGTCAATTCCCCTCCCCGTTAAACACTGGCGCCTTATTTCAAGCCTGAATCTGTCTAGCTTCAGCTCCAGCCATTGATCTTGTTCTGCCTTTGTCTGCTGGACTGAAGAGCCTCCGCTCTCAGAAAGTCCCCCTGTGCCACAGGTTCACTGCTCTGTGCAGGCAGCTCTCGCCAGCCCTGACAAACTCACTGCACAGACCAGGTGATCTGTATCTAACTGGTGCCATGGGAGGTACCACTCACAAACTGGTAACACGCTGGCCCTGAAAACCAGGGTGTGGTGGGGGAACGAAGGGTTATCAAAGTGCATTAGAACGTCCCGAAAAGGTGTTTGGCGAGCAATGCGTAAGCCCAATCTGCCCTAAGACAAAGGAACGTGTATTTGTTGTCTGACCAGCCTGGTGGCCAGGCAGAGGCAACACACGTTCATATACATATGAGGTAAACAAAGCTAACGAGCAGGGAGAAGACAGCCTGGCATCTATGCCCCAGCAGAGAAACGGTGTCTGGGCTTACTCTGCGAAGAGCAGGTTCCCAAGGGTTACTGGCTCTAACAAGAGCGGGAGAGAACCTGGGCAGCCAGGCTGAAGGAAGATGGGTGAGAAAACTTCTTGAACAAAGGACTTTAGTTGCTTAAGTTAGACTGAAGTCTTAGAAGCGTATTTTTACTTCTGTTTCTTTGGAACCATTTGTGTCTTTGCCTTATACTTGGTATCACTTAAACCTGTGTCCTTTTCTTAATCCACTTGTTTTACTTTTCCTATAACCCCAGCTCAGAGCTTGGATTGAAACAGAGGGTTTGTTAACCCCAGTAAGGTAACAAGCAGCTGTGTAAGGTTTTGTGAGCATACCAGTAAGGAGGAAAGGGGGCGCTGCAGAGAGACATCTCTGAGGAACCTGGGAATGGGGGTTCACTGGCAGAGCCCGGGTGAGTTTGCTGGCAGGGCAGAGATGCCAGTGTGCCAGGGAGCAAACACAGTTTAGCAGCAGCAAAACTCCCACTTGCTGAGGCCGAGAGGGATAGCACAGTAACTCACAGCTCTGGGAACCCCAGCGGCTCGTCACACCTGCCCAGGGAGGTGCTGACAAATGGGGATTGCGTCACCTCTGAACCGTCTCGGGGATAAACTAAACAGATCCAGCACCTTCCGTCTCATGCTCACAGGCAGGTTTCCCAGCCCTCGGCTCGTTCTCATGGCGCTTTCCGAATCCTGTCTAATTTTTGGATGTGTGGACACCAGAACGGGACCCGTGCTCCAGGGATGGGCTCTCTAATGCTGGATACAGACATAGCACTACCGCCCCACTCCTCCTCAATATCCCCCCGCTTATACCGCCAAGGGTCACGCTCCCCGCTTAGCCCCAGCATCGCCCTGAGAGTTCCTGGTTAGCTGGTTCCCACCATGGCCCCTTGATGCTTTTCAGGGTGACTGCTTTCCAGGACACAATCCCCCAGCTCACAAGCGTGACCTACATTCTGTGTCCCTAGGTGCCATCAAAAAGATGCAACCACGAGGGCTGGCTCTGCCCTGCAGAAGCCCCACTGACCCTTCAAGACGGCCGTGGGTAAGGACTGATGTCCACCATCCTCCTTCCCCTGTCCCCTACCAGGAGATCTCAAGTTTCAGGACATATTACGATCCCTGCAGAGTGCGGGAAGGAATCTTCCAGCATTACCCAATTAGCCAGATGCATTATGGGGGTTTGAGCCTTCCTCTGTAGTATCAGCGATCCGCCAATACCAGGGGACCAGTATTTTAAGACCAATGGGCAAAACCTGGGCTCAAGTGTCAACAGAGGGGCCGGGATCCTTAGACAGGTGAATGAAAAGCATCTGCTTCAACCCCGCCTAGAGTACTGATCCAGCCTACAGCAGCTGGCATCCCTCACCCTTTCTTGTATAAGGCCAGCTCATTGGTCAGACTCTTCACTCGGACACGGAGGCTCCTCTCCGATGCTTTCACCTCCGCCAGCTGCAAGGAAGGGGAAGAAATCTCACTGCTTCAGTGGCCGGACATGCTCTGGAACGGGCCCAGGAAATCGACCCAGCAGACAGTCTTGCAGCCCAGCCAGACAATGGAATCTGGGCAGGGCTACATAACTGCCAGCAACATTCCCCTTCACTTCCTGACCTCAACTGGGGTGCCATGGTGTTGTGTTAAACAGCTGCCATGTTCCACCCCAGAGGTGGCTGCATTTCAGGGGTGGGCAAGTGAGCCCTGTATAGAGAGCCAAGGGCTTTGGGATCTTCGGGTGTACGGTGCTATGTAAGATCTCAGGGTAATAATTATTACTAAGGCTGTCAAACGATTACAAAAATTAATCGCAGTTTTAATCCCACTGTTAAACAATAATAGAATACCACTTATTTCAATATCTGTGGATGTTTTCTACACTTTCAAATATATAGATTTCAGTTCCAACCCAGAATACAAAGTGCTCACTTGATATTATTTTTGATTACAAATATTTGCACTGTAAAAAAAATAATCCCAGCCCCCCTGCTCTAACCCCACTTCCCTCCCGGAGCTGGAGCT
>NW_020664820.1:0-22549 GCF_002925995.2 Terrapene triunguis | reverse complement strand
CCCCCCTGCTCTAACCCCACTTCCCTCCCGGAGCTGGAGCTAGGACCCAGGAGTCCTAATTCCCAGCCCCCCCTGCTCTGACCACTAGACCCCACTCCCCTCCCATGCTGCTTCCACCAAGGTTTGTCTCTCCTTCAGATCTTCGCCTTTAGGAAGCTCTAGCGGAGGAATCTGGAGTCCTGACTTCTGGTCTGTGGGGGGTGATGTCACACCAGCACTGGGGGCCGGGCCGGAGGAAGAGAAAAGGGGTTGTCACACCAGGAGGCGTGTGGGGAGGCTGTTACACCAGCGCCAGGCTGGGCGTGGCTGTTACACCATCACCTGATGGGGAGGGAGAGGGGTTACACTGTTGCCAGGGCCCAGCCGGGGGGTTCACTACCCCACCTCGTCAGCCAGCTGCCGGTTCTCCTGCAGACGCTTGCTGGCCGCTCGTTGGTGCTTGTTTCGCTCCTTCAGCAGCTCCTCCTCCAGGCTCTGCACAATCTTCTTCAGGATCTTCACCTCCTTCCCGGCGCTGCTCTTGCTGCAGAGTTTCAGCTCCTCCTGCAGCCCGAGCAGGGCCGACTCCACCTCCTGCTTCTCCTCCAGCACCCGGCCCAGCCTGGGGAGGCAGAGACACGCACAGGCAGGGCTTAGGGGGCGCAGCGGCTCACAGCGCAGAGGCAGAGACGGACGCAAGGGATCAGCACTGCCAGTAGGAGGCGCTGTGACACGACACTTACTGTATAGAGCAAATCCCCTTATGGCAGCAGACCTCAGAGCACTGGACAAATATTAATTCACACTTAGACTTGCTGGGATGAGACAATAAGCCCCGTTGTACAGAGGGGAAACTGAGTCACAGAGAGACGTGGTTTACTCCAGGTCACCCAATAAGTCAGTGGCAGAGCCCAGAACAGAACCCAGGAGCCCTCCCTCTGTAGTAATACCCAGACCTCGCTCCTCCCTTAGCGTCAGTCTGAAGCATTGAGCTGGTATTCTTATGTGGGAGGAGCAACAGCTCAGTGGTTTGAGCACTGGCCTGCTAAACCCAGGGTTGTGAGTCCAATCCTTGAGGGGGCCATTTAGGGATCTAGGGCAAAATCAGTACTTGGTCCTGCTGAAGGCAGGGGACTGGACTCGATGACCTTTCAAGGTCCCGTCCAGCTCTATGAGACAGGTATATCTCCATATACTTTTTATTTATTTTAAATAGTGGATCTGCTGGCACAGCCGACTGCGCCCCAGGGGCAGGCGCTTGAGACAGCCTGGGGGGAGGAATCAGCTCAACGCCGAGGCTCCCGTCACCCAGCCCCTCCCCTCACTCACTCGTCCCGCAGCCGGCGGATCTCCGCGTCCCGGAAATCCCTGCCTGGTTTGGCCTTCAGCACGGCCAGCTCCTCCTTCAGCTCCCTGATGACCTTCTGCAGCGCTACAGGGTCTGGCTTGCCCACGTAGGGCAGCGGGAGGGGGTAGTGGATCCTGTGGAGAAGCAAGAGGCAGGGGCAGCTGGAATCGGCACATGCCCTGAGGTTGCTACAGGCACATGGCTACACATCCCCCTATATCACCCCTCCTCTCCAGTTAGATTAATAGCTGGAATGAATTAGATTAAGAGCAGAAGGGACCATTGTGATCTTCTAGTCTGACCCCCTGGATAACCCAGTCAGAGACCTGCCCGGAATTAATTCTGCTTTGAGCTCCAGCAGATCTCTCTGACAAACATCCAATCGGGATTGAAAATTGCCAGGGATGGAGAATCCACCATGACCCTCGCCGAGTTGTTCCAACGGCTAATTACTGTTAACGGTTTGAGCCTTATTTCCAGCCTGAATTTGTCTGGCTTCAGCTTCCAGCCACTGGATCGTGTAAGACCTCTGTCCGCTACCCTGAAGAGTCCTGAGCAAATACTTGTTCCCCAGGTAGGTACCTATATGACTGGGATCAAGTCACCATTAACTTTCTCTTTGCTAGGCTAAGCAGACGGAGCTCCTGGAGTCTCTCACTATAAGGCAGGGTTTCTAAGCCTTCAGTCATTCTTGTGGCTCTTCTCTGACCTCTCTCGATTTATCAACATCCTTCCCGAGTTGCGGACACCAGAGAGGGACACGGGATCCCAGCAGCGGTCGCATCACAGCTACATCCAGAGGGAAAATAACCTCTCTGCTCCTACGTAAGATCCCCTGTTCATGCAGACCAGGACTGCGTTAGTCCTGTTGGCCGTGGTGTTGCACTGAGAGATGCCTTCAGCTGATTATCCACCACGACCCCCCAGCGACTGTTGTCTTCCCAGTCCACCCCCTGCTCAGAGCTGCCCTTACCTGTCAAACTCGACGGAGTAGATGAGGATGAGGTAACGCTTGGAACTCAGCAGCGAGGACTTGGAGGCGGAGGGCGCGTGCCTTGGGCCCACCCCAATCTTCCGGCTCCTCAGCGCCTCCAGGTCAGTGTAGGTGAGGAGGTCCAAGGTGACCGACTCGCTGCTCTGCGGGGAGACGCGCTGACTCAGAGGGATGCACCAGCCCAGCCCTTCGCGCTGCACTCCACAGTGAGGGAGGAGGTGATAGTGTGTGGCTGGCCATGGGGCTGCCCCTAAAGACTACAGCTCCCAGCATGCCACTCTGCACTAAAGCGAGTGACAGCAGTCCAGCGGGATGGTGCATCACATGCAGGGAACTGCGAGGCAGCTGGCTGTTACGGCCAGCTCCATTTTTCCACAGAACAGGGGGGACCCTTGGGCCCCTAGCGAGCTGTCCAATGAGACTCATGGCAGCCCAGATCCCCTTCTGCCATTGCCAGGTGCATTGTTAGCTGTGAGCTTTGCAGGCCTCACCTGGCTCAGGGCAGACTCCAGCATGCTGCAGAAGATCCCAAACTGCTTGAAGTTCCCCGTCTTGTGAGTTAAATCTTCAATGACTGGGAGCAAACGAAACAGGGAGAGACGCTTGTCAGGCAAGGTCAGGCTCAGCTCCCCGCAGAACTCTGGGACTCCCAGTCCTCTGAGCGTATCACTGGACTGCACTTCTTCTGGGAACTGGAAGGAAACCCAAGAGTCCTCGACACTCCCCTGCTCTATCCACTAGACCCCACTCCCTCTCAGAGCTGGGGATAGAACCCAGGAGTCCTGGCTCCCAAGCCCCTGCTCGAACCACTAGCCGTCACTCCCTTCCTGCAGCTGGGGATAGAACCCAGATGTCCTGCATTCCCAGCCCACCTGCTCTAACCACTAGCCGCCACTCCCTTCCTGCAACTGGGGATAGAACCCAGGTGTCCTGCATTCCCAGCCCCCCTGCTCTAACCACTAGCTACGACACTCCTCCCACAGCTGGGGATAGAACCCAGGAGTCCTGAACTCCCAGTCCCTTGTTGCTCCCTCCCGCAGCTGATACAGCCCTCACAGGGGAGGTGACCCACGTAATGGGGTTGGCAGGACACTCACAGGCGGCGTCAAACTCTCCTCTCCACTGATCGGTGGTGAGCCGGTCCTCCACTTCCACCTCCAGGACGCTCCCGTTCACAGTCATCCTCACAACGTGCTCCGTGCCGCGGAAGACGTAGTCAGCCTGAAGCCCTTGCAGCTTGGCCATGGTGAACCCTCAGCGCTCTGGCCCTGCGTTCCCAGGCAACCCTGCAGCAGGAGATGGAGTTCACGGGAATTGGGATTGACACTCAGGAGCCGGGGACTAGGATGGCAGGGGGCGGTGGGGTGGGAATGAGAAGATGAGCAGAGTGGGGGGCGAGGCTCAAGACTGGGGGGTCAGGATTGAGGGGTATTGGCAATGTAGGGAGCCCAGGGCTGGGAGAGTAGGGGGGAATGTGGGTCAGGATTGAAGGACACAGGAGAGCTGTGTGTGGAGGGAGCCCAGGGCTTGGGGCACAGGTGGCTGCAGGTTGGGCCTGAGGGACATTGGCAGAGCTGGGGACCGGGGGATAGCAGCGATTGAGTCAGGGAACAGGGTCGGGACTGAGGGGAAGCAGCCCGTACAGCACCACACTGCAAGTTACACTCCCCCGGGGGAACTGATCAGATTTCAGACCTAGCTGGGCCTGTTGAACACGTGTGCCTGTCTCCCTCCTCTGTTAGTTCAGGACTTGCTCCAGCCACCCAGGGCAGAGTACCCCAGGCTGGGGAATTCCATCCCTCAGATCCAGAGCGCTTTCCGCATAGACTCGGCCTGTTCAGATAACACACACGAGCCCCGGATTGTCCTGTCACTGGGCGTATACAGCCTACTCCGCTAACAAGGTGACCGTGATCCTTGGAGGCGTAAGCAGGGGAATAGCAAGGTGTAGAGTCTCTAGGTGATGTCTTTGGCTTTAGTGAGACCAAAAGGATGCTCACAAATTGGAGAGGGTTCAGAAGAGAGCTGCTGGACTGTTTCCAGATCTGGGGAACCTGCCTCGTAGCAAGAGATTAAGGGCTTCTCTATGCAGGGACACTCACCGAAATAGCTATTCTGGTGTAGTTATCCCTAAGTCACCCCATCCACACTTTTATTCCAAAATACAAGGCCTTATTCCAATACAGCTTAATCCACTCTTATTCCAGAATACAAGTGTCCACATGGGGATTTACACCAAAGTCACTACTCCAGAATCAGTATTTCAGTAAGTTTCCAAGTGCAGACAAGCCCGAAGGAAGCTCAATCTATTCAATCCAAGATTAAGCGGTGACTGGATCCCAGCAGTCGGCACCTCCAAGGGGAGATCTCAGAGTAGGCAGCTCTTTAATCCAGTTGACAAAGGCAGCATGAGATCCAATGGCTGACGCTGGACGTATTCAGGCTAGAAATAAGGCACAATTTTTTAACAAGGAAATTAAGTAATTACTGGGACAACGGACCCAGAGACAGGGGAGATTCTCCATCACTTGGGGTCTTTTAACCAAGCGTGGGTATCTTCTTGAAAGATCTGCTGTAGCTCACACCGAAATGGTGGGCTTGATACTGAGATTACTGGGGGTGTGATGCTCCAGCCGGGGCTTGGCAGGAAGTCACACTGGATGAACAGAATGGTCCTTTCTGGCCATAAAATCTACAATTCTGTTTACCAGCAGGATGCACAGGCCAAGCCTATGAGCAGGTGCAGAGACAGCATATATTAGAACATGCACTGGGGAGCAGAATGCCCTGATGGCGAGCGCTGTAGCACAGACAGGGCTCAGGTGTTTTTCTAACTGTGTTGTCTGACTGATTGTACTACAGCTCCCACCACTGGTCCTGCCTGGGAAGTGGCACCAATGGTACTGCAGCTCCCGTTAAGGGCAGTATAGAATCATAGGATTGGAAGGGACCTCGAGAGATCATCTAGTCCAGTCCCCTGCACGCAAGGCAGGACTAAGTATTATCTCAACCATCCCTGAGAGGTGTTTGTCCAACCTGCTCTTAAAAATCCCCAATGATGGAGATTCCACAACCTCCCTAGGCAATTTATTCCAGTGCTTAACCACCCTGCAACACAGCCTGGTGCAATTGCACTGACGCAATGCTCTAGGGCAGAGGTTCTCAAACTGTGGTCCGCAAACTCCATTCAGGTGGTCCATGGAAGTTCCCTCTACGGTGCGTGCCTGGGCGGCCGCACACAAGACAATGAAGGGCAAGGGAGAGACCTCTCTCCTTCCCAGCCCCAGCTCAGGGGCTGCTGTGGTGGGGGAGAGGGCGAGACCCCACTCCTTCCCAGCCCCAGCTCGGGGACTGCCGTGGCAGGGGAGAGAGGGCACATCCATCGCACTAGAAAGGTAAGACTACTGATATTAAAATATGAGTTGTGTGCTTTTATTTGTAGAACAAAAAAACATTAATTATTAAGTCCAAAAAAGCGACAAAGAGTCCTGTGGCACCTTATAGACTAACAGAAGTATTGGAGCATAAGCTTTCGTGGGTGAATACCCCTACGATACTTTTATCCAAAGCACTTTACAATAGTTAGCTAACGGTACAAACAACATTTGGGAAGATCATTAAGTGCTCCACCGAGACTCTCAGCAATGTTCAAGTGGTCCGCGAAAAAAAAGTTTGAGAACCACTGCTCTAGGGCGGAGGGAGTGGTTGAGTGCTTGCTGGGCCCGCTGTCCACCTGGGGGAGCAGCAGTGCTGACAGGACTAAGCCAGAGGTGCTCAACTTTTTCCATACCAGAATCCACCCTCCCAGTACAACAAGGGCCAGAGCTCCCAACCCCATGCCGCCTTTGCTCCCAGGAGGACAAACAAGGGAGGAAGCTGTTTGCAGCTTCTCACAGCTGAGAACAGGCTGGCTGCATCCGAGCCAGGAGAACCGTGATGGCTGCACCCACTCTCAAGGCTAGGTACAGGAGGTGCTTGCGCAGAGGAGGCCAGCAGGACTGCTGCCGCCCCACCACTAGGTATAGAGGGAGGCAAATGCCACCATGGAAAGGGCAGAGCTGTGGCTCCGGGGCTGCCTCTTGGCTCCACCAGCCCACAGAGGGGATCCGCCACGCAGCGCTGTCCCCCACCTGTCAGACACACACACACAGCTCCATCCTGACCCACGTGGCTGGAGGCCTGGCTCATTTCTTAGTGGGCGTGACTGGGAAGGTGAACGGAAGGCCAGGGTATAAACAGGGGCTGAACAAGCAGTATGCTGGAGTCAGGATGTCTGTGCTAGCTAAGCTACGCAGGAGGTCCCTGGTGCCAGGGCCCATGGAAGAGATGAAGCGGGAACGTTATACCTGGACAGAGCAGGCTGTCCGGGGACCGGCGCCCCAAAAGTAACCACGCTCACCCCGAAGAGCGCGATGCCATGTATCGCTCTGAATGCAGGTGTGATCAGCGTTAGTAAAAATGTCGTATCAGGTGTAACCTTGGAGCTCCCGCTACCCGCCCCCTACGCTGGAGTCTGATACGCTCAGCAGAGCTTCGCAGCCGGACGAATAAACGCACCTGAGTCGGACCGAGTTCTTGGGGAACCCCAACAATGGTACATGTGGGGCAGGTGGTCAAACACCCCCCCCCCCCCAAAAAAACCCCCCCCCCCCCAGCTGCCCCAAAGCCCAGTCCCACGGTGGGCGGAGCGGTGCTGGGTAAGGAACAGGGACTCTGGGGTGGGATGGGGGGTACTGGGGAGGGGACCCCCATGGCGGGGGGGGGCACAGGGAGGGAGCAGGAATGGGGGATCCCATGGGGAGGGATTTAGGGAAAAGGGCAGCTGGGGGTCAGGAAGTAGCAACGCCCCCCCCCGGCCAGGGCATGGAAGGAAATTCCTGGGAAGGGGGGGATCCGGGGGTCACAGACCAGGAGGGAGGTCACGTGCCAGGGGGATCCCCCTGGGGGGGGGGGGCTCCGGGGGGGCACGGGCCAGGGGGGCCCCGGGGGGGGGGGCTCCGGGGGGGTCGCTATGGGGGAGGGGCCGATACAGGCCCGGGTCACTCACCGCCTCGGCCGCCGGCTCAGACCCAACCGCCACCTCCCCAGACAGGGCCCTGCCCCCCCAGCGCCGCGCTCCGCTCCCATTGGCTGCCGACCAACCGTCGCCGGCGAGCCATTGGCTCGAAGCCTTTGTCTGTCGCAAGCGTGACCCGCCCCCTCCGCCCAAGCCAGCGCGGCTACTGGTTTTCTGGGGCCGTCCATCAACCGCCGGGCCCTAGTCCCGCCCCTCACTCAGAGTTGCCATTGGGTCCCCACTGGCTGCCAATCCCCCCACGCCCCCGCCCACTCAGAACCCGCCTCTTTCATCCAGCCCAGCTCGATCATTGGCTGTTCTTCGCCGTCAATCCCCACGTAGCCCCGCCTTGTCGAAGGGAAGGGATGGGCATCCCGGGAGCCTGGCGCTGTAGCGCGAGGTCCTCTAGTGGCTGTTCGGCGCATTGCACCCGGAGTGGCCCTTGGCGCTCCAGGCGAGCGCTGTGGTGCGCAGGGTTGTGAGTTCGAGCTACACGAAGGGCCGCTCCTCTCAATCCCTGTCCTGGCTCCCTGGGCTGGGCAGCGAAGCGGGATCAAAGCATCAGCCTCGGCGGCGCGACAGGGTAAGAGATGGCAACCCCGGGCTGCTCCCCAGCTTGCAAACCCCAGGGAGAAGGGGTTTCCCACTGGGACTTCACGGAGCTGGCTAAGCCAGGCAGCCCTGGCACCCCATCACAGGCCCATTGTGTGCCCAGAGATCTGAGCTTTCTTGAGTGCCGTACAGACCCGTTTACACACGGACGCCGGGAGTCAAGCCGTCACGACCGCGTGTTAACAGACCGCAGGTTAAGAGGGTCCTGCTGAAAAAAAGTGTCTATGATTCACTTCGAAAAAAACGCCGTTATTTTCTGCTCTTTCATGCTCGCGTTTGTTTTCTTTCTTATGAAGTCTGTCATTCGCCGCAGATGAATGATTTCGATATTTTCCGCATTTTGCTCCTCCATAAAGCTTACAACGGCCTACGGGCTTCTGTGGGCGAAATGTTGACCTTTTCAACGACCTCCTCCTCCTCCTCGTCATTGTCATTTAGGCCTGTGTTATTAGAAATTCTCACCATCACTTTCACGGTTCAACGTAGCCTCAAAGCCCGTTAATATTTCTTCCTTGGACAGAAATTCTGAAGTCGGGCAATCTTCATCCATCTCCAGCCACTCGGTAATGATTTCCGGCGACGTAGCCAAACTAACATTTTTTATCATTGGAAAGAGAAGTTTACCTTTATCCTCCTTTGTCTGCGTGCGTGTTTGTAGGACGTCTTCTTCCCAAAATCCTTCATAGTCTGGCTCTGAATCAGTGCCACTGCTGGAGTTTTCCGAGTCTGAGCCGCCTTTGACAGAAAAGGCATCACCGAGAGCCTTCATCCAGCAGTTTTCAATGGACTTTTGTTTTACTCTGTCCCAAGCTTTTTTAACTAAATCAATAATTTCCTTCATGTTTAACTGTTTCAGGAATTCGGAAATGCCTGAAGACATGCATGACACAATCACCGAAATCAGCTCCCGTCGATAATGGTTTTTAAAATTCTGAATAATGCCCTGGTCTACAGGTTGAATTTTTGATGTTGTGTTGAATGGTAGGTATAGCACTCGAATTTTTCCATCTCTCGATACCAGTGATTCGGCTGGAGGATGGGCTGGACAATTGTCAAGTAGCAAAAGTGCTTTGGCTTTGAGTTTCTTCGACTGCAGATGCTCATGAACAGCTGGAACAAAGCTGTTGTGGAACCAGTTGTCGAAAATGCGTCTCGTCATCCAAGCATTTTTGCTGTTAGCGTATATTACTGGCAGTTTGGCTCTATTGAGGTGATTAAAGCAGCGAGGGTTATGAAAGCGGCCAACGAGAAGAGGGGTAAGCTTATGGGTAAGAGTCACACGATCTTTTATCTTTTTAAATCCAGCTGTTTTCTGTGTCTCGTAATTAAAGGCTAAAGTCTTATCAGGTAGCAGTTTTGCAAATAAAGCTGTTGCATCACAATTATAAAGTTGTTCTTCCTGGTAGTCTTCATTTTGTAAAATAGATTTTAACACGGCGGGAAACGCGTTCGCAGCCGATTCATCGGCTGATCGGCTTTCTCCAGAAATCAACACCTGCGCTATGCCATGACGCTTTTTAAAACGACTTGTAAACCCCTTGCTGGCTTGGAATGATTCATCCCCCATTAAATTTCCAAATTTTGTCGCTTGGGCGTGAAGAATTGGCCCACTTAGCGGCATTCCTTTCAGCCTTTCCTGAGCAAACCACGTACGCATGGCTTTGTCTATTGTGGGTTTTGCTGAATAGCGCAGACGTTTTCGCTTAAGCCCCGCAGCAGAATCGATATTTTGTACAGAGCCATTCAGTTTAGATTCGTTTTTTAGCCATCCTTGGAGAGTAGATTCGGCAGTCCCAATGTCTTTTGAAACTTTGGCCTGGGTTTCTCCGCTATTTACTCAATATATTGCAGCTAGGAACGTTGCCGCTTGCCCTCTGCCATTATATTAGGCCTACGGTTAAAATTTTCTAAGGTAGTATATATACTGTATTACTATATAACTACAGTACTACTGTACATATTATATCTCTCTCTAGCGTGACAATGACTAAGCGTGCGTGATACGTCTTTACCAATATCGGTAAAGACGTACAACACATTTCCGCTCCGCACTGCCTGTCGATTTCTGTGTCAGTGAGTTAGTGAGCAAATCTGGAGCGCCACACAGCAAGTTCCTCTACCTCATGTTAACGAGTCTCGCGTGTTAAATAGGTAGCACTGGGAGGCATGCCGCAACCGCGCTTTAAGCGGATTCGCGTGTAAACGGGTCTGTACTGTAATAAGCCTTTCACCCTTCCTGGCTACAAGAAGACAACTTCAAACTGTGTAATGGATCCAGTGGCCTTTGCCTGAGTAGGCAGCCAGCCTGAAACAGGAGCTCTGGCCCAGCAGTCATGTGTGGGTTGTTGACCCTGAAACCTAACGACTGAGACGTAAAAGGGTCACAGTTCTTAACGATTTTGCTGCCGATGAAACCTGCACATCAGCGCTGTGGGAGTGACTGGGCAGAACTTAAGCTTGTAGATGGAGCTTGGGAGCCACCACTTTCCGCATTCCCTGCATCTCGGACACACACAAGAATGTCTTGGCTTCACTGTGGCCGGCACAATATCTAGGCAATTTGCTAGGGAAATACCTCAGGTTTGAGGGCGATTCCCTTGGCAGATGCTGCTTCGGATTTGTCCCCATTGTGATCTGATCTATCATCTTTGCAGGGACCCCTGTCACCCCTCAACCCCCACCACCCTCTTAAGAACATTAGAACGACCGTCCTGGGTCAGACCAAAGGTCTATCTAGCCCAGTATCCTGTCTTCCGACCGTGGCCAATGCCAGGTGCCCCAGAGGGAATGAACAGAACAGGTAATCATCAAGTGATCCATCCCCTATCACCCATTCCCAGCTTCTGGCAAACAGAGGCTAGGGACACCATCCCTGCTCATCCTGGCTGATAGCAATTGATGGACCTGTCCTCCGTGAACTTCTCTAGTTCCCTTTTGAACCCTATTATAGTCTTGGCCTTCTCAACATCCTCTGGCAAGGAGTTCCACAGGTTGACTGTGTGTTGTGTGATGAAATACTTCCTTGTGTTTGTTTTAAACCTGCTGCCTATTAATTTCATTGGGTGTCCCCTAGTTCTTGTGTTACAAGAAGGAGTAAATAACACTTCCTTATTTACTTTCCCCACACCAGTCATGATTTTATAGACCTCTATTTTATCCCCACTTAGTTTACTGAGGTCCCTTTGTAGCTCTTTGCAGTCTGCTTTGGACTTAACTATCTTGAGTAGTTTTGTATCGTCTGCAAATTTTGCCACCTCACGGTTTACCCCTTTTTCCAGGTCATTTATGAATAGGACTGGGCCCAGTACAGACCCCTGGGTGACGCCACTATTTACCTCTCTCCATTCTGAAAACTGACCATTTATTCCCACCCTTTGTTTCCTGTCTTTTAACCAGTTACTGATCCATGAGAGGACCTTCCCTCTTATTCCATGACAGCTTACTTTGTTTAAGAGCCTCTGGTGAGAGACCTCGCCTCAGAACTCACCCCTCCCTCTTGCTATTGGACCAGCTGACCCCCCAGCGCCCCTTAATCTTTACCTCCCATGCAGGCAGCCACCCCTAATCTGGCTCTCTGCTGCAGGACACATTCAGCTCCTCTGCTGGGGCATGTTCTCTGCATCACACTAGGAGGTGCACAGGCTCCAGGGACCCTGTTCCCTAGCAGGTTCCCCACTCTGCCTTCCCACTCCTGCCCGCCCTCAGCAGCCATCCTCCCAGCCCCAGAGCAGCCCCGCTCCTCCGACCCCCTTGGAAAACAGGAGCCAGTTTGGGGCAGCGGGGTCACACCAGGGCAGAGGGGGCAGGGCCGGGACATGTAGGGATCGGAGAGGCGGAGCCAGGGCTGCTGTTGGGGGTCTTCTGGGCCTCACAGTTGGGGGACTGTAAAGGGGACTGAAGAGGGTCCCGATGAGGAAGAGGGTAGTGGGCCCACAGCAGGCCAGAGCGTTGGGTGTGCGGACGCCGGGACGCTGCTTCTGGCCCAAGTCCCTTCAGTTGCTTGAGGGGGGGGGAAGGTTAGTGAGTCAGGCCGGTTTCTAGCAGGACGGGTGTTGAGATCCCCCCAAATCTTCCTCAGTGGCAGAGAAACAGGCAGGCTCAGCAGAATGGCCGAGAGGGAGTGGGCCATGGAAACAGAAATCTCTTCCCACCAAGGGGGTCCCCAGCAGTGCAGGGCTGAGAAAGCGTCGCAGGAGGCCGGGCATGTCTGTCTGGGTATGTCCCTCCCAGCCGCCGCCCAGAATAAAAGCGGGCAGCCAGGGGGCTCCTCGACCTCTATTGCCAGCCCGAAAGGAGATCACTGCCCGGAGCACTGTCCCAGAGCCCTGCAGAGGAAAAGCCGATCAAACACACAACCGGCTGCTAGAACAACAATGCTGTTTATTAAACAGAAGGGAAAGGGGATAAGGGAGTGTTTCATTTCTTAATGAAAAATAACTCTCATAAACAAACCCTCAAAACTCATAACACAGAGAGAACAATCCCTCCCGCCCCCCCACACACACATGTTGCAATAACCAAATCAGTTCAAACGTGCCGTTTATGCGTATTTTAGAATTCAGTCCTTTTTCTGACGTGATTTTCAACTAAAACTCACATTTAAAAGTCTTCGTGATTCCTGTGATGTGTAAAACAAAATGAACAACACTTGGTTGGGAAAAGAAGTTTCAAGCGAAACAAATCTACCAAAGACAAGAGCCTTGCGCCCATCCAGCCCGATGGATGCTGCCTCGTTGGCAAATGCTCAAAATGAAATCTCTGCATGAGTTAAGCAGGACAAGGGCAAAACGATGAAACGTCCGGTTCTTTGGCACTGGTTCTCTTCCGACGGAACTCACCGCCAGGCAGGGATACCAAAACCAGGCTGCTGTGGGGATTGAAAGAAACCAGGGCAACTTTCGACGTGGCTGCGTCAAATCCACCCTGGACTTTAAATGCGAACTAGGAAACAAACGGTGGCAAACTAAACTTCAATTCCAAGCCCCTTCTGGCTCCCTGGTGAAAGGTCCCAGGTTTTGTCCCAGGGTGGAGGAGGTTTCTTCCCCTGCCGTTCACCGTCTCACTACGAAGCCAGCCGAGTTGCGCCCGCCTTTGCAGTAGAGGGACTGCTTCTCTTGATTGCGCGGGCAGTATTTCAGCGTGTGGGCCCCGTCGCCCGTGGCACCGCACACCGGGCAGATGTATTTACGCAGGATGGGGCACAGCACGGTACCATCCGCTTGCTTCAGCAAGTGGGAGGAGTAGACCCTCTTGGATTCCCCATTGTGCCTGCAGAAGTTGCATATGAATCTGCCGGGCGTCTGAGGGGTGGCCGCCCCATTCTGCCCACTTTGAGGACAGCTGCTGCCGTTGTTCCTGTTCCACCCCGATGACTTCGGGCTCGAGGCGTCCCCCGGAGACACTTGAAGGGGGGTCCCTGGCAGGCAGGGATCTGCCGTCTCACAGGTTAGGAGGCTCCTGGACCCCCTTCTGTGCTCCTCAATGATTTCGCCAAGAACCTTTGACAGGTTGAAGTAGTCCCGCCACATGTTGAAGTCATGCGCGATCGTGACGGGCGGTGAAGGTGGCCCGGAAAGCCAGACGGGAAGCATGGTGCTCGTCAGAGAAGCCCCCTCCTCTGCAAAAAAAACTCCTCGACCCCTGCTCCTTTAATAGGCTTGGCCTGCAGTAGGCAGCATTGCGAACAGGCTGCACTGTGCCCATCCAGTGCAAGGAGGTGGAGTCTGAGATTTAAAGGGCCGGAAATCAAAACAGAAAAGCATCCCCCGTCGGAGATTAATGAGCTAAATGCACCTCTACCCCGATATAACGCGACCCGATATAACACGAGTTCGGATATAACGCGGTAAAGCAGCGCTCCGGGGGGGCAGGGCTGCGCACTCCGGCGGATCAAAGCAAGTTCGATATAACGTGGTTTCACCTATAAGGCGGTAAGATTTTTTGGCTCCCGAGGACAGCGTTATATCGGGGTAGAGGTGTATCAAGGTTCAGTTATAGCAAATCTACCGGGCATCAGACGCACCCCTCTTCTAGAAAACTGAATTCCATTTTCCCCTCCCTTCTGCTCCAGAAACTCATGTCCTAGTCGGGAGTAGCATATCCTCTATGAACGTATCTAGTTCTTTATTGAACCCTGTTATAGTCTTGGCCTTCACAACATCCTTTGGCAAAGAGTTCCACAGGTTGACTGTGTGTTGTGTGAAGAAATACTTCCTTTTGTTTGTTTTAAACCTGCTGCCTATTAATTTCATTGTGTGACCCCTAGTTCTTGTGTTATGAGAAGGAGTAAATAACACTTCCTTATTTACTTTCTCTGCACCAGTCTTGATTTTGTAGACCTCTGTCATATCCCCCCTTAATCGTCTCTTTTCCAAACTGAAAAGTTCCAATCTTATTAATCTCTTTTCATACGGAATCTGTTCCATACCCCTCATCATTTTTGTTGCCCTTTTCTGAACCTTTTCCAACTCCAATATATCTTTTTTTGAGATGGGGCGACCAGATCTACATGCAGTATTCAAGATGTGGGCGTACCACGGATTTATATAGAGGCAATATGATATTTTCCTCTCTTATTATTAGGGCCCTACCAAATTCATGGTCCATTTTGGTCAATTTCATGGTCATAGGATTTTAAAAATTGTAAATTTCATGATTTCAGCTACTTAAATCTGAAATGTCGTGGTGTTGTCATTGTAGGGGTCTAGACACAAAATGGAGTCGTGTGGGGGTCACAAGGTTATTGTGGGGGGGGTTGCGATACTGCTACCCTTACTTCTGCGCTGCTGCTGGCGACGGCGGTGCCTTCAGAGCTGGGCAGCTGGAGAGCGGCGGCTGCCGGCCGGGAGCCCAGTTCTGAAGGCAGAGCCGCTGCCAGCAGCAGCACAGAAGTAAGCATGGCATGGTATGGTATTGCCACCCTTACGTCTGCGCTGCTGCTGGCAGGGTACTGCCTTCAGAGCTGGGTACCTGGCCAACAGCCGCTGCTCTCCAGCCGCCCAATTCAGAAGGCAGCAGCGCAGAAGTAAGGGTGGCAATATTATGACCCCTCCTAAAATAACCTTGCAACCCCCCTGCAACTCCCTTTTGGGTCAAGACCCCGAATTTGAGAAACTCTGGTCTCGCTCGTGACATCTGTTTAGTATAGGGTAAAAGCACACAACGGTCCAGATTTCACGGGGGGAGACCAGATTTCATGGACCGTGAAACGTTTTTCATGGCCGTGAATTTGGTAGGGCCTTACTTATTATCGATCCCTTTCTTAATAATTCCCAACATTCTGTTCACTTTTTTGACCGCCGCTGCACATTGAGTGGATGTTTTCAGAGAACTATCCACAATGACTCCAAGATCTCTTTCTTGAGTGGTGACAGCTAATTTAGACTCCATCATTTTGTATGTAGAGTTGGGATTATGTTTTCCAACGCGCTTTACTTTGCATTTATCAACATTGAATTTCATCTGCCATTTTGTTGCCCAGTCACCCAGTTTGGTGAGATCCCTTTGTATCTCTTTGCAGTCTGCCTGGGACTTAACTATTGTGAAAAGTTTTGTATCATCTGCAAATTTTGCCACTTCCCTGTTTCTCAATTGATTTTGGAATAGACTGTGCAGACAGGAAGTTATTCCGGAACGCCTGCGTTATCCTGGAATTGCTATCGAGTGAAAGAGTTATTCCAGAATAACTCCAAATCAGGGAAATATGCTGGAATAAAGTGAGTTTGTTTTGGAATAGACCGTGGGGAGGAGAGGTATTATGGAATACCTGAGTTATACCAGAATTCCCCATGTAGACAATGCCTAAGAAAAGACAGGGAAATTAAATCCAAAAAAGCTCCAGCACGAATGCAGGTTGAAACATCAAGCAATCAATATTAGGAAATTTGAGCCGTTAAATGTAGCCAGCTCTCATGATGTGTTGTCTTGTTTTCCTTAGTCAAGCGAAACAGTCCTGATCAGCTCATTAAAGTGCTAACGTTGCCAAGGAAAACCGGAATAGAAAAAAAAAAAACACTTTTGCAGACTCACAGCGAGGCCCAGTTAGCTCTGTGGAGCCACCTCACATTTTGGAAAAGTCCAGTTTGGGGCTCAAGCCTGCAAACCCACATGTCTGCAAGCATTGACTTCAAAGCAAAGTGCGGCAGTTGGGCCTTTGATTGTTTGGCATTTCAACCCTCCCATTCAAGTAAGGGGAGGTGTCTTGCCTGGTTGCTGCCCTCCCAGTGCTCCCTCTGCTCTACCCCGGCCTCATCCTGGTCTGGTCTATTTCCAGGGTCAGTTCTTTGGGTCAGAGACCTTTTGTGACCCTCTGCAGATCAAGTGCAATGGGGCCCCCGTCTGGGTGGGGCCTTAGGCACGACCCTAACAAGCATGATTAATCATAACCTGCTTTCGGGGCATTGTTTTGGGGCCTCTGATGTTTGTCTGTTTATGTGTCTCTCCCACCTGCCCCGGTGCCACTCTGTCTGGAACAAGTTGGAAGTTTGTATCTTTCCCTGGCACTTCCCCTCCCTGGATGCTCTAGGGAGGTAAGTTACAGTCCCCTGACTGCTGAGTGAAACTGACCAGAGCAGTTGTTCTCAACCTTTCCAGACTCCCGTACCCCTTTCAGGCATCTGATTTGTCTGGTGTACCCAGGGGCTGCTCTATGTTTTTTGCCGCCCCAAGCACGGCAGTCAAGCGGCCTTCGGCGGCGTTTCTGCGGGTGATCTGCCGGTCCCGCGCCTTCAGCATACCCAAATTGCCACGGAAGCCACGGGACCAGTGGACCTCCCGCAGGCATGCCACCGAAGGATGCCTGACTGCCGCCCTGACGGCGACCGGCATGCCGCCCTCTGCGGCTTGCTGCCCCAGGCATGCGCTTGGTGCGCTGGTGCCTGGAGCCGCCCCCGGGCTTACCCCCAAGTTTCAGCTCACATAAAAACGACTTGCTTACAGAAGCAGACCTCAAAATACCAAAGCATCCCAGCGCGCTATAACTGACCCGGTGCTTCCTTTCTCATTGCTCTCTTCATGTGTCATTATATAACGCCTGCATCTGTCATTTTCACTCCATGCAGCTGAAGAAGTGAGGTTTTTTTACCCACGAAAGCTTATGCCCAAATAAATCTGTTAGTCTTTAAGGTGCCAACGGACTCCTTGTTGTTTTTGTGGCTACAGACTAACACGGCTACCCCCTGATACTTGTGTCCGTATGACAGTTTAGTTTGCACTGACTTCGCTAGTGCAGTTTATGTAGCCTGCCTGTTGTAAAACCAGGCAAATCTCTAGAGGAGTTGATGTGCCCCCTGGAAGGCCTCTGCGTACCCCCTGGTGGAGAAGCACTGGACCAGAGTCAGGACATAGCAAAGGAGACGCAGACAGTTCGGGGCTGGAGGTGAATGGAGACAGCAGCTGTGCTGAGTGAGCAAGGACTGCCATACCTGCTCCGTCTGGGCGGGTGGGGTGAAGCTCAACGTGTAAACAAGCCGGACAAAATGCCCCCTGTGACGAAGTGGGAGTTTTCTGTAATATGTTTATGAGGCCGATGCGTGCCTCAGTTTCCCCTGTACTTCCCATGGTTACCCAGTGGAGGGCAAAGGGCTAAGTCTGCTCTTGGAGGGCAGTGCAGGACACGAGGCGAGGAGCGGGCACACTGACGGGGTTCCTCCACGAGATGGCTTAAAAGCCGAGGCCTAGCACAGATCCCGTGGAGCCGTGACACACACAAACCCCCCAGTCACTTGATCTGTGACCGTGAGGCTGGGTCAGGGCCAGTGAAAACGCAGGCGTGGGGGTGTCTCGCGGTTGGATTCTCCCCTGCAGATCCACCGGGAATTGCCCTGGTGCGGGGGGATAGCGCTGTCCACAGGGGTCTGCTGCAGAAGTGCATTCGCAGCTCTTCCTCCCCCAGCCCAGTGTGGGGATCCCTGGAGAGTAGCCCCGGACACCTGGGTTCTGCGATTTGCAAGTGACCAGCCATCTGCATCCCCTTGAGAGCCAGGAAGAGCAGCTAAACAGGGTCATCTCACCCCCGCCCCCATCGGGCTTTCACGAGGGGCCTGATCCTCCCACTCAGGGCACCCCTGTCCTTGGCCTCCCTGCCACGGGCAGCTGGAGGGTCCCTCATTTCAGGGAGGGGCCCAGTGGGGAGTTCTAACCCCAGGAGATTGCTTGAGGAGCCGTGGAGGGACTACCCCCTCCCCAGACCCGGCTGGTCTGGATGCACATGGGATCCAAGGCTTGTGTCCGATTACAGGGGACTGGCACCTGTGCACTGGGGGAGCCTGAGCCAGGGCTGGGCCGTGCTGGGGGCAGCGTTGCAGCGAGCGAAGCTGTTTAAAGGTGTCTGTGAGGGACTGAGGCTCGGAGAGAGCAAGCAGAGGGCGGATCCTGCAGCAGGGCCGGCTTTATGAACTGCGAGGCCCGATTCAAATACCCGGTGGCGGTCCGGGGCTTCGGCAGCACTTCGGCGGCGGGGGATCCGCTCCGAGTCTTCTGTGGCACCGAAGGACCCCTCGCCGCCGAAATGCCGCCGAAGACCTGGAGCAGGACCCCCCCACACACACACACCGCCTAAATGCCGCCTATATGTAGACCCCGTCATCAGCATGGGCGCATGTCCTCTGGAATGGTGGATGAAGCATGAAGGGACATATGAATCTTTAGCGCATCTGACACATAAATATCTTGCAACGCCAGCTACAACAGTGCCATGAGAACAGCTGTAAACATTGTAAACAAGAAGTGGGTAGGATTATCTCCCATAAACGTAACAATCTTGTTTGTCTGAGCGATTGGCTGAACAAGAAGTAGGACTAAGTGGACTTGTAGGGTCTAAAGTTTGACACTGTTTTATTTTTGAATGCAGTTATTTTATGTACATAATTCCACCTTTGTAAGTTCAACTGTCATGATAAAGAGATTGCACTAGAGTACTTGTGTGAGGTGAATTGAAAAATACTATTTCTTTTGTTTTTTTTACAGTGCAAATATTTAATCAAAAATAATATCAAGTGAGCACTGTACACTTTGTATTCTCTGTTGTAATTGAAATCAATACATTTGAAAATGTAGAAAACGTCCACAAATATTTGAATAAATGGTATTCTATTGTTTAACAGCTGGCGCGGAGGGAGGGGGGATGGAACCCTGGAGCTCCCAGCCACCCGGCATCTGCCCAGGGTCTTCCCATATGATTGTATCATGGATTTTTTTAGTAAAACTCACAGACAGGTCAAAGTTTCCCTGAATTTTGTTTATTGCCCGTGACCTGTCCGTGACTTTTACTAAAAATATACGTGACCAAATCTTAACCTTAAGTGGTTGTTGAAAGGGGATGGGCTGCGGAGTTGCCTTGTGGTTGGGGTTTGGGGTGGTAACGCTAGTGTCAATCCGGAGCGACTCCACTGTGGGGATGGGACCACATTCCGATCTGAGCCCATCGGTGTCAGTCCAGAGTGATTCCAGATTTATGCCAACATTGCTGAGAGCAGGATTTGGCCCTGGTGCGGGAGGGTTGGGGGACAGGAAAAGGGGTGGCTGAGACCCAGGAGGAGGGTAGGAAATCCCTGGGGAACCCGTAAGGCTATCTCCCTGCTCACCCCCACGCTGCTATGTGCCTCACCCCCGTGCTGGGGGGCGGGGCCTGTGCTGAGGGTGCCAGTGAGGGGGGCAGCTAATGTCCAGTCGGGAGCTGGACCGAGAACTCACAAACTCGTTTCACCCACAGGCTACCCCCCCGGCCACCCCGACGGGCGCGGAAGCCTCCGAGCCGGACACAGGCACTCGATGGTGAGCCAGCCGGGGATCCGATTTAACCCCCCAGCGCCGGTGGGCTCGGGGGGGGGGGGGGGGGCGCAAGGAGGGGGCCATGTGCTCCAGTCCCTCTCGGTGAGAGGCATATGCAGTGGCGGATTTCGAGTTAGTGGGGCCCTGTGCGCAGCTTCATTTTTGGGGGCCCCCCCCTCAGGACCCAGCCAAGAAAAAGACCATTCTCTCTTATCTCCTTCCCTCCGTGTTTTTCATTCTTTTTTACCTCCTCCTCCTCCTATATTATAAGTAATGGGAAGTAAATGAAAATAAAGTGAGGTACCTTGATGGGGGCGGGGGGTTGGGTGCGGGAGGGGGGAGGGGGCGGGCTCTGGGAGGAAGTTTGGGTGCGGGGTGCGGGCTCTGGACTGGGGCAGGGGGGGGGGGGGGGGGGAGGGGGGCAGCGCTTACCTCGGGCAGCGCGGCTCCCAAAACGACCGGCACACATACCCCTCTGGCAGCGGCTCCGAGGCGGGGGGGCAGGGGGTCTCCATGCGCTGCTGCCCGCAGGCGTCGCCCCTGCAGCTCCCATTGGCCGCAGTTCCCGGCCAATGGGAGCTGCGGAGTCGGGGTGGGGGCAGCGTGTGGAGACACACACCCTCCCCCCCCAGAGGCCGCAGGGACATGCCGGACGCTTCCGGAATCGGCGCAGCACGGCGGGAGGGAGGCAGCACGCGCAGGGAGTCGCCTTGGCCCTGCTGCTGGCACATCTCTGCACGCCCCTTGTGGGGAGGGGGGCAGCGGGTCTCCGTGCGCTGCCCGGGGCGGGGGCAGTGCAGAGAGCCACCTCCCCCCCGCCAGGGGCACACAGAGACATGCCAGCGGCTGGCCGCTTTCGGGAGCAGGGTGGGGCCACCAGCCACGACATGCAGGCAGCCTGCCTGAGCCCTGCCATGCTGCCGGCTGGGACTCAGGGGCAGGTTGTCAGATGAGATTTGTCCTGCATTTTGGGGGGGCCCTGTCCTTGGGGGCCCCGTGCCACCGCACGGTTTGTTTCATGGTAAATCCGCTCCTGAGCGTATGGCCCCCCTGCCCTGTCTCACTTCCTTGAGGTGGGGGCATGGCTAATGCAGACCAGGGCGTCCTATTGGCCTAGAGTGACCAGACAGCAAGTGTAAAAAATCAGGACGGGGATGGGGGGTAATAGGAGCCTATAGAAGAAAAAGACCCAAAAATCGGGACTGTCCCTATAAAATCGGGACATCTGGTCACCCTATATTGGCCAGAGGAGTCCAGAGGAGGGACACGGGTGTTGGCTCAGCAGCCCTGGCCCTCCTCAGCTCCAGTCATCAAAGGTTCCCTGGCACTTGCTGAACGGCCTGAACGTGGGCACTGCTTGGCCGCCCCCGCCTCACCCCAGAGATGGCTGCATTTCCAGTGGGTAAAGCCAGAGTTCTGCTCCCGTTTCTGCTGGGGTGACCTGGGCTGACGCCGTTGCGCGGAATGAGCCCCCTTTGCTGTGCCTGTATTCTCGGCCTCGGCTGGTGACAGTTAGCGTGGCCTTGGGGCTGCTCTAATTCATGCTCCTGGGTGGGGGGGCGGGCAGTGAATAGCCACAGGGCAGTGTGCTCCAGCCATGCCCTGATTCATTCTCCTAGGGGAGAGGCAGGGCCGGGGATGCCGAATGAGCTGAGACGAGATATTTGAGTTAGAACTGGCTGGACTCAGCGCCCATGAAGGACCGGCCCCCGGAAGATCCAGTGGAAAAGCCCAGGACGGGGAGGGCCGTTAATGCATAAGGACCGGAAAGCCCCAGCAGCCTGAATGGGTGAACCCAGCCACAGGTGCCAACTTTCCTTGGCGCCAGTGGGTGCTCGCGCCCCCCCCCGCCCCTGGCCCCACCCTCTCCCTGTCCCTATTGGACCGCTCCCCAAATCCCCGCCCCGGCCCCGCCTCTTCCCCGAGCACGCCGCATTCCTCCTCCTCCCCCTCCCTCCCACCGCTTGCTGCGCGAAACAGCTGTTTCGCGGCGCAAGAGCTGGGAAGGAGGGGGGAGAAGCAGGACTCGGCGACGTGCTCAGGGGAGGAGGCGGAGGCAGAGGTGAGCTGGGGTGGGGGGTGGAGTGGGGAGCTGCCGGTGGGTGCAGAGCACCCACCAATTTTTCCCTGTGGGTGCTCCAGCCCCGGAGCACCCACAGGGTCGGCGCCTATGAGCGGGGCTGGAGACCACTGACCAACAGAGCTACGCCTGGGTACATTTTAAGCGTAAACCAGCCCCATTAGAGACCAGGGCACAGAGCAGCCCCTGTAAATCCATGCCTGGACAATTCTCCAGGAGCCCTTTCTGCCCCGTTGATGCTGCCAGAGGGGTCTGAGAAGCAGCCCCAGGGCGCCCCGTAACCAGCCGCCCCACAATGCACGTCACAACCCTTGGCAGATGGGAGGGGAGTTTATTCCGGGTCTGGGCGGTGGAACAGGGCGGGGCTGCCGCTGGCTTTGTCCATCGCGGAGGGGGGTGGCTCCCGGCTCCCTCAGCAGGCGGCTCGCCCCTCACGTGCGGAAAGGCTCTATATTCTCTTCTCTGCAGAGAGACATGGGGGGGCATAGGGAGAAGGGGACAAAGGTCAGGAGTTGGCCGGAGACATCCCCTGCAGCCCCCCCCCCCCCAACCTGTGCCTGTTCTGCTGCAGCAGCCAGTGGGGCTCGTAGGCTAGTAAAGTACGTCCCATTCACAGGGTGTGATTCAGGATCCAAAAGGGACAGTAGGGGGCGCTCTCCCCTCACGGTCAGTGCCAGCACCAATGGCCCAGTGTGGCACCAGGGGGCGCTG
>NW_020664819.1:18717-21506 GCF_002925995.2 Terrapene triunguis | reverse complement strand
GGAGACCTGCACCCCAGTCCACCGGTGACAGACACGGCAGAGGGCGGGTCTGCTCTTCTGAGTAAAAGGGGCTTGTTTTACATCTCGATACCGACATCCTGATCCATTTAGAGTTACCTTGGCTCCCCTTTGAGGTAACAACTCCCTCAGTTCAGACAGTCTGGTTGGAGGTTAGTTTGTTCATTTCCCAGGGTGTCCTTCGACTCTCTCCCATGTCAGTCACTGGCTTTTCTTTCCCTCCAGCGTTCCCCTCTGTGTGGGCTCTTAATTTCATCGTGTTTCTGGCATTTTGGTATCTGGCAAGATATGGGTCCAGGGGGATCCTTCACATTGGCTGCCCCTTTGGGGAGTGGTCTCCTAACCCCAGGACTGTACATATGCAGAGAATCCAGCTCCCTTTTTGGGGGGTCACCCTGTGTTTCCCCCTCCCAGCACTGAGTCCTTCCCTGCCCCCTAGAGGGCTGTGATCTGTGCTCTGTGGGCGAGGTGCGTTTACCCTTCGATCAGACGCACCTTTTCCCAGCACCTTTCCCATAACTGCTCCCTGTGTCTCAGGGGCCTGAGCGCTGGAGCCAGGCAGAGCCCCCAGCACGGTCAGGCAGAAGATGGAGTCCCGGGGGAACGGATGCGGGGTTCGGGTCCAGGCATCGGAACACACCTGGAACCTAGGTCGGGGTTTTTGTTGAGAAACCGCAATGGTGGAAGGGAGAACACTAGATTGGTTTATGGGTAAACTGATGACTCCAGGGTTTTCTTTGGGCTAGACAATAGGCGCTGATCACGCTTGGCTATGGGTGGGGCTTCTTCCAGGGAGCTCCCAATGCTTCAGTGTTTTGGATCCCAAGCAAGGATTCGTTACTAGAATTGGGCTGAGAACTGCTGAGCGGGGAGGGGTGGGCAGGCCTGGGTTCGTTAACATCTGGAGCAGAGATCCCCCATGATGCAGTGCTTCCCGGCTGTTCTGGTCCCAGAGATCAGTGCGGTTCTTGCCGTGGGATCTCTGGGCTCCAGTCTGTAGCTAACGGAGATGCCTCCTTGTCCCATCTTCGATGCAGATGAGGCCAGGGGAGTTGCCTTAACTCTGTTTCCCCTGTCAGGTGGGGTCTAGGGGTGTGTGTGTGTGTGTCCGTCCCCCTTCACTGCTCTCTGCAAGTCTTTTCTCTGATCGGTTTTGGTTCAAGCAGAGGCTGGGGGTGGGGGGGGTCTTTCATGAGTCAGACAGGCTGGATACCGCACCCTGGTTCCCCAAAAATACAGAGCTGACTGGTATCAGGGGGATGGGCCCACCCCAAGGGTGCAAATGGGGAGTCCCCCAGGGCCCCCCAAAAGGGGGAGTTGGAAAACCCCCTCCCGAGGGGGGCGGCTGACTGCCCGCCCCCAGGGGACCGGAGATGTAATTACTGCATCCGGAGGGGCCACAGGCAGGCCCGGTGCGTGAACGAGCCGAACCCCCAGAGGGTGAGCTGGGTGGGAGCCCAGCCGGGGGGGGGGACCCAGATGGGGGGCACAGAGCTCCAGGTGTGGGGGGAGGATGGGGGAACCCAGATGGGGAGCACAGAGCCCCAGGTGTGGGGGGAGGATGGGGGAACCCGGCATCGGGGGCACACCTGGTCCCTGGCACGAGAGAGGGATTAAGGGGGTTTCAGGGAGTCCCAGGGATAGAGGGGGGTCGGGAGGGGGCACCCAGAGAGTTGGGGGGGATGAGCTCAGGCAACAGAAGCGCCGATGCACATGGCCCTGCCCAGTTTAGGGGGCAGGTCTAGGGGTCCAGTATTTAGGGGCAGCTTTGGGGGTGTTGATTTGGGGGGGCAGGTCTAGGGGTGCCTGTTGTGGGGAAAGGGGCAGACAACTCTTCCTCCTCCCAGATGGAAATGTGGGGGGACGGGGAGTCGGTCCTGGAGAGGATCCTCCCCCCCATCCATGCATACTCGGACTCCTGGGTTCCTGGCCCTGCGGGGGGATGGGGACGGGACATTCCTCCTTAGTCCCTCTGCTGTGTGCAGGGGAGGGGCATGGAACCCTAGATGGGGAGGGGAGTCCCCATGTATCCCCCCTGCAATGTCCCTGATACCCCACCCCACTCAACCTGAGCTGGCCCGTTCCCCACATCCACCTCCCCTCCCTCCCTGCCCCCATTCCCCCCCCCCCCCCCCCCCCCCCCCCCCCCCGGTCCCCCCCACCCCCCCCCCCCCCGCTTCCTCCCACACCCCCTCCACGCCCCCCCAGTTCTCCCCACAACCCCTCCCCGGCCCCCCGCCCCTCCCCGGCTCTCACTTTCCACAATGATCCATTTTTATTTAATAGAATAACAATAATTAATGTAACAAATTAACTAAGAGCAAACTAAGATTTCTCTCCCCCACCCCCCAAGAGTCTGTGGCATCCGGACGCCTGGGTTCACAGCAGGGGTCTCCTGAACTCCAGCCCCCCCAGGACAGTCTGTGGTGCCCGGACGCCTGGGTTCACAGCAGGGGGTGTCATAGACTCCAGCCCCCCAGGACAGTCTGTGGTGCCCGGACGCCTGGGTTCGCAGCTGGGTGTCCATTCTCCGCAGCCGACGTCCTCGCTCGCTGGGGTTGGTGGGGGTCAGTCTGGGGGCGACAGACAGATTCAGGACAGGCAGCTGCAATACCAGGGCAAGCTGGGGGGGAGGGTGCAGCCCCCCACAGCCACCAGCCAGCCCCAGTGCACGGGGGGGGGGGAATTAACTCCTTCATTACCCCCCCTCCCCAGTGAACTCTGGCCTGTTTCTTGGGGGAGGGGGTGGAATCCGGGAGCTCCATGTGGGG
>NW_020664819.1:0-18707 GCF_002925995.2 Terrapene triunguis | reverse complement strand
TACTCACCCCACCCCCACAGACTCACTGCTCCCTCCCTGAACCCCCGACCCCCCATACTCACCCCGCACCCTCCCCCTGCACCCCCATACACCCCCCTTCTCCAGGGCCCCCCTCACTTCTGAGACGTCCGCCGAAGCCGCTCAGTGTCGCTGTCCCGTTTCTGGCGGCCCAGGGCTACCAGGTGATTCTCCTTCTGCACCGCCTCCCAGGTGAGCAGCTGGGCGTCCTGCTCCGGGGGCAGGTCCCGAGCTGGGGACCCAGGCGTCCGGGGAGGGGAAAGGAAGACACGTGAAAAGCAGGCGGGGGGCCAGCAGTGCTGAGAGGTGGGGACAGGGCCGGCACTTCCATTTAGGCGACGTAGGCGGTCGCCTAGGGTGCCATGATTTGGGGGGGCGGCAATTCGGCGGCGGGGGGTCCTTCCGCGCTCTGGGTCTTTGGCAGCAATTCTGCAGCGGGTCCTTCACTCGCTCCGGGACCCGCCGCCGAAGTGCCCCAAAGACCGGGAGTGCGGAAGGACCCCCGCCTAGGGCGCCAAAAACCCTGGCGCCGCTCCTGGGTGGGGAGAGGGGCGGGAGCCAGGTCCAGCCCCACATCAACTTGGTGACCCCCCCCAGCCCTGCTCCCCACCCCCCTGGATCTGCCCCCCGCACTACTGCTCTGCTCCCTCCCCCACCCCTGCAAAGAGCAACCCTCAGATCTGTCTCCCCTTCCCCCCTCACCGCTCCCCAGCACTGCCCCTGGTCCTGCCCCACCCATGCAAGGAGCGACCCCCAGCCCTACCCCCCCCAAGCCCTTGTCCCTATCCCCAGAGCACTGCCCCTGGTCCTGCTCCACCCCTGCAAGGAGCGACCCCCAGATCTGCCCCCCCCAGCCCTGCCCCCCCAAGCCTTTGTCCCTGCCCCCCAGAGCACTTCCCCTGGTCGAGGCCCCCCCCCAGCCACTCACCGAAGTGGCGGCTCTTGGCAGAGCCCCCCCGGGCCCGGTAGCGCAGCAGCTGGCGCACGTGGCTGATGATGATGAAGGGGGGGGCCAGCGCCGGCCGGTTGTGATACTCCAGGATCAGGCTGTAACGCTGCGACTTCCAGTAGGTGTCGCTGTTGCCCTGCACCTTGGCAAAGGTGTAACTGGGGGGGGGGAGGGGGCTGTCAGACAGGCGGGGGGCAAAGGGACATTAGGTTGCCCCCACCAGGCCCTCGCACGCTCATCAGCTCGCCCTCTGCACACGCTAGTGCAGCGGGGTCTTGCACACTCAGTAGTGCATCCTCTGCGTGTGCTAATACACTGGGGCCTTGCACACTCATCATCTGACCCTCTGCGTGTGCTAGTGCACTGGGGCCTAGCACACTCATCAGCTCCCCCTCTGCATGCACTAGTGCACCAGGGCCTCATACGCAGGTCAGTTCTGCCTCTGCACATGTGCGTGCATTGGAACCTTGCACGCTCGTCAGCTCACCCTCTGCACATGCTAGTGCACCAGGGCCTTTCATGCTCACCAGCTAGCTCTCTGCATATGCTAGTGGACCAAGGCCTTGCACACTCCTCATCTCCCCCTCCACACTCACTTGTGCACTGGGGCCTTGCACACTCATCAACTCTCCATCCACCTGTTGTAGTGCACTGGCACATCAACTCACCATTCACTCATTCTCCTTGCTCTAGTGCCCAGCGCTTCCCATGCTCGCCACACGCACTCATGCACCTGATCCCTTGCACGTGCCCCAATGCACCCTGCCCCTTGCACGCTCACCAGCTCACTGCTCACCACGGGGCCCCACCGGGCGGTACCTGAACATGGCGATGAGCAGGTTGAGGAGCAGGATGTTGGCGACAAGGAGGAAGATGACGAGGAGAACCAGCACCAGCCAGTTGGCGTAGGTGTTCGTGCAGGGCGCCGCCTCCTCCATCAGGATCGCCACCGGGTCGTCCGTGCAGTTCGACGCCGCGATCAGCGCCGCTGGGGTGGGGGGATGAGATCCGTGAGCCAGACCATCCCCTGCTGTGGGGCCAGATCGGAGCCGGCGCCCCCTAGAGGGGAAAGGCCCCGTGCCCCATTCCCTGCTCCCCTGAGCCAGCCAATTTCCCACCCTGGGGCCAGGTGTCAGCAGATGCCCCCTAGAGGGGACAGGCCCCGTGCCCCCTTCCCCACCCCCCCTTAGCCAGCCAGTCCCCGCCCTGGGGCTGGATGGGAGCCGGCGCCCCCTAGAGGGGAAAGGCCCTGTGCCCCATTCCCAGCCCCCCTGAGCCAGCCCAGTCCCCGCCCCGGGGCCGGGGGGGAGCCGCGCCCTGCACCATCGATCTCGTTGAGCGGGATCTGGCCGAAGATCTGCAGGTAGGGCCGGTAGAAGACGCGGCGGAAGATCCAGGCCAGGCGCTGGTCACTGGGGTGCAGCAGCCCCTCGGTTGTCACCCCGTAGGCCACCAGCCAGACGGCCAGGAAGAAGAGGAAGAGGAAGACGTCCTTCATCTGTTGAGGGGGGGGGAGCATGAGCCCCTGGGATGGGACCCCCCAACCCCCCTCCTGGTCAGAGCCCTCCACTGCCCCCCATAACCTCCATGGGGCCCCCATATCCCCCTCCTGGTCAGAGCCCTCCACTTCCCCCCATAACCTCCATGAGCCGCCCATATCCCCCTCCTGGTCAGAGCCCTCCACTGCCCCCCTCAACACGAGAATCCCCCCAACCCCCCCAGCCCCCCCTTTTCCATCCCTCCCTCACCCCCCCGGACCTCCCCGCTCACCATCTTCCCCACGATGATCATCTTGGGGCCCAGCTGCTTGTTGACGGCGAAGATGTGGATGAGCCGCAGGGTGAAGACCATGAAGTCCAGGCAGAGCACGGTGCGCCCCGATGCGTAGGTCCTGGGGAACATCCTGGGGGGGGGGGGGGGGGGGGGGGGGGGGGGCCGGGCCGGGGGGGGTGGGGGCAAAGGGAGGGGTGGGGGCAGTAGCACTGGGCCCGGGCAGGGATGGGAGGCTGGGGGTGCCAGGTGCTGGGGGCACCATGCCCAGGCAGGGGGGACGGAAGGATGGAGGCTGGGGGCACCATGCCCAGGCAGGGGGGAGGGGAGGCTGGGGGTCATGCCCAGGCATGCGGGGACGGGAGTCTGGGGGCCACGCCCAGGCGTGCCGGGGGTCTCACCGGCAGACAGCCCCCAGCAGGAAGAGCCCCAGGGCGGTCAGGTCGAACTGGTTCCAGGGGTCCTGCAGGTAGGCGCGGACGCGCTGGGCCAGCGCCCGGCGCCCGGTGAAGCAGCCCTGGCGCAGCTCCTCGCACAGCAGGGTGAAGACCCAGGCGTAGAGCAGCACCTCGGAGGCGCGGGGGCCGTCGGGCGGGGGGGGCGCGAAGTCCAGCAGCAGCACGTAGGAGAAGAGCAGCAGGAAGAGCAGGTACATCACCACGTTGCCCAGGAAGGCCGTCGCCGGAGCCCCCCAGAACCGGCGCCAGCGCCAGAGCCAGGCCCGGCCCGGCCGCGGGGGGGAGCTCAGCGAGGACGCCGACCTGCGGGGAGCGGGGTCAGATCTCAGCATGCGGGGGGTGTCTGGCTTGTGGGGGGGTCAGATCTCAGCATGGGGGGGGGGGTCAGTGGCAGGGGGGGAGGGGTCAGAGCGCAGCAAGGGGGGGTGACACCCTGGCACCCCAATATTCACCACGGTCATGGAATGAGGATGTGTTTTGCACCAAGTCTGCCGTGTGAGGTCGTGACGAAGTGGGGGATTTTCTTGTTGTTTCCGTGTTTTTCCAATGGTTTGCATGCGGAGGGGGTGGGACTCAGTGTCGCTGGGTGTTGCTGGTTTAACGAGGGGAGGGAAGAGGGAGTTTGTGGGTACACAGGACCGGAGAAGGAACGTGGGACCCCAGCCAATGGCCTGGAGAATGGAGACCCCAGCGACCGGTGACCCGGAGACCCAGCTCAGGAGTCGCAGCCGGTTCTGGCCAGTGGGGGGACAATGGGCTGCGGAGAGAGGACCCCGGTGACCTGACCAGCCGGTTCCAGCCAGCGGGGCCAGAGGATGGAAGAGAGGAGAGGAGCCCAGGCGACCCGGTTTACAACCCTGTTTCCCTGGAGAGAAGACAATGGACAGAGGCGGGGCTGGGGGCCGGGGGTATCAGATGCCCAGCTGGGAAGCAGGGGGGCTCGGGGCTGGAGAGGGGAAGCAGGCAGAGCCCACCTGGGTGCAGGGGAGACTGGGATGTGCTGGGCTGTGGGAGGCCAGGCCTGAGCCCCGGAGAGTTTCCTGTGCTGGGTTCAACGCTCAATAAACCCTCCTGTGTTACGCCGGCTGAGAGTCGCTCCGGGCTAGAGAACAGGTGTCACAGAGTTTGGGGGAGTCAGGGCCCTGCACCCCCGGCTTCTTGCGATGCACCGGGACTCTCAGGCAGCCAATAACACAGAAGGTTTATTTAGCCGACAGGAACACAGTTCAAGGCAGGTCTTGCAGGTACAGACCACAGGACCCCCTCAGTCAGGTCCATCTTGGGGGGCCAGGGGAGACCAGGAGGTCTGTCTGGCCTCCCCTCCATTCCCCCAGCCAGCTCCAAACTGAAAACTCTCCAGCCCCTCCTCTGCCTTTGTCTCTTTCCGGGGCCAGGAGGTCACCTGATCTCTTTGTTCTCTAACACCTTTGGTTGGCAACTTTGCAGGGGAGGGGCTCAGGCCATCAGTTGCCAGGAGACAGGGCGTCACACTGGCCCCCTAGGGCTCTGCAACAATCACACCCCCCTAGACCCTCGAGAAATGCATAGGGGAAACTGAGGCACCCACACAGAATTCAGAGAAAACATTTAAGAACATTCCCACTTCGTCACAACAGGGTGGCATTATTCCCTCTGGGAGTGGAGGCCCGGGGGGTCCGGAGCGAGTGGACTCCCCGAGGGGCCCCACGGCGAGAGACAGACGTGCTAAGGCTCAGAGAGGTGCGGCTCCAGGAGGTGGAGGGGCTTAACCCCGGAGAGAGAGTGGACCCCCGAGAAGGGCTGTCTCACTGAAGGGCGTTCCCCCTACGGACCGCACGGGGCCAAGAGTGGGCACAATCTGTGAGTCCGTGACAACGGTATCATTTGAAAAGTCTCGATCTGCTGGACACGAATATCTCGTTGGCTGGTAGGTGCTACCGTCGCATGGGAAGTTACGAAGTTTGCTTAGTGTGACGACGTGGGAATGTTCTTATTGTTTTCTCTGAATACTGGGTGGGTACCTCAGTTTCCCCTATGCAGTTCTCAAGTATCTAGGTGGAGGGAAAAGGGGGTGTGATTGTTGCAGAGCCCGAGAGGGCCAGTGTGATGCCTGACACCCTGTCTCCTGGTAACTGATGGCCTGGGCCCCTCCCCTGCATGGTGCCAACTGAAGGGAGCCCGGGCTGGTGCCAGTTGGGCTCAGTGGTACCCCAGGTCCAAGTGGCGCCCTGGGGGGAACCCGTCACGGGGGGTTCGGCCATGGGGGGGAGGGCTCTGGCTTGTGGGGGGCTCAGATCTCAGCATGGGGGGATCACAGCCATTGCGGGGTCTCTGGCTTGCAGGGGGGAGGGGTTAGATCTCAGTTGGGGGGCACAGTCATGGGGGTGTAGGAGACAGATTAGGGGCTGATGGGGGAATAGATGATAGCACCAGGGGGCACATGGGGGGGGTGGAACAGATTTAGGGGAGGGATTCTGACTTGCGGGGGGGGCTAAATCTGGGGGGCAGGATGGAGGGGGGATGACCTTGCAGAGGGCTCTGATCTGGGAGGGGGCAGGTTCAGGACCCCTTAGCACCATGGGATCCAATGTATGGGGCACGCTGCCCGTCCCCCCTGAAGGCTGCCCCCCTTACCCCGTCAGGATCTCCTCCATGGGGCATTTCCCGTCTGTGTCCAGGTTCTCCAGCTCCAGGCTGTGGGGCTTCTCCTGCTCCAGATCCTCCTCCATCGCCCTGGGGGGTGGGGGAGGGGGAGAGGGAGACTGAGTTTGGGTCCCCGGTGCTGCGAGCTTTCCCCCAACAGTGCCCCCAAACTGGGGACCCCGGTGCTGCGAGCTCCCCCCAGCAGTGTTCCCAGCTGGGAACCCCGATGCTGCGAGCTTCCCCCCAGCAGTGCCCCCTTACGTAGCTGACCCCCTCCCCAGGGCCCCCAGCACCCACCTGAAGGTGATGAGGTGGGTGAAGATGAGTGGGGGGCAGAAGAAGGTGAGGAGGAGTTTCCAGACGGGCGTGGACCTTTCCATCTCGCCCCACCAGTTCTGGGTCAGCAGCGCCTGTGGGCAGCCGGGGGGGGGGAGGGGTTAGTGCTGGGAGGAGTCACTTCTCACCCAACCCCCCCAGGTTCCCCCTCCAATTCTTCTTCCTCCCCCCGTACTCCCCCACACTCGCCCCCCCGTACCCGCCCCGCCTCGTACCCCTCCCGTACCTGTACCCCGTCGTGCGCAAAGAAGCACCGGGCCTCGGCCAGCCAGGCGAGCTGCAGGCAGGTGGCGCCGCCCCAGAGGCGGGAGCGACGCACAAGGAGCTGGGAGGCCCGAGACTCGCTGTTCCCGTAGCACTCGCCGAACACGCCTGGGGGGCGGGTGGGGGGGGGGTAACACCCACGCCCCCCCGCCCGCCCCCCCCCCCCCCCGGCCCCCCGCACTGCCCCCTGCACCCCCATCCCCCCTGCCACTCCCTGCACCCCTGTACTTCCCCCTGCACCCTCATCCCCCCATGCCACTCCCTGCACCCCTTGTACCACCCCCTGCACCCCCATCCCCCTGTACTGCCCTCTGCACCCCCATCCCACTGTACCACCATACTGCCCCCTGTACCCCCATCCCCCTGTATGGCCCCCTGAACCCCCATCCCCCCGTGCCACTCCCTGCACCCCCACTCCGCTCTGCCCCTCTGCTGCCCTTACCGATGGCCAGGGTCTCGAACTTCACGGCCAGCGCCTTCATGTCCGCCGCCTCCTGCGCATCCGACTCTTGGTGGGAGAGTTCCCGCAGGATCCGTGCCCCCACCAGCGCCCCCCCCACCGCGTCTGGGGCCTGTGGGGGACGAGGTTAGAGAGAAACACCCCCCGGAGACCCCCAGATCCATGCCCCCACCAGTGCCTTCCCCCAGCCCTGTTCCCCCTTCCCACGGGGGTCTCCCCCCCCCAGCTCCTCACCCCCCAGTTCCCCCTCACCATCTCCCAGCAGTACGTGGCCATCTCGCCCCGGTTGAGCAGCACGGCCCAGATGAAGAGGTCGGTCCAGGGGTTTCGGGTGCGCTGGCCACGGTAGTGGGGGTCCCTGTCCAGCAGGGGACCCTTCTTCTGGAAGGGGGAAGAAAGGGGGGAGGGTCAGAGCCATGTGGATGAGGAGACCCCTGCTGGCAGCCCCCCATCTTCCTCCACCTCCCCCTGAAACCCTCAGGGTCCCATCCCGGCCTCCTGCCCCTTGTGGTTCCCCCCCCCACATACCTCTGCCCCATTGTGCCCCCCATCCCATTGCATCCACATACCCCAGCCCCCCTGTGACAAAGTGGGGTTTTATTCGTCTCGTTATGTTGCATGTGAGTCTTACTGCCCTACACGAACACGGTGTGTGCCTCAGTTTCCCTGTGTGCTGCACCAATACGTAGCTGGTGGGGATTGGGGGTGGGATTTTCCTGAGGCCTTCGGGGCAGGTGAGGCCGCCCAGCTGTGTGACCTGAGACCCAGGAGGGGGGTGCGGCCAGGTGACACCTTGGGCCCGGGAAGGAGGAGGAGCAACAGGGGGGTGTCGGAGGTGGGGTGGCTGGAGGCTGGAGGTCTTTGTGGGGGGACAGGAAAGGGGGGAGTCCAGGGGATCCGGCCCAGGATTCCCAAGCTGGACTTGGCGGAAAGTCACTGATTTCTGTGCTAACAAGCTCTGCCCTACGCTGTGATCCTGTCGGCTAATAAACCGTCTGTGTTTCCGGCCGGCTGAGAGTCACGTCTGACTGCGGAGTTGGGGGGCAGGGCCCTCTGACTGCCCCAGGACTCCCCCCCCCGGGCGGACTCGCTGCGGGAGGCGCACGGGGGGACGGGGATGCTGAATGCTCCGGGCTCAGCCCCAGGACGGTGGAAGCTGTGGCAGCTTCTTGCCCGGGGACAGTCTGCTCCGAGAGAGGAGGCTCCCCCCGAGTCCTGCCTGGCTTCGTAGGGAGCAGTTCAGAGCGTCGCCCAGTGACTCCGGGACACCCCATCATACCTCAGCCCCCTTGGGTCCCCGGCCCGCCCCCACCAAGTAAACCGGCCCCCGTGTACCCCCTCCTCCCATGTCCCTGCCCCCTTGCCCCCCCAGCCAGACTCCCAGGCCCTCCATGCTCCCCTCTCCCATGTCCCTGTCCCCCTTGGCCCCCCACATACCCCAGCCCCCTTGGAGTCCAGGGGGCGCAGCCCGGCGTAGAAGGGGGCACAGACGTCGCCCAGCAGTTCACGGAGCAGACGGGCCACCTGGGTCAGGGGGCAGTCAGGGAGACGCTCCACAGGCTGGTAGTGGGGGGGCTCGGCCCCCCCCTGGCGCCGCTCCAGTAGCTGGTGCAGCAGCGAGGCCTCGGGGACCCCCCGGTACAGCTCCGCCAGGCGCCCCCAGGTCAGGAACTCGCCCAGGTCCAGCCCGTTCTCCACAAACAGACGCACCAGGGCCGGGCGGTCCCCCAGCAGCGCGTCCCGCATGGGCTCCTCCAGCTGGGGGGGCTGCGGGGCGGGGGGGAGAGAACCCAGGTTAGTACCCGCCCTGTGAGCACCAGCCCCCCCAGGAGCTCCCCGAGTGTCCCCCCTGACTCTGTGCTGGCTCCCCACCTCCCCTCTCCGCTCCCCATGGGGGTCCCTCCTCCCCCTGCCCCCCAGAGCCCCCCTCAGCTCCTCCCCTGGGGTCCCCCTCCCCCTGCTCCTCCAGGGTCCCCCCCCCTCAACTCTTCCCTCTGGGGTCCCCCTCCCCCTGCTCTTTCAGCTCCTCCCCCGGGGTTTCCCGTCCCCCTGCTCCCCCGGGGCCCCCCAACTCCTCCTTCTCCTCCGGGGCCCCTCAGCTCCTCCCTCTGGGATCCCCCTCCCCCGGGGTCCCCCCAGCTCTCCCTTTGGGATTCCCCTCCCCTTGTCCCCCTCGGGACCCTCAGCTCCTCCCTCAGGGTCCCCTCCCTGCCCCCCCTCACCTCCCACTGGATGTCTCCACGGAAGAGCTCGGAGCTGGCAATGTCCACGCGGTTCCAGGCCACAGCCAGACGCAGCTCATCCAGGCACTGGGTGGCCTCACCAGTGAGGTGACAGCCTGTGGAGGGGCAGTGGTGGGGGATGGCTGTGATAGCTGCGTGACTCAGTTTCCCCACCCAGGCAGCTTGGAGAACCAGATGGGGGATGGCGGTGGTAGCTGTGTGATTTGGTTTCCCGAGCCAGGCAGCCTGGGGGTGGTGGGGAGGGCTCAGCCCAAAGACAGGCCGTGTCAATGCGGATTGAATGTGTCCACACGGGCCGATCCACGCTGAATCCGGGCTGGGATCTCTGGTGTGACGGGCCGACCCAGGGGGCTCCCCCTCCCCCAGATCAGGAGGACAGTTGCCGGGCCCAGCTGCTGGGGGGTGCAGCCAGCCCCATAACCGTGATGACTTGGGGGGGGGGGGCAGGAGGCCGGCAGTGGGGGAGGGCTGGGAGATCCCAGGGGGAAGAGCATGGGGGAAGCTGGGGGGGGTCTCACCTCTGACCAGGGCTTTGAGCAGCACCGTCTCAAACTCCTCCAGCCCCTCCTCGTCCGAATAGACAGTGACCAGTTCCCGCAGCGCCAGGATCTGCTCCACCTGGGGGGGGCAGGTCCAGCACCCTGTGACCCCCCCGAACACCTGCACCCCCTCCCCGCAGCACCAGGATCCGCTCCACCTGGGGGTGCAGGTCCGTCAACCCGTGACCCCCCTGAACCCCTGCATCCCCCTCCCCACAGTGCCAGGATCCGCTCCACCTGGGGGCGGCAGGTCCGACACCCCATGACCCCCCTGCACCCTCCTCCCCACAGCGCCAGGCTCTGTTCCATCCTGAATGCCTGGGTCCCCTTGTGGGGGGCTGAGGGGTCAGTCCCTTGAGCTCTGCCCCCCCCCGGACGCCTGGGTCCCCGTGGGGGCTGTGGTACCTGCTTGGCCAGGCCTGGCACGTCGGTGGGCGGGAAGCGTCCCTGCAGCTTCTCCTGGATCAGTGCCTGGCTCGCCTGGTCCGGCTGCGCGTCCTGCAGGATCTGGGCCAGGCAGTCAGCCGCCCCCCCGGAGCCCCCCACCAGCAGGCAGGGGATGTTCGCCTCGGCGGCCTCCCGCACGCGCTGGAGGGGGGAGAGGAGGGTCAGCAGAGGGGCAGGGTGTCTCCCTCCCCCTCCACAGCCACTAACACCCCCCAATGTCCCTCTCCCACACCCTGACCCCCCATCCCCCGCGTCACCCCTCAATCCCCCTCATGCCCATCCCCGCCCCCGGACCCCCAGCCCCCGTGCAGTCTCCCCCTTACCGTGACCATGGAGGCGTCGCCCCCAATGACCATGACCAGCACGGGAATCTCGATGCTGCCGGTTCCTGCAAGACAAGGGGGGGGGGGGGGGCAGGGGCGGGGGGGGGCGGAGGGGGGGTGTGTGACAATGCAGCCCCAGGGAATAGCCAAAAACTAGTGTGTCGGCAGAGGCTAGTCTAGTGGGTGGAGCGCCGGGCCCGGGACCAGGATGCCTGGGTTCTCTCCCCACTACTCGGCCCGGGACCAGGACGACTGGGTTCTCTCCCCAACCCTGGGACCAGGACACCTGGGTTCTCTCTGGGTGAAGGAGACCATGACCAGCTCAGGGGATCTTGCGCCGGGGAGGGAATGGGGCAGCCTGAGGGGGGACACTCAGAACTTAGGGGGCGAGAGGAGGGGGAACCAGGAATAACGGGGGTGGGGAGGGCAGATGTGGTTAAGGGCACAGGAAAGGCTACTAACCCTGGTAACCATGGCTGTGGTGTGTATGTAACTGTGGTAGCCATGGTGGTGTGTGTGTGTGTGTGTGTGTGTGTAAAACCAGGGTAACCCTGGTGAGGGGGGGTAACCATGGTAACCTGGCCAGGGAGTAACCAGGATAACCTGGCCAGGGGGCTGGGGGGTAACCGTGTAACTGGGCCGGGGGGTAACTGTGGTAACTGGGCCGGGGAATGTGACCATGGTAACTGGGACAGGGTGTGTTTGGCCGTGGCAACTAGGCTGGGGGATATCCGTGGTAAGCTGGCTGGGGGATAATCTGGCCGGGGTGTGTGACCATGATAACCAGGCCGGGGGTGTGGCGGGATAGCCACGCCGGGGACTAAACATGGTAACCAGGCTGGAGGAGAACTCTGGTAACCTGGCCAGGGGTGTGTGACCGTGGTGATCGGGACGGGGGTAACTGTGGTAACCAGGCCGTGGGTGTGTGACTGTGGTAACTGGGCCGGGGTAACTGGGCTAACTGCGCCGGAGGTAACTGGGCTGGGGGCAACTGAGGTAACCAGCCCAGGGGTAACCAGGGTAACCGGGCTGGGGTAACCATGGTAACCGGGCCAGGGTAACTGGGGTAACCGGGCCAGGGGGCAACTGGGCTGGGGGCAACTGGGCTAACCAGGCCGGGGGGAGGGGGGTTGTGACGAACTGAGACTGTTCTTAAAGTAGTCTGTGAATGCTGACAGGGGAGTGTGGCTAGGATGGTCTGCATTGGGGGATGGGTGAATGACTGAAGGAGAATACCTGAGCATGTAACATGAGAACCCAGGAAGGGGGGGAGGCGAGGTGACACCTTTGCCCGGGAGACTGAACAAAGGGGGTTGGAGAAGCTGGCTAGTGACTGGGGCTTGGGGCAGACAGGGCTCTGATCCCCTAAGGGGGCTAGGGTGCCCGGGGACCCCAAGATGGACCTAACTGGGGGAGTCCTGTTGTCTGTGCCTGCAAGACCTGTCTTGGACTGTATTCCTGTCGTCTAAATAAACCTTCTGCTTTACTGGCTGGCTGAGAGTCATGGTGAATCGCAGGACGCCGGGGGTGCAGGGCCCTGAGTCCCCCCACACTCCGTGACAGGGGTAACCAGGGTAAGCTGGCTGGGGAGTAACTGGGGTGGGGGTGTGTGACAATGGTAACCGGCCTGGGGGGTGTGACCGGGGTAACCGGGCTGCGGGGTGTGACAGAGCAGGGAGTGGGGCGGATTGACCTGGGGATGTCGCAGGGGAGTTGTACTGGGACTGTCTGCATTGGGGGATGGGATAGCAGGGGGTGACTTCACTTGAGGGGCGATACCTGAGCCTGTAACCTGAGCCAGGAGGGGGGTTGGGGCCAGGTGACACCTTTGCCCGGGAAACTGGACAAAGGCTGGGGGAGGAGCCGGAGGGAGGCTGGAGGAGACGGCTGGAGGGGGTTTTAGTTTTGAGTGGGCTGGGGAAGAGGAGAGAGCCCCCAAGTTTGGGGTCTAAGCTCCCTGCCTCCCCCCCAAGATGGACCTGACTGAGGGGTCCTGTTGTCTGTACCCAAAAGCTCTGTTTTGGGCTGTGTTCCTGTTGGCTAATAAACCTTCTGTGTTACCGGCTGGCTGAGAGTCCTGGTGAATCGCAGGAAATGGGGGGTGCAGGGCCCTGACTCCCCCACACTGTGTGAAACGGGGTAACCATGGTAACCTGGCTAGGGGATAACCTAGGGGGTAAGCCGGGGGTGTGGCAGGATAACCAGGCCAGGGGTGTTTGACCGGGGTAACCAGGCTGGGGGTGTGTGACTGTGGTAACTGGGCCCAGGGTAACCAGGTGAGGGTAACCGGGGTAACCAGGCCGGGGATAACTGGGCCGGGGTACTCACCACCAGCGCCCACCCTCTGCTGGGCAATGTGTTTCTCCAGGTGGGCGCGGAAGCGGCTCTCGCCCCCCGGGCGCCCCCGGGAGCCGTCGTCCACCAGGAAGAAGAGCGAGTGGTTATTGTCCAAGGGGCGGGCGGTGCCCGCGGCGGGGACCCGGGCATAGCGGGCAGGGAACGAGCCCTGGAGGGGGAGAGCGGGTGAGCCTGGTGACCGGCCGGACCCCGCCCTGAGACACACCCCAGCACCCAACCCCACCCCCCCCAGAGACCCTCCAGCCCCCAGCCCAGCCCCCACAGAGACCCCTCCCTGGTACCCAGGCTGGCGCCCCACCCAGGCCCCCCAGGAGAGCCCCCAGCGGCCCATGCGCTGCCTCCAGAGAGACACCCCTCCCCGCCCGTACCTTGGGGTTGACGAGGGCCTCGCGGTTGGCGACGATGCCCCAGGGCGCGATGCCCATGGCCACCACGCGGGCGCAGGGGCTGGTACTGGCCGTGGCGTGGTCCCGGACGGCCTCCCCGACGTATCGCCCAATCCCGGCCTGCAGCCCCCCGGTCATGATCCATGCACCTGAGGGGGGGGCAGGGACCGTGGCACAGGCTGAGAGTGTAACACGCCCCTCACAGGGCCCCCCCAGCCCCCCATACCCCCATCTCCCCTCCCCCCCGTGTCACACCCAGAGCCTGAATGGGACACAGGCACAGACTTGACCCAGCCCTCAGGCCTGGGGGCGTGTGCGTGCCGGCCCGTGGCCACACCTGGGGGTGCAACGTCGCACTCGGCCGCCGAGCATGGATGTGTGTGTGGGTGTCAGCGCCGAGTCCGGGCACCAGCGCATTCACCGGTGCAGCTGCCTTGGGACATGTGCACGGGGCAGGGCTTCCACGCGAGTGGGCCAGGGCATGTCCTTTTGCACCCACACGTGTGAGAGCACAGAGCGCACCAGCATTTGCACGGAGCACACCGGTGTTTGCACGGAGCATGGCAGTGTTTGCACAAAGCGCAGCAGCATTTGCACGGAGCATGCTGGTGTTTGCATGGAGCATGGCGGCATTTTCACGCAGTGCACTGGCGTTTTCACGGAGTATGGCAGTGTTTGCACGAAGTGCAGCAGCATTTGCATGGAGCGTGCTGATGTTTGCACGGAGCATGGAGGCATTTGCACAGAGCGTGCCAGCATTTGCACACGCGAGTGCATTGCACACGCAACTTTCCACCGCTGCTCAGCCCAGGAGAGGGAGGGGGGCCCACCTGTGCTTTGTGCCGCCTTCACCAGCCCCTTACGCAGCAGGTCCCGGAGCCAGGCCCGGACGGGGGCCTCCCCGTCACCCCCGACGACCGACACCACCAGGTTGGGAGGGGAGATTTTCCAGTGTTCGGTCACCAGGTTGTAGGCGAGCTCAGGGTCCGAGGAGTCCGACAGGCGGATGAACTGGCCGGGGGCAGTGAGGAACAGGTCAGGTGGTGCCCCTCACTCCCGACACACACAACCCCTGGCCAGCCCCTCCCACCCCCCAGCTCCACCAATGCCCCTCACTCCCGACCCGCAGCCCCCTGCTAGCCCAGCCCTGGGCTCCCCCCTCAGCTCCACCAATGCCCCTCACTCCCGACCCGCAGCCCCCAGCCCTGCCGGTGCCCCTCACTCCCGACCCGCAGCCCCTCACCTTGCTGGGTTTGCCACCAGCCCCCACGAACTCCAGCTCCCCGAAGGCGTCCGTGGGCCCCTCCGTGGTGTGCTGGGCCGAGTCCCATTTGCTGACGATGGCTGTGCCGAAGGCGTCTTCCACGGCCACAGAGACGTGCTCGGCCCGGGGGCTCCCGCACTGGCACTGAGGGGGGGCGCTGGGGAGGAGATGGGGGTCATGGGGGGGCTGAGGGGTGGCACTGGAAGAGGGGGTGCAGGGGGCAAGGGACAGGGTCACTGGGACACTGGGGGGAGCAGGGGGTCACTGTGGGACAGAGGGGTCACAGGGGGGGCTGCTACCTGTGATGAGACACCCCGGCCTGCACATGGCAATAATACCTGGGGTGCGGGGGGGGAGCGGCCCCTCATGGGGCACTGGGGGAGCAGCCTCAGGGCATCCCCGATGGGGGGGGACCCCACTCACCCCGCGTCCTGTGGATCCTCAATGTAGGTCGTGCAGGTTTTCTTCTTGAAGCGTTTGGGGATCCAGGCCTGGAGTGGGGGTGGGGGTGGTAGGAGCCAGGTCAGGGTCTGAGAAAGGGGAACCCCCCCCAAGTCCCAATCCCCAGAGCCCCCCCAATCCTGGAGAGGGGATCCTCAGAGCCCCCCCAGAGCCTCCCTAGAGAGGGACCACTCAGAGCTCCCCCACACCCCAGAGAGTGGACTCTCAGAGCCTCCCAACCTCCAGAGCTCCCCTAACCCCCAGAGCCCCCCCACCCTGGAGAGGGGACCCTCAGAACCCCCCAACCCCCTCAGAACCCCCCACCCCTGGAGAAAGGGGGCTGTCTCCTTCCCCCACAAGTGCACCCTACCCCCAGGAAGCTCGGAGCCTGGATGCCCTATGCTGCCCGCCCCCCCCCCGGCTGGTGCCCGTCCCAGCCCTGGGGCAGGGGGCCCCGTACCTGATCTCGCTGTTTGACGCTGCCCATGGTGCCAGGCTAGGCTGGGGCCGTCGGACCCGGTGCCCGCAGCGTCTGGCTGAGCAGGGCCCTGGAGCCCTGGGAACCCGGCGTCTCACCTGGCAAAGGGGAGTCCAACCCTCTCCGGCGCCGTGGCCCCACCCAGCCAGAAACCAGACCGACCGGCTCCGAGACACCCACATGTGTGTGGAGGGGATGGCCTGCTGCCAGGCCACCCCCAGTCAATCTGGAGTCACCGCTGACTACAGCAGTGTCAGGGCGAGGTTCTGATCTCAGCTCCACCGGGGTCAATCAGGAGTCACTCCTGTTTGCAATGGGGTCAGGACTGGATTCTGATCTCAGCACCTGGGGTCAATCCAGAGTCATGCCTCTTTGCAATGGGGTCAGGGCTGGATTCCGCTCTCCACATCCGGGGTCAATCCGGAGACACTCCTGTTTGCAATGGGGTCAGGGCCAGATTTTGCTCTCAGTGCCTGGGGTCAATCTGGAGTCACTCTTGTTTGCAATGGAGTCAGGACTGGATTCTGATCTCAGCTCCCTGGGGGAGGGGAGGGGGGGTTGTTCAATCTGGAGGGCCCCCCCCCACCTTGCACTGGGGCAGGGCCGGCTCAGGCCACCTTGGAGGGGGGCCCCACCCTGGAGCAGAGTTCACAGCCAGGACGCCCTGAGCAAACAGCAGATGTATCCACACCACACCCTTTATCCAGCCTGGGAGGGGCAGGGAGGGAACCGGCCGTGTGGGGGGGTGAAGTCTCTGAGCCAAGCCCCCCCCAGGGGGAATCAGAAGCCCCCCTCCCGCCCCCCCCACACTCTCCCAGGCACCAAACCGCTGTTTGCCTCCCCCCCGAGCGTGAGGGTGGTTTGCATTTGTGTGTCCCCTCAAAGCTGGGCCCCTCCCCCCCAGGGCATTGCATTTATGGGGGGGCTGCCTATGGGGGCCCCTAAAGTCTCCTCACCCCAGCAGCTGTGTCTCCTGCATAGGAGCTTCATAACAGAGCGACTGGGACTCCTGGGTTCTGCCCTGGCTCGGAAGGGGAGTGGGGTCTAGTGGTTACAGCAGATTGGGGGCGGGGGGGCTGGGAGCCAGGACTCCTGGGTTCTCTCCCTGGCTCTGGGAGGAGAGTGAGGGCTAGTGGTTACAGCGGGAGGGGCTGGGAGCCAGGACTCCTGGGTTCTCTCCCTGGCTCTGGGAGGAGAGTGGGGGCTAGTGGTTGGGGGGGGGCTGGGAGAGAAGGGGGGGTCATGCATGGGGCATTCAGTGCCCGGCTGGCCCAGCTCCCTGGATGGATGCCCGTGGCTGGGAATGTGACACCCGACTTGGCCCCCCGCCCGGCCGCCGGGTATTTATAGACACGCTCTCCCCGCCCCCACTTGCTGTCCTCCTCGGGTCCCATCAGCGCATTCCTGCCCCGAACGCTGCAGCCCCCGTTCACCCCCTCCACCCCTCAGGTCACGGAGAGCGAGGGAAGAGAACCCAGGCGTCCTGGCTCCCAGCCCTGCCCCCACTACAGGACCGATAGCCCGAGCTAGGTGACCCAGCTGCCGTGGGGGGGCTATTTATAGCCTGTTCGGAGGGAGGGGGGGCGTCTTGTATAAGGGCAGCGAGGGGCCCACGGGGGCCGGGCCAGGCCGCCATTGGCTGGGGGGGTGGGGGGAGAAGCCGGGCAGCTGGGGCTGTCACTCAGAGGAGCCCGGGGCATCCGCGGCTCCACCACTGCTCGGCTCTGTCCTGCGCCCCCATGGCCCCCCCCATGGCCTGGCTCCTGCTCGGCCTGCTCTGCGTCCTGCAGCCCCCCGGGGCTCACGGCGACCATCACCACAGCGACGTGGAACCTCACCAGCAGGCCCAGGGGCAGCCGCATCACCACGACGACCCTAGCCCCGGCCACCATCGCCACGGTGACGTGGAACCCCCCCAGCAGGCCCAGGGGCTGCTGCATCACCACGACGACCCTAGCCCCGGCCACCATCGCCACGGTGACGTGGAACCCCCCCAGCAGGCCCAGGGGCTGCCGCATCGACCTGATGACCCTGGCCCCAGCGACGGGGAGCCCCAGGGGCACCCACATCACCACGGCGAGGAGGAGCAGCCCCATGGTCGCCACGGCGACATGGCGCTCCCCCAGCAGGCCGAGGGGCAGCCGCCTCCCAAGGCCCCTGGCCACCACCATCGCCACGGCGACATAGAGCCCCAGGGGCAGCCCCATTTCCACAGCGACGGCCACCATCACCACGGCGATGAGGAGAAGCAGCCCCATGAGGCAGAAGATGCCCCCGGGCCCCGTCGCCACGCCGACGAGGAAGAAGATGCCCCCAGGCGCCATCGCCATGCCGACGAGGAAGAAGATGCCCCCAGGCGCCATCGCCATGATGCTGAGGAGGATGAGGACGAGGCCCGTGGGCGCCCCCAGCCCGAGGAGGAGGAAGACGAGGATGGCCGTCCCGGGCAGAGCGAGGAGTCGGACGAGTCTGAGGAGGAAGGGGACGAGTCCGAGGAGGAAGGGGACGAGTCAGAGGAGAGGGTCCTGAGAAAGCCCCACAGGGAGGAGGAGAGACGGGGCAGGGCGCGCCAGGGGGAGGAAGATGATGGTGAGCGCAGCCCCTGCACCTGGGGGGAGGAGGGCTGGGATCATCCAGCGGCAGTACAGAAGGGCATTGGGAGGGGAAGGAGAGACTCGGGGGCTTGAGGGAGCATAGTAGGGGGCCCAGGCAGTTGATCACCTCAAGGCTGGGGGCCTGCCGGAGTGGAGGGGGGTGTTTGCCCAGGGTAAGGGGGTCGGTCCTGGGACACGCCTGCCAAGGCCAATGTGCCAGACCCACGGCTGCTGTGCTGTGGGGAGAAAGAGAGGGGGAGAGAACCCAGGAGTCCTGGCTCCCAGACCCCCCTGCTGTAATCCACCAGACCCCACTCCCCTTCCCGGGCCAGGGATGGAACTCAGGTGTCCGAGCAGTAGCTGTGTCTGTCTTTTCAGAGGGGGAGGAAGATGAAGAGGAGGAGGAGGAGGAAGAGGATGGCTACCAGCCGGGCTCCGTGTGCCAATACTGCGCCTTCTGCAAGGTAACCCCCCCATGCGAGGTTACAGTCTGTGTGCAGGGGGGGGGGGGCTGGGAGTCAGGACTCCTGGGTTCTATCCCTGGCTCTGGGAGGGGAGTGGGTTGTCATGGAGTGTGGGGGAGTCAGGGCCCTGCACCCCCAACTCCTCCGATGCACCGGGACTCTCAGCTGGCCAGTAACACAGAAGGTTTATTAGCCGACAGGAACACAGTCTAAACAGAGCTTGTGGGTACAGAAATCAGGACCCCTCTGTCAGGTCCATCTTGGGGGGTGGGGAGCCCAGACCCAGGTTCTGG
>NW_020664818.1:0-6381 GCF_002925995.2 Terrapene triunguis | reverse complement strand
CACCTCAGTGTCTCATGGGAGATGTAGTTTGCTTGCCTTGTGGTCATATTCTCCTTTATGGGCTGGAATCTCTAGCCAGACTACATCCCCCCATGATGCATTGCAGGTGTGGGACTCCCATGATGCACCACAATGACTTAGGAAGAAGGAATCCCTTGGTGCAGATGTTGTCCAATCAGGGAACCTGTCCCATAGAGAACGGGAGTTTGAGGCACACGAAGTGCAACTCCCATGAGACACGGCAGTGGTATTTCCGAATAGAAATTTACATTTTCAGTTGAAAGTTGTGGGGAGGGGTTGTTTGTCATAAAGTCAAAATTTTCTAAAGAAAAAAAAACACATTTTCTGCCCAGCCCTAGTCAAAAGGGACTCATTGCTCAATGGATAGACTGGGGAGATCTGTAGACAAGCACCTACCTCCCCTGTGGGGGGTGAGGAGGAGCTGGAGCTGGGGCGTAAATAAGGCAAGCTGCCGGCCTCAGCCAGGTTCTCCCCACGGGCCCCTTTTCCCTCCTCAGTCCTTTCTCCTGAGTTGTCGAGAGGTCAGCAGCCGGCTCCTTGTAATGTCATAGTGAAAATGTTGTTAGTGTAAAAGCCTGGGGTTTACAGCTCATTTTAAAACAGAAACTTCTGTGAGACATTCTGGTATTTTGATGTTTGTTTTCATCTTAGATGGGGTGAAAATAGAAACATCAAAAATTTTCACTGAATGAAAAGTTCTTAAAAATTTGATTGGAAAATGTCAAAACCAAAAATACTAATTTGTTTTCTTTTTTTTACCAAAATAAAATGTGTTGACATGCCAATGAAAATTCTTTCATTTAGAAATGTCAGCTGAAAATGAAAAATATCATTATGAATTAGACCACCTTCTGTTGGTGGAAGGGACAAGCTTTCGAGCTACACAGTTCTTCTTCAGATAGCCTGGAAACTTGTCTCTTCCACCAATAGATGTTGATCCAATAAAAGATATTACCTCATCCACCTTGTCTCTTTCATATCCTGGGACCAACACGGCTATAAAACAACAATGAAAATAATCATTACGAATTGTTGGTTTGTCTTAAAATAACATTAAAATTACATTTTAAGTCAAAATTCCCATTCAAAATATTTCAATTATTTAAAAATTTGGAATTAGCATTTTGAAATGGAAAAAAAAAACTTTTTTTAAAAATTTGGAAATGATATTTTGATATAAAAAAGTTCATTTTAAGTGGATATTTCAAACTAGAGAATGGAAAAATTGCAATTAGCTCTTCCTGGGATTTTCAAAGGGGCCAAAATATAATTAGATTCCTACATTCTAATGGACACAAATCAGACATCATGAATGGCAATATACAAAAGCCAGTAGGAGAACACTTCAATCTTCCTGGACATTCTATAACAGATTTAAAAGTAGCCATACTTGAACAAAAAAACTTCAGAAACAGACTTCAAAGAGAAACTGCAGAACTAAAATTCATTTGCAATTTTAACACCATTAATTTGGGCTTGAACAGGGACTGAGAGTGGCTGTCTCACTACAAAAGCAGCTTTGCCTCTCCTGGAATTGACACCTTCTCATCAATTATTGGGAGTGGACCACATCCACCCTGATCGAATTGGCCCTGTCAACACCGGTTCTCTACTTGTGAGGTAACTCCCTTCTCTTCATGTGTCATGCCTGCATCTGTAATTTGCATCTGAAGAAGCAGGTTTTTTACCCACAAAAAATTATACCCATATAAATCTGTTAGTCTTTAAGGTGCCACCGGACTCCTTCACATTCTATTGAAAACTCATCGGGATTTGAGCAACTAAGAGTAAAAATTGCAGATCTGCCTGAGTCTTGTTTGAAAATGGGACTTTGGCTCCTGAGGATGCTTTAGATGCTTTAATATTTTTTTCCATATTTCTTTCAGAAAATGCAAAATGTCAGGTTCTGATCCTAACATGAACATAGGCTGGTCCTCAAACAAAGTCAGTCTGAGCTAGTATATAAGGTGCAACATGGGAATACTTTATTCCAGGTGGACACTAAGACTTCAGTGTGAGGAGTTCATTTCTCTTGAGAAAAAATATCCTGCCTATCATTTTCCATAGAGACCCTTTTATCTCTTTGTTTCTTAGACTGTAAATGATTGGATTCATTAGTGGTGGCACCACACAATAGAACACAGCAGCCATCAGGTCTAGAGATGTTGAAGACATCGATCTGGGCCTCATGTACGTAAATGATGCTGTACTGATAAATAAACAAAAAACAACCAGGTGTGGGATGCAGGTGGAGAAGGCTTTGTACCTGCCCTGCTCAGAGGGGATTCTCATCACCGTGAATGTAGGACACAATTATCAATACAAAGCAGACCACATCGACAAGGGACACAAGGGCAATCAAGACAATTACATTAGCGTGTGTATCAGAGCAAGAGATCTTTAGCAACTGTGGGATATCACAGAAAAACTGAGCGATAACATTGGACCCGCAGAAATGTAACCTAAAGGTATTAGCTGTTTGTAATACAGAGCAGATCATGCTGCTGATCCATGAACTCACTGCCAACTGGGCACATGCACCTCTGTTTATAGTCACCTTGTAATGCAGAGGGTGGCAGATTGCAATGTAGCGGTCATACGCCATCACCGTGAGAAAGGCCAGCTCTGCTGCTGCAAAAGTTATAACCAGAAAGACTTGGGTGACACATCCAGAGAAAGAGATGAGTCTATTGTTGGTTAGGGAGTCAGCCATGGATTTGGGGACCGTGACTGAGATGTAGCAGAGGTCTAGGAAGGATAAGTTGCCCAGGAAAAAGTACATGGGGGTGTGAAGGTGCTGGTCGAGGGCTATGACGGTGATGATGAGAAGATTCCCCACCAGGGCTGCCAGGTAAATCACTAGAAACACCAGAAAGTGTAAAATCTGCTGTTCCCGCACGTCAGAGAATCCCATTAGAAGGAACTCAGTCACAATGGTTTGGTTGGACATTTCTCCTGTAGATGTACACTGCAGAGGGAAGACCAATAGGCAATGGTTATGGAAGGAGAAACAGAAGATAGATGGAGACTGATTTTATTTATTACTCTGCAGGACACATATGGCAGCTCAGGAAAATAACAAGATCCTTCCCTTTCTTTGCCATCACCATGTAATTACAATGTTTACAATGCAGGTTCATGGGGCTCTACTTTATTGGCAGCTTCTTATTCAACAGACCTACTGCTTGTGTTTATTTAAAGCCCTGTCTGGTTATTTTACTGACTAAGAAGCTGGGAGTGGATGACAGGGGATGGATCATCTGATGATTGCCTGTTCTGTTCATTCCCTTTGAAGTACCTGGCACGGGCCAAAATCGGAAGACAGGAGACTGAGCTAGATGGACCATTGGTCTGACCCAGTATGGCCAGTCTTATGTTCTTAAGGCCTTGACTCACAAAGGGTCTTAAGCCCCTAAATGCTATTTTAGGCAGTTCAGTCCAGTATTTGGGCCCCACTGGAAATCACAAACCCCCCACTCATCTGCTGCCTTACCCCATAAATGGCTACAGTCCATCGAGGCCAGGGGCCAGATTTTAAATGTATTTAAGCACTGGGTGGGATTTTCAGAAGTCTCTAGGTGTGTAAAATTCATTGATTTAAATGGGTGTTAGGCTACCATGTGCATCTGAAAATTCCACTAGGCACCTAAACACCTTTAAACATCTGGGCCTAGGTGCCTAACTTTCCACTGGTAACGTCCTCTGGGCCTCTAAAAACCTGCTGGTGAGCAGGCCTAGGAGTTGCCTCAATCTAGGCATTCTGGTTTACCCCTCAGACCCAGTAGAACCTCAAACTAGGTGTTTCTCTGCCTATTTCACCTGAAGGCCAATTCAGTAGGTGCTCTCAGCACAAAGGTAGACAGGGTTCCCCACCTGGTGTTTAGCCCAGTGGTTAAAGCTCTCCCTCAGAATCTAGAAAGCCTGGGTTCAATACTCCCTTCTTCAGACTATAGAAAAGGAAGTTGAGTCTCTGGTCGAGTGGGAGAGGGCCCTAGCCACTGGGCTATGAGGTATTCCGGGCAGGGTGTCTTCAATCTGTTCTGCTGAAGCTGTTCCATGGTGTATTAAAAGTGAATTGGGCCAGATATACAGAGGGCAAGGATCAGGCTATAGGCCGGTGGTTATGGCTCTCACCAGTCGCAAGCTGGGCTAACTCAGGTGAATTTAAACAGAGGTGAGATATGATAAGAGCTGGATCACTGGGTAAACTGGGCGCAAGCAATTAATATGTGCTTTAATATGGCTAAATGTAAATGAATACATCTAGGAACAAAGAGCATTGGCCATACTTATAGGGTGGGAAAATGTGTCCTAGGAAGCAGTGACTCTAAAAAAGATTTCAGGGTTGTGATGAATAAATCAGTAGAACATGAGCTCCCAGTGTGATGCTGTGGCCAAGAGAGCTAATGTGATCCTGGGATGAATAAAGAGGGGAATCTTGAGTAGCAGAGAGGTTATTTTACCTGTGTATTTGAACATAAGAATGGCTATACTGTGTCAGAGCAATGATCCATCTAACTCTATATCCTGTCATCTGTCAGTGGCTGGTGCCAGATGGAAATGAACAGAACAGGGCAGAGTCAGAGGCTTAGGGACACCCAGAGCATGGAGTTGCATCCCTGACCATTTTGACTAATAGCCATTGATGGACCTATCCTCCCTGAATTTAGCTAGTTCTTTTTTAAATTTGATTATACTTCTGGCCTTCACAACATCCACGGCAACAAGTTCCATAGGGTGTGTGTTGTGTGAAGAAGTACTTCCTTTTGTTTTAAACCTGTTGCCTATTAATTTCATTGGGTGACCCCCGGTTCTTGTGTTCTCTGAAGGGCTAAATAATATTTCCCTATTCACTTCTCCACACCATTCATGATTTTATAGACCTCTATCATACCCACCCCCTCCCATTCATCGCTTTTCAAAGCTCAACAGTTCTAGTCTTTTGAATCTCTCCTCATATGGAAACTGTTCCATACTCCTAATAATTTTTGTTGCCCTTCTCTGTACTTTTTCCCATTCTAATATATCTTTTTTGAGATAGGGTGACCAGAACTGCACACAGTACTCAAGGTCTGGGTGTATCATGGATGTATATAATGGCATTAAGATATTTTCTATTTTATTATCTATCCCTTTCCTAATGGTCCCTAACATTCTGTTAGTGTTTTTGTCTGCTGCTGCACATTGAGCGGATGTTTTCAGAGAGCTATCTCCAATGACTTTAAGATTATTTTTTTAATAGTAACAGCTAATTTAGACCTCATCATTGTGTATGAATAGTTGGGATTATGTTTTCCAGTGTGCATTACTTTGCATTTGTTCACATTGAATTTAATCTGCCATTTTCGTGCCAAAGTCATATAATCATAGGACTGAAGGGGACCTTGAGAGGTCATCCAGTCCCGTTCCCTGCACTCATAAGAATATAAGAACATAAGAATGGCTGTACTGGGTCAGACCAAAGGTCCATCCAGCCCAGTATCCGTCTACCGACAGTGGCCAATGCCAGGTGCCCCAGAGGGAGTGAACCTAACAGGTAATAATCAAGGGGACTGGACTCGATGACCTCTCGAGGTCCCTTCCAGTCCTAGAATCTATGATCTCTCTCCTGCCGTCCATCACCACCCTCTGACAAACAGAGGCTAGGGACACCATTCCTTACCCATCCTGGCTAATAGCCATTAATGGACTTAACCTCCATGAATTTATCCGGTTCTCTTTTAAACACTGTTATAGTCCTAGCCTTCACAACCTCCTCAGGCAAGGTGTTCCACAAGTTGACTGTGCGCTGTGTGAAGAAATTCCTTTTATTTCTTTTAAACCTGCTGCCCATTAATTTCATTTGGTGAACCCTAGTTCTTATATTATGGGAACAAGTAAATAACTTTTCCTTATTCACTTTCTCCACATCGCTCATGATTTTATATACCTCTATCATATCCCCCCTTAGTCTCCTCTTTTCCAAGCTGAAAGTCCTAGCCTCTTTAATCTCTTCTCATATGGGACCCGTTTCAAACCCCTAATCATTTTAGTTTCCCTTCTCTGAACCTTTTCTAATGCCAGTATATCTTTTTTGAGGTAAGGAGACCACATCTCTACACAGTATTCAAGATGTGGGCGTATCATGGATTTATATAAGGGGAATAAGATATTCTCCGTCTTATTCTCTATCCCCTTTTTAATGATTCCTAACATCCTGTTTGCTTTTTTGACTGCCCCTGCACACTGCTTGAACGTCTTCAGAGAACTATCCACGATGACTCCAAGATCTTTTTCTTGATTTGTTGTAACTAAATTAGCCCTCATCATATTGTATATATAGTTGGGGTTATTTTTCCCAATGTGCATTACTTTACATTT
>NW_020664817.1:7145-8738 GCF_002925995.2 Terrapene triunguis | reverse complement strand
GGGGAGGGCAGTTAGAGATCTTATGCAGCGGTCCTTATCCTGGATCACAGAGACACGCAGCAGGGGATCTGTAACCGTCCTCCCCCTGCCACAAAGTCACATAGCCCCCACACACACAGTTTAGAAGCGTCCTTTGCATCACTACACTACACCTGCTCCCCACCACAGTCTGCGTCCCAGGTTCAACACTTTACCGAGAAAACAGTAATAAAGAAGACGGTGTTCATTAACAAAATTCAAGTGATTTTATTTTTAAACGTGTGTTGGAAGGGGGGGAACTGGGTATGTAACTGGAGAGGATAGTGAATATTTACTTGGTAAAGAAACGGGGGCAGGTTCAGCTTCTCTGTACACAAACTTAATAGTCACTGGTTACCCTGCTCACTCAGGAACCTAGCTTTCAAAGCCTCCCGGATGCACAGCGCGTCCCGCTGGGCTCTTCTAATCGCCCGGCTGTCTAGCTGGGCGTAATCAGCAGCCAGGCTATTTGCTTCAACCTCCCACCCCACCATAAAGGTCTCCCCCTTGCTCTCACAGAGATTGTGGAGCACACAGCAAGCTGCAATAACAATGGGGATATTGGTTTCGCTGAGATCACAGTGAGTCAGTAAGGTTCTCCATCTCCCCTTGAGATGGCCAAAAGCACACTCCACCACCATTCTGCACTTGCTCAGCCGGTAGTTGAAGAGTTCTTTTTCAGTGTCCAGGGCGCCAGTATAGGGCTTCATGAGCCAGGACATTAGCGGGTAGGCTGGGTCCCTGAGGATGACTATAGGCATCTCCACATCCCCAAGAGTTATTTTGTGGTCCGGGAAGCAAATACCTTCCTGCAGCTGTCTAAACAGACCAGAGTTCCTGAAAACACGAGCGTCATGAACCTTGCCCGGCCATCCGACGTTGATGTTGGTAAAACGTCCCCGATGGTCCACCAGTGCTTGCAGCACCATTGAAAAGTAGCCCTTTCGGTTAATGTACTGGCTGGCCTGGTGGTCCGGTCCCAGGATAGGGATGTGAGTTCCATCTATAGCCCCACCGCAGTTTGGGAATCCCATCGCGGCGAAGCCATCTATGATGACCTGCGCGTTTCCCAGGGTCACTACCTTTGAGAGCAGTAGCTCAACGATTGCGTTGGCTACTTGCATGACAACAACCCCCACGGTAGATTTGCCCACGCCAAAGTGGTTCGCGACTGACCGGTAGCTGTCTGGCGTTGCAAGCTTCCAGAGGGCTATGGCCATTCGCTTCTGGACACTCAGGGCTGCTCGCATCCGGATGTCATTGCGCTTCAGGGCAGGGGACAGCAACTCACAAAGTTCCAGGAAAGTCCCCTTCCGCATGCGAAAGTTTCGCAGCCACTGTGATTCATCCCAGACCTACAGCACTATGCGGTCCCACCAGTCCGTGCTTGTTTCCCGGGCGCAGAATCGCCGTTCCACAACATCAACATGACCCATTGCCACCATGATGTCCTCCGCGCGGGGTACCGTGCTTTCTGACAGGTCTGTGCCACTCTCAGACTTCAGGTCCTCACCGCGCTGCCGTAGCCTCCTCGCCTGATTTCTCAGCATCTGCCTCTGGGAAAGGTGGATGATA
>NW_020664817.1:0-7135 GCF_002925995.2 Terrapene triunguis | reverse complement strand
ATTTACTTCTAAAGCTGGATAAAGAACACAGAAGCACAGACATGGAAACAGAGACATTGGCTAGAGTGTCCCTGGTCTCCTGCCTGTTTACATCCAGATGCAGCTTCTCTGCTAGAGGCTGAGCGAACCCCACTGGGATTGCACAGACCTATATTATAAAGAGTGCACACCTCTGTTTCGGCTCTCTATGTGGGATGATGTTGCAGATGCTGGGGTGAGAGAGGTGTGGGACACAGCTACCTGAGGGGGATTTTCTGGGAAGACACTTCCATCTCAGAATTCACAGGTACCCATCTAATGCTGAGGAGCTCACCTGCTCGACAAACCCAGTGTAACGTGGCATGAAAGAGAGAGAGTCTGAGGGCCCTTCCCACAGGGGATACACTTCCTCCAGGATCACTGGCCAAAATGTCAATGTTTTCTGTGCATCTCTGCCTTCCCCGGCTCATGGCCTACAGCCCCAAGGTAGATGCATTTCAGTAGCACAGTGGATCCTTCTAGATAAAAGCTTTTAGTAGATAGAATATTAGGGTTCGAAGAGACCTCAGGAGGTCATGTAGTCCAATTCTCTTCTCAAAGCAGGACCAACATCAGCTATATCATCTCAGCCAGGGCTTTGTAAAGCGGGCTTTAAAAACCTCTAAGGATGGAGATTCCACCACCTCCCTAGGTAACCCATTCCAGTGCTTCACCACCCTCCTAGTGAAATAGTGTTTCCTAATATCCAACCTAAACCTCTCCCACTGCAACTTGAGACCATTACTCCTTGTTCTGTCATATTCCACCACGGAGAACAGCCGAGCTCCATCCTATTTGGAACCCCCCTTCAGGTAGTTGAAGGATGGTATCAAATCCCCCCTCATGCTTCTCTTCTGCAGGCTAAACAACCCCAGTTCCCTCAGCCTCTCCTCATAAGTCATGAGCCCCAGTCCCCTAATCATTTTTGTTGTCCTCCGCTGGACTCTCTCCAATTTGTCCACATCCCTTCTGGGGGGGGGGGTGCGCAAAACTGGACGCAATACTCCAGGTGTGGCCTCACCAGTGCCAAATAGAGGGGAATAATAACTTCCCTTGATCTGCTGGCAATGCTCCTACTAATACAGCCCAATATGCCGTTAGCCTTCTTGGCAATGAGGGCACACTGCTGTCTCATATCCAGCTTCTCATCCACTGTAATTCCCAGGTCCTTTTCTGCTGAACTGCTGCTTAGCCAGTCGGTTTCCAGCCTGTAGCGGTGCATGGGATTCTTCCTTCCTAAGTGCAGGACTCTGCACTTGTACTTGTTGAACCTCATCCGATTTCTTTTGGCTCAATCCTCCAGTTTGTCTAGGTCACTCTGGACCCTATCCCTACCCTCCAGCATATCTATCTCTCCCCCCATCTCAGTGTCATCTTCGAACTTGCTGAGGGAGCCATTAATCCCATCATCCTGATCATTAATAAAGATGTTGAACAAAACCGGACCCAGGACCGACCCTTGGGGCACTCCGCTTGATACTGGCTGCCAACTAGACATAGAGCCATTGATCACTACCCGTTGAGCCTGACAATTGACCTCAGGAGTCAGGTGTATGTTAATGCACAGAGACTGTCACCTTCTGCTCTGGCATGTCAGGGCTCTAGCTCTGATCTGCTATCTGACTTTTATCTGCTGGAGAGCATGGAGGTGCTAGGGCTCCTCACTGGAACAATTATAAGAATTTTTCATCATGGGCAAGACATATATTCTCCTACCTTCATTCGAGAAGTCGACTGAACTCCTATGCCTGAAACAATGAACAAACAATTTATCTGGAAGCAGAAAGCCAGAATGGGAATTTTCAGTCCAAACAGTTAAAGTTTGGCAAAAGTATAAGCAACTCAAAATCAGGTCTTCTAATTGAAGGTATCAGACAGCCTTAAAAAAAGGGATGCTACCAGCACCACCTACAATGCTAATCCATTTCTGAATGCCATTCAGCTAAGCTCTTTGCTCCAATATTGTCAGTGGCAAAGAGTTCTACAGGCCAAATATGGATTATATAAACACATTTCTTTTATAACTGTTGTATGTTCAGACTTTCAATAGAATTCAATGTTCCCTTGTTCATGTGTTATGAGACACAGTAAATATAAATGCCTGCTCTACTTCCTTTATCGATAGATTCATAGGGTTCATGGTCCGAAAAGAAGATTTCATCATCCAGTCTGACTTCCTGCATAACTCAGGCAATTTAATTTAACCCCGTTAACCCTGTGTTGAGTTTCATAACTTCTGTTTGACTAAGACCTGGTCCACAGTAGGATTTTACATCATTGAATTGGAGAACCACATGGTGAGAGGGTTAGCTAGTCTGGCCCCCTGCAAAGAGGCACAATTTGTTGCTTCTCATCCATCCAAGACGGATGCCTATCCAGCATCCTTTTGAAAACCTCTAGCAGAAAATCTTCCACAATCTCCCGAGGCATCTGTTCCATTATCCTCCTGTTCTTGTAGTTGGGAATTGTTTATTGAGATTTAAACTATGTCTGCTATGCTGTAGTTTGAACTCATTGCCTCTTGTCCCGTCCGCTGTAGTAAGGCAGTATAACTTTTCTCCATCTTCTTATTGCAACTTTTCAAGCATTTGAAGACAGCTATCATGTCCCCACTTAATCTTACCTTTTCCTGACTAAATATGCCCAGTCCCTTCAGCCTTTGCTCCTGTGACTTCAGTGCTAACGGACTAGAAAGTATTTCATCACTTCATGTGATATGAGTACCTCATGCTGCTTCTTTCCAAATGCAGACAATAATATTTCTTGAATACATCGTCCTTTTCTGTAACCTTAACAAATTTCTTTTCTCCCTCTTGTATAATTTTTTTCTAGGATTTCTTTTCTTCTTAATATACTTAATAACCTTCTTTTTTTCATCCTTAGCCTTGCCAAGCATGGATTTTCCCCTGAGCTCTTTAATGTCCCTTATCAATGTACAGAACTTCCAATTTCTATTGCTTGCTCTCTGTAATCCCTTTTTGTTGCTATCTATTTTCTCTTTTCCCCATTTGGTATATATTGCTTCTCCTCTTCCCACCTGCTGCCTTCTCTTTGCCATTGAACTGGGTTTTTAGCCAAGTTGTCCACGATCTTGACTGTGTAATTGTTGCTTTTTTCGCTATCAAATACATTCTTCTTAAAGAATTCCAAGTTTTCATTTCATTTCCAATTTCTGTCTAAACTATTCCTCCGAATCAGTTTTGCTGATAATTTTCCTCAGCTTTGAGGTGTTAGTTTTTGAAGCACTAAGTGTCTATAGATATTTCTGTTTGAGAACTCTTCTCTGTTTGTCCTTTTGACTGTAATCAGTTCCATTCTTTTCTTTTGTTCTCCCCCTCCTTTTCTTAACTAAACAGTCCCAGACTTTTCAGTCTCTCTGCAAATGGAAGTATTCCCCATTCTCAGAGCCTATGTTAGAAACCCCTTTATATCTTCTATATCGTTTATAGAGAATGAGTGACCAAAACTGAACATGTTCCAAAGCAGGTTATTCTCCATCCCATTCTTTAGGCAACCAATCATTGTCTTTGTTTTGCCCACTACTGAGAAGTGAGAGATAACCAGTATCACACCTGTGTTTCCTGCTGGTACCAATTAAGCTTTTCCACACCAGAACATGTAGGAATTATTGATGCATGTAGCACTATCAAATATGGAATTAGCATTAGTAGGGTGAGTTGTTCATAACTCATCTCTCTGAATAAATGAAAAAGTCGTTTTTCAGTGTGTAAAGAAGGACCAATCTCTTCACCCATGAGAACAGTCTCCAGTAGTGTATTTAGTATCTCATATTAACTGTTGGGAGTAGAATTTGATAGAGAGGGAAGGATCGATTACAGAGGCAGGACCATTCAGTTTATGGTCATCGTTTATTGCATTAGAGGTGCCTGAAAGCTTGTAAGCTGTACCGCCCGTCCCTCTCCTCCCTAACCCTGAGGGGTCAGCCCCGAGGTGTGTTTGCATTTCCCCTTTATTGTAAGCATTAGCCCTCCTCACTACCTAGGTGGGCAGTTCTGGTCTTGGCCCTGGCCCAATAGCTATTCCTTAAATATGCAGCTAAATTCTTCGCCCTTATTTATGTTTACCTCTGTCATGACCTTTTGTTGCCATATGAGGAGCTGCATTGAGTATTTGAGTCTGGTAGATTTTGCAGGTTTCTGTGTGCTTGTGTCATGGGACTTTCCGTGTTTGTGTCTGTCAGCTCCTACCAGACAGACTCGAGCATTTAGCTGTTTAACACCTGCAAGATTGTGGTTTCAGGGCTTCCTTGTGTTTCTCTGTTCGCACTTTACAAGACAGACTCAATGAAGCCAAGAGATAACTGCCAACATTAACACTGTCTCTCTATCCAGGCATTCGTTTTGCAACCATCACCCTGGACCTTGGGCTCTCATGTCAGATTCCAACACAACCAAGTTCAGCAGCCCATCCACCTTCATCCTACTGGGAATTCCTGGCCTGGAGGCAGCCCATGTCTGGATCTCCATCCCCTTCTGCACCATGTACATCATAGCCATCTTAGGGAACTTCAGCATCCTGTTCATCGTGAAGAGGGAGCCGAGCCTCCATGGGCCCATGTACTATTTACTCTGCATGCTGGCCATCACTGACCTGGTCCTGTCCACGTCCACACTGCCGAAAACGCTGAGCATCTTCTGGTTCAATTCCAGGGAGATCGATTTCAGTGCCTGCCTCACCCAGATGTACTTCCTTCGCTGCTCCTCAGTGATGGAGTCAGGGATCTTTGTTGCCATGGCAGTGGATCGCTATGTGGCCATCTGCTATCCCCTGAGACATTTCACCACCATGACAAACCGCATGGTGTTCAAGATTGGCCTGGCCATAGTGCTGCGTGGTGCCATGCTGGTACTGCCTTATCCCTTCCTGACAAGGCGTTGGCCATATTGCAGGACCAACATCGTCCTGCATACGTACTGTGAGCACATGGCTGTGGTGAAGCTGGCCTGCACCGAAACACGTGTTAGTAGCTACTATGGTCTCTTTGTGGCATTCTTTGTGCCTGGTCTGGATGTGTTTTTTATCGCCGTGTCCTATATTCTGATCCTTAGAGCCATCTTCAGCCTCCCCACAAAGGACGCCCGGCTCAAGACTTTTGGGACCTGTGTCTCCCACCTCTGTGCCATCTTAACCTTTTACATCCCAGTTATCTTCTCCTCCCTCACATACCGTTTTGGCCACAATGTGGCCCTATGGTTTCATGTTCTCATGGCCAATGTGTACCTCCTGGTGCCTCCCATGCTAAACCCCATCATCTATGGGATAACGACCAAACAGATCCGGAAATGGCTGCTCCGGCTTGTTACTCATAAAGGGACCTAAAGTTTTCCCCTGTTGCTCTGGGTCTCAAACAGAACTCCGTGCAGAGCTGACTGGGTGCTGGGCCTTCTTTCCTGCATCATTGACTGGGCAGTCAAAGAGATATTAAATCCTTTCCTTGCTTAGTATGCTGTGTCTGTCTGATAAACTGGGGAATCGGTCTGTGTTCTACTCATTAACTAATTGCTGGTAACTGGAACTCCTAGTCCCCACCCCCTGCCCGGCCTCCTCCCCCAAGGCTGCATCCCTGTTGTTCTCTCCTTTACTCCCATCCCCTTCACTCCCTGGATCCTTTTCACCTGCCCCACCCACTGCAGGAGCAACATTTCAGATTTTGGTCGGCGGGCAACTTTAACTGTGATTAGAGGAGCTAGTGCCGCTCTTGAGAACTTTAGGTTTTCTGCCAGATAATTTAGCAATTAGCTGACAGGAGCACTGTATCTAATTCCTGTATAAAATAAAGAACAAAAAAAAATATTAGACCCACTCAGCCCTATTACTAACATGTTCTGACATCTTGTAGCAAGTCACTTAAGAGCCACTGGTTAGGTTTACAAATTCAATGTATATTCCTGGGTTCTATCTCAGCTCTGAGAGTGGAGATGGGTCTAGTGGATTACAGTGGAGGAAGGGGTCAGATAAATATGGGTTCTATATAAGAACATCAGAATGGCCATACCGAGTAAGACCTATGGTCTAATTACTTCAGTATCCTATCTTTCAACAGGGGCCAATGCCATGAGCTTCAGAGGGAATGAACAGACCAGGTGATCATCAAGTGATCCATCTCCTTTTCGTTTTCCCTTCTTCTGGCAAACAAAGTCTAGCGACACGCAGAACATGGTGTTGCATCCCTGCCCATCATGGCTAATAGCCATTGATGGACCTATCCTCCATGAACTTGTAAGAACGTAAGAATGGCCATAGTGGATCAGACCAAGGTCTATCTATTCCAGTATCCAGAGGGAATGAGCAGACGGGTAATCATCAAGTGATCCATACCCTGTCACCCATTTCCAGCTTCTTACAAACATAGGCTAGGGACACCATCCCTGCCCATCCTGGCTAATAGCCATTGGTGGACCTATCCTCCATTAATTTATCTAGTTCTTTTTTGGTTCTTCTTGGAACCCTGTTATAGTTTTGGCCTGCACAACATCCCCTTGAAAAAAGTTCCACAGGTTGATTGAAGAAATACTTTCTTTCATTTGCTTTAAATCTGATGCCTATTCATTTCAGTTGGATGACCCCTAGTTCAAATGTTATGTGAAGAAGTAAATAACTTTTCCTTATTCAATTTTTCCACACCCATCATTATTTTATAGACCTCTCCCTCATATCCCCCCATAGTCATCTCTTTTCCAAACTGAAAAGTCCCTGTCTTTTTAATGTCTTCTCATATGGAAGGTGTTCCATATTTCTAACTATTTCTGTGGCCCTTCCCTGTATCTCTTCCAAATCCAATATATATATTTTTGAGACGTTGTTGTTGTCCTGGATTTGAGGGGTGTCTATACCCCAGAATGTGATTAAGCAAATTGCAACCACAATATGTGCATTCAGCCAACATGAATTAATGAAATAGAGCACTATATAGTTAAGGGTTAATAGTAAAGCACACTTTTAGATGCAAGGTGAAAACTAACTGGCAGTTTCTGCTAATCATAATGGGAGGATGGGAGAAAAATTAAATAACTGAGAATAAAGAGGAAAAGTTGGATGGAAACCTTGAATCTAGACACCTCTGATATTAGAAGTTTATTGGAAGTTAGGAAAAGTG
>NW_020664816.1:0-4860 GCF_002925995.2 Terrapene triunguis | reverse complement strand
TAAGGCACAAATATTCAACAGCCAGGATGATTCACTACAGGAACAAAGTACCAAGGGAAGTAGTGGATTCTCCAACTCTTGATGTCTTTTAATGAAGACTAGATGCCTTTCTGAAATGTGTTTGGTCAAAAACTAGCTACTGTGCTATACAGGAAGCCTGTGATATGCAGAGGGTCAGATTAGATGCTCTAATAGTCCCTTCTGGCCCGAAAGTCTACTAATTTATGGAAAAACTGAGTGGAGCATGGGGAGCAACCTGTGATGTTTTAATGTGTGGCCTGATGGATCCCCAGAATCAACACTCGTTGAGTGGGGTGATCCACAGGGAGCAGCTCAAACATCCAAAGGGGCTTGCCAGGGGCAGGACATCAGCACTGCAGGGGAGGGGTGGGTGTGGCAGTGACATCACAAGGGCCTTTGGCAGGACCTCAGTCTATTGGTCAAAGGTGGTGGGGAGATGGTGACCTCACAGAGAGATGCTGACATCAGCCAGGCAGGACAGGGGTGTAGGGCCAGGGAAACCTCGGAGACCCCTGTGGCTTTGCCTCAGCAAGTCTCCTTCTCGAGGTCTCTCCTTGAAGACTGAGAGAGAATTCTGGTTCACGTTCATGAGCGCGAGGAGGAACGTCTTTCGAGTTTTCTCCTTTCCTTTTACTGATTTTACTAGAAAACAGACATCCCTGTTTAGAAGGTAAGAGCCTCCGAGAGGTTTGGAACCTGTTTGGTCTGATCCACTTGGTGCCGGCTGAATTCTAGGCACAGAGAACAGTAGGTTAAGATGGCAGAATTTTTTCCCCCACCTAGGATTTTGCCCCTTAGAATCACTGGGGACATTGGGGTTTCTCCTTTTTGGTTTCCCTTTTCCTCCGTGCCTCCCTCCATTTTCTTCTTTTCTTGCTTCTTTTGTCCTTTCCCCTGCTCCCGTCCCACCACCGAGAGCTGGACGCCTGGGGAAGTTCACTGCAGCTCTCATTCTGGGAGGCCCACCCAAAAAAATGGGTCTGGAATATTTACATCTACAGTGAACCCCTGTGGTGGTGACCTGGGCCATCCTTTGGGCTCTTTGGTGAGAACGCTCAGCGTCCCACCCCTCAGTCTCTACCCTGATTGGAGGTGCAGGGGGCTATTGACAGGGAGGAGACTCAGGTCCTTGTTGTTCTCTTTTAAGACCAAGCAAATAAGCCATAACCAATGATATGTTTGACTAATTTTGATGCTTCTCTGCATTCATTGTCTCTGAGCAGTTCATGATTCTCCCTAACATTCCAGTTCTTCTAAAATACTTTCTGGATAATTTCTAGGAACAATTGTTGGTCTATAGCTCATTTGAGAGCACTTTCTTCTGATCATTCAATGTATGAAATTCAAGTGTGATGGTTAGTTTGAAAGTCAGAACTCCTGGATCCTATTCCCAACTCTGCCACTGACTGGCTGTGTGACCTAAGACAAGTCACTTCTCCTTTCTCAGCCTTACTTTCTCCCTCTGTCAAGTAGAGATAACAATTCTCTCCTACCTACCTCACGGTGGGTGGAGAATGGGGATCCATTGGAGAGTGTCACTAGGAGCAGTGCAGAATATGAGGTGTCCCATCACGTTGAGTCATATCAGATTATGACATAATAGAATAGCTGAAAGATTCTATTTATTTGTATTTTATTATTTGAAGTTGTTAAGAGCAGCAACTACTTAGCTCAGACTGAAGCATGCGACGAGACAATTTAACACACCGTGACAAACAGGAGATGCTTTTGTATTGCAAACAAATATTTTTGCAAAGAATTTTCTTCCAACTTGTTATGATTTCAAGAAACAAACTAGTTTAGTCTGAATGGGATTTCATGACAGAAAACAGTTTCCATGAAAATCTTCCCACCATCTTCCCACTTGCCCCATAACCTCAGCCATGCTGAACACAACGCCATCTACAGCCTCAGAAACAACCCTGACATCATTATCAAAAAGGCTGACAAAGGAGGTGCTGTCGTCATCATGAATAAATTGGAATATGACCAAGAGGCTGCTAGACAGCTCTCTAACACCACATTCTACCAGCCATTATCCTCTGATCCCACTGAGGATTACCTAAAGAAACTACACCATCTGCTAAAAAAACTCCCGGACAAAGCACAGGAACAAATCTGTACAGATACATGCCTAGAACCCCGACCAGGGACATTCTATTTGCTACCCAAGATCCATAAACCTGGAAATCCTGGACGCCCCATCATCTCAGGCATTGGCACCCTAACATCAGGCTTGTCTGGTTATGTGGACTCTCTCCTCAGACCCTACGCTACCAGCACTCCCAGCTATCTTCGAGATACTACTGACTTCCTGAGGAAACTACAATCCATCGGTGATCTTCCAGAAAACACCATCCTGGCCACTATGGACGTAGAAGCCCTCTACACCAATATTCCACACAAAGATGGACTACAAGCTATCAGGAACAGTATCCCCGATAATGTCACAGCTAACCTGGTGGCTGAACTCTGTGACTTTGTCCTCACCCACAACTATTTCACATTTGGGGACAATATATACCTTCAAGTCAGCGGCACTGCTATGGGTACCCGCATGGCCCCACAGTATGCCAACATTTTTATGGCGGACTTAGAACAACGCTTCCTTAGCTCTCGTCCCCTAACGCCCCTACTCTACTTGCGCTACATTGATGACATCTTCATCATCTGGACCCATGGAAAAGAAGCCCTTGAGGAATTCCACCATGATTTCAATAATTTCCATCCTACCATCAACCTCAGCCTAGATCAATCCACACAAGCGGTCCATTTCCTGGACACTACTGTGCTAATAAGCGATGGTCACATAAATACCACCCTGTACCGGAAACCTACTGACTGCTACACTTACCTACATGCCTCCAGCTTCCATCCAGGACACACCACACGATCCATTGTCTACAGCCAAGCTCTAAGATATAACCGCATTTGCTCCAATCCCTCAGATAGAGACAAGCACCTACAAGATCTCTATCAAGCATTCTTAAAACTACAATATCCAGCTGCTGAAGTGAAAAAACAGATTGACAGAGCCAGACGAGTACCCAGAAGTCACCTCCTACAAGACAGGGCCAACAAAGAAAATAACAGAACACCACTAGCTGTCACCTTCAGCCCCCAACTAAAACCTCTCCAGCGCATCATTAGAGATCTACAACCTATCCTGAAAGATGATCCTTTACTCTCACAGATCTTGGGAGACAGACCTGTCCTTGCTTACAGACAACCCCCCAACCTAAAGCAAATACTCACCAGCAACCACACATCACTGAACAAAAACACTGACCCAGGAACCTATCCTTGTAACAAAGCCCGATGCCAACTCTGTCCACATATCTATTCAAGTGACACCATCATAGGGCCTAATCACATCAGCCATACCATCAGGGGCTCGTTCACCTGCACATCTACCAATGTGATATATGCCATCATGTGCCAGCAATGCCCCTCTGCCATGTACATTGGCCAAACCGGACAGTCTCTACGCAAAAGAATTAATGGACACAAATCTGACATCAGGAACCATAATACTCAAAAACCAGTGGGAGAACACTTTAACCTGTCTGGCCATTCTATGACAGACCTGCGGGTGGCTATCTTAAAACAGAAAAACTTCAAAAACAGACTCCAACGAGAGACTGCTGAGCTGGAATTGATATGCAAACTAGACACAATCAACTCAGGGCTAAATAGGGATTGGGAATGGCTGAGCCATTACAAACATTGAATCTATCTCCCCTTGTAAGTATTCTCACACTTGCTTCTTATCAAACTGTCTGTACTTGGCTACCTTGATTATCACTTCAAAAGTTTTTTTTCTCTTACTTAATTGGCCTCTCAGAGTTGGTAAGACAACTCCCACCTGTTCATGCTCTCTGTATGTGTGTATATATATCTCCTCGATATGTTTCACTCAATATGCATCCGAAGAAGTGGGTTGTAGCCCACGAAAGCTTATGCTCTAATAAATTTGTTAGTCTCTAAGGTGCCACAAGTACTCCTGTTCTTTTTCCCACCATCTTAATTCCTGGGCCGTATCCCTGCCTCTGGGGGGTTTCTTGTCTGTTAGTTAGAACAGGAGTCAGGACTGGTGGCTTCTCTTTCTGGCTCTGCCACCGCCTTGCTGTGTGGGACCTGGGGTAGGTCACTTTCCTTCTCTGTACCTCAGAGAATAGGGACAATTCTCTAACTCCGGGCAGCAGTGAGCCTGGGTGAGAGAAGGGGCATTAAAGCCCTCTGCGAAGGAGAAAGGGGTGTTTCAAGGTGTTGAGTGCCAAGGAAGTCTAAACTTTGCTAAAATGGCTGGCCTGTGGAATTTTAACCATTGTCTTTTTTAAAGCCCATTTAGGGATGTGAGTCCCACTATTTTGGTCACCTGGGGCTCTTTGCCAGGAGGAGGCCTCAATTTTTGTGGCCTTAATAAGCCGGGTGCCATGCACCAGTTCTCTTCTGAGATCCCAGAAAAAGAACATCTTCCCATCCATTAACAAGGCAGGACCTATCTTTAAAAGGGGAATAAAGACAACCCCGGGACTTACAGACTAGCCAGCCTCACTTCCATGCTGGAAAGATACCGGAACAAATGATTAAACAATCCGGAAGTAAGCACCTACAAGATAATTGGGTTATCAGGACTAGTGAGCACGAATTTGTCAAGAAAAAAACGGTTACTCACCTTTCTGTAACTGTTATTCTTTGAGATGAGTGTGCTCATATCTATTCCAGTTAGGTGTGTGGGCACGCCACGTGCACGGGTGTCGGAAACTTTTTCCTTAGCAGCTACCCGTCGGGCCAGCTGTGGAGCCCCCTGGAGTGGCGCCGATATGGTGCTCGATA
>NW_020664815.1:0-31169 GCF_002925995.2 Terrapene triunguis | reverse complement strand
GCTGGGGGCAACTGTGTTGGTAATTAGGGGGCAACAAGTGGGATTAGGAAACTGGGGTCCGGGCAGTCTCCATGGGGGACAGGTGCTCCTCCCTTCCCCGCCCTGGCAGAGAACGGGAATCTCATCCCATCCCCACCCAGGGGCAGCCATGTTTTGGGGCATGACTCGGGGCAACAATTTCTCACCTAGACAAGGACAAATCGCTGCAGATAAAATGGGTGGGAAAATCCCCCTCATTAGAGAAGATTTTAAATTGCTATTTGAGAATTATGGAGAGACCAGGGGGGGAAGTCGGGGGAGAGGAGAGAACTGATCAGTTGAGGGGAAAGGGGGGGAATCTCCCCGGATTTTATAGCCACGTGTGAGATGCTGAGAGAGGAAAGGGGAAGAACTGGAGAGAATTTGTATCAGGGGGTGAGAGGCAAGTGGCACAAACAGAGACAGGATCCAGTTAACTCCCCTCCCCCCTTCCCCCGCCCGCCACTTCTCCCCCGGGGATTTCCTGGCTGCACAGAGACAGTTCAAACCCCTCCCCCCCTGCCCGGCACCCCCACCCCACTCTCACTCACCGGGGGGCTCCGGCCCGGGGCAGCCCAGGGGGCGGGTCCCAGCTGGAGAAAGCCCCCCCCCCGGCCTGGCACAGAGGGGTTAATGCCGGGATCCCCCCAGCACAGACCCCGGAGAGCAGCAGCTGCTCAGCCCGGGCTCCGGGTCACAGGGCGGTACAAACCCTGCTCCCGTTTCGCTACCTTGGGTGTACTGAGCATGCGCACCCGAACTGAGCATGCCCAGTAACCTTCGCTGTAGCCACTGCCCTCTCTCTGCCCTTACTTCTACTTACGATTTGCTGCCTCCTCTTTGGGGGGGTTAAAAGGATTAAGGGGGCAAATCGCAGCTGGGGGGCTGTCAGGGTCTGAGCAGGGGGCAGAACTGTACTGGCCTGGGGGGTTCAAGCTACTGTAGCTAGCGGCAGAAGAGGGGCTGAAGGGGAAAAATCGGGGGTGGGGGGTGAGAGCTGGAGTTAAGCCGGGGGGGGGAGACACTGCCAGACCCCGTGCGGGTACAAAACCCCCGTTTAGAGAGGGGGAGGGGGGGGACAGTGACCCCGTGGGATGAGCCACCCACTGTGCTCGCTAATCTAGGGGTGTGGGGGGGGCAGAGGCTGTTTTCGTTCTGCTCACAGGACGCTGCATGTCAGCCCCGGAGCAGGGGGCGGGTTCCTGGGACTGGGGTCTTAAAGGCACAGGCCTCCAATTCCTAGCCTGTCAAAGCTTAATCACCGCAGCTCCTCTCTATCCTATCCAAGTGTTGCAGGGCCAGGGCCAGGGCTACCCGGGGGGGGGGGGCAAGTGGGGCAATTTTCCACAGGGGCCCCCACGAGTATATCGGAGGCTGCCCCCGCCTCCGTCTTCCCCCAAGCCCCTGTGTCTCAGCACGCCGCGTCCCGGAGCGGCCCTGGCGCGCTGCAGCGCCGTGGCTCCAACGCTGTCCAACGCCACTCCTGGACGCTGAATCCTCTGGGCAGCCCTGTGCAGGGCTACGTTACTGCTCCAGCCAGGAGCCTGAATGCGGTGAAATATTGTACAGACACTCCCTCCCTCCAACTCTGCCTCTCACATTTTGAATATGTAAAAGTGTCTTCTATCAGTTTCTATGTCTATATGAAATCACTCACTGCAGCTCATTTCTCTTATATAAGTTGCTGAGTGGCTAACTCCCTCCCAGAGCCCACATATCCGCACCCACTCCTGTACCCCAATCCCCTGCCCCAGGTCAGAGCCTGCACCCCTCACTCAAACTCCCATAGCCTGCAACCCTCCTGCATCCCAGAGCCTGCACCCCAAAAAGAGCTGGATTAACCTTTTGTGGGCCTGGTGCTAACCATATATGTGAGCCCCCATGGGGGAAATGGGGACATGGGGCTGGGGGGCAGAGTCCTCAGAGCGACGGGCTGGCTGGGGGCAATGGGAGATGAGATGGGTCATGGCACGGCAGGGACAGCCCCGTTCCACCCAGCCCAGTACAAGGGCACTGTTTACAAACCGAAGCTGCCAGACGCACACTGGCCAGCCCGGCCTTGCGCTCCCATCGTGCTTCTTCCCCTTCGGGGCAGTCCCATGCTGCATCATGCTACCCCCCGCCCAGCACCCCTCTGACTCCCTACGCCCAGTGCCACACCACCCAGAGACCCCCACAAACCCCCATGCCTAGTGCCCTCCTACAGACCACCCCCCCCACAGATCCTCTCACTGCCCAGTGCCCCCTAGCTGGAGACCCCCCACAGTCCTCCCACAACTGCACAGTGCCCTGCACCTCCCCGCCCAGAGCCCCCCCACAGATTCCCTCACTGCCCAGTGCCCCCACCACCCCACTGCCACAACTGCACAGTGCCCCACACAGACCCCCCACACTTCCCAGCACCCCGACACACACAGATCTCCCCCACTGCACAGCCCCCCAACACACACAGATCTCCCCAACCCCCACTGCACAGCACCCCCCCAGACCCACTAGAGACCTACTCTCCCACACCCTAATCCCCGGCCACAATAGCCGGCCCTGATGGGAGGTGACTGTGTCTGCCAGGCTGAGCCGGCAGCGCAGCCAGAGCTGGTCCTGGGGCAGGATAACTCCAGCCCCTTGGGGGTGCAATCAGCCAGGCTGGAGCAGGAGCAGAGCCTACCCGGGCCAGGCTCCCTCAGGACCCACATGCCTGGCAGGACCCAGCTGAGCCACCCCCCCGACCCCCCGCCATCCCCTGTGACTGGCTGAGACTGGCCCTGCCTCTGCACCAGTCCCAGGTGGCTCTTTCCCTGGGGAGGCAGGTGGGGCCCCACAGGTCCCAGGCAGTGGAGACAGCTCAGAGCTGGAGCAGTGCTGGGGAGTGGGGCAGATCCCTGGGACGTGACTCCCGAGATCCCACCCACACCCGTTGGCCCCGTGGCCAGCAGCCCTGCCGAGCCCACATGGTGGCCCCCAGCTGCTGGGTGATGAGCCCCCTAAAGCAGCGGCATAGCCAGGTTCTCACATCAGGGATTTCTTGTATTATGTATAGTAAGTGTTTAATATAAAAATCAGGTAGTAAGGTTTACAATGTTATAACAAGAGATTATGCTATTACCATTATCCAGTCAACTTGCACACTACTATTTTGAATTAGTGATAATTCAGAGAGCGAGAGAAAGAAAAAAGCTGAATTTAGAGAATAATTATTAACCAGATTCTTAGTTATTCACCAGCCACTTTGCTCCAGTCCATAGCACAAAGCACCATAAACCCAGTAGAATCTGGCCAAGAGAATATTCACCTCAAATTGGCATCTGCTACACTCCCCCCCCCCATTCCCAGTCACCACTATTCAGCAGGGCCTCCCGGGGGGGGGGGCAAATGGGGCAATTTGCACCAGGCCCCAGGGGCCCCACAGGCCCCAAGTATGTTGGAGGCTCCCCCCGCCTCCGTCTTCCCCCATCCCATCCCCCGGCGTCCTGGATGCGGCACGCTGAGGCTCTGGGAGAGGGGGTAAGAGGCATGTAAGGGAGGGGCCGGGCACCCCCCCGACCCCATCCCAACCATCACCATCACCCAGCAACAGCCCATTATGTAATCGCAAATGTATACATACCATAAAGCATTTAATGTTTATAAATAATGTATTTCGTGTTTTTTCAAATTATTACAAATTAATTTTTTAATGTATTTCACTGGTTATTTTTTACATTTCCAAATACATGTTACTGTAGTATTGCAACTTTTATTTATGGAAGGGGCCCCTGAAATTGTTTTGCCCCAGGCCCCCTGAACCCTCTGGGCGGCCCTGCTATTCAGGATATAGCTAAGTGAAAAGGTGGCATGTCTGAAGCATTTAGCAGGCCATTGAAAACTAGTATAGAGTTATGTAGCTAGCCCTGAGAACATTCCTTAATTCTGAGCACTAGGTCTGCAGCTAGTCAGCAGTGAGACGCAGGAGACATAACTCGAACCTTAAAGCACCTTTACTCCTCTTTCCTTCACAAACTGCACTAAGCACAGTTTAGATACTGTATCTCAGGGGTAGGGTAGGCAACCTATGGCACGCCTGCTGATGGCGGCACGCAAGCTGATTTTCAGAGGCACTAACGCTGCCTTGGTCCTGGCGACCGGTCTGGGGGGGGGGCCTCTGCATTTTAATTTAATTTTAAATGAAGCTTCTTAAACATTTTAAAAACCTTATTTACTTTACATACAACAATAGTTTAGTTATATATTATAGACTTATAGAAAGAGACCTTCTAAAAACGTTAAAATGTATGGCTGGCGTGCGAAACCTTAAATCAAAGTGAATAAATGAAGACTCAGCACACCACTTCTGAAAGGTTGCCGACCCCTGCTGTATCTGATCCACAGTACGTGTCACACTTCTGGGTCTCATGGAAATGAGTACACTTTGTGTATAAAAGAGTGCACTAAAGTATTTCGCTCTTTAAAAAAAAAGTCTTTAACATTCTATCCTAAATTTTTGCACAAAACCAGTGATGTCCATGAGAGGTCTGCACATAGATCAGGGGTCGGCAACGTTCGGCACGTGGCTCGCCAGGGTAAGCACCCTGGCGGTCCGGGCCAGTTTTATTTACCTGCTGATGCGGCAGGTTCGGCCGATCGCGGCCCCCACTGCCCGCGGTTCGCCGCCCCAGGCCAATGGGGGCGGCGAGAAGCGGCGCGGGTGAGCGATGTAACCCAGATGTCAAGTTGCGTGGCAGAAACTGCACCCAGTTGCAAAATGGGAGGGTTGCTATTCGTGGCATCACACCGGCCTCCGTAGGCCAACCTCCAAGGGCAGAGGAGGCCAAGCCACAAGCCTTCAAAAGGTGACTGGCCTAGATCCTCTAGCTTTCCCCTGCTGATGACAAGGCTTTTTCTCAGCTCATTTCACCACCCTCTGTCATGCAGGGGTTGGGGTTATCACAGGGACAGGCCAGTGGCAGCAGTAGGAGTGCCTTGCTGGACAGCTAGGGGAGCTGGGAAAAAGGAAGTCTTCATGTTTCTGCCTGGTTTTGAACCAGGGGCCTTTTGCGTGTTAGGCAAATGTGATAACCACTACACTACAGAAACCCTATTGCAGTGCTTTGCCTCTCCCTTCATAAGAACATAAGAATGGCCATACTGGGTCAGACCTAAGGTCCATCCAGCCCAGTATCCTGTCTGCCAACAATGGCCAATGCCCGGTGCCCCAGAGGGAGTGAACCTAACAGGTAATGATCAAGTGATCTCTCTCCTGCCATCCATCTCCACCCTCTGACAAACAGAGGTTAGGGATACCATTCCTTACCCATCCTGACTAATAGCTATTAATGGACTTAACCTCCATTAATTTATCTGCAAAAAGAAAGAGGAGTACTTCTAGCACCTTAGAGACTAACAAATTTATTTGAGCATAAGCTTTTGTGGGCTAAAACCCACTTAATCGGATGCATGCACTGGAAAATACTGTAGGAAGAAATATATATAGACACAGAGAACATGAAAAAATGGGTGTTGCCATACACACTATAATGAGAGTGATCAGTTAAGGTGAGCTATTATCAGCAGGAAAAAAAAACCCTTTTGTAGTGATAATCAGGATGGTCCATTTCCAACAGTTGACAAGAAGGTGTCAATAACAGTAGGGGGCGGAAAATCAACATGGGAAAATAGTGTTACTTTGTGTAATGACCCATCCACTCCCAGTCTTTATTCAAGCCTCATTTAATGGTGTCCAGTTTGCAAATTAATTCCAATTTAGCAGTCTCTCGTTGGAGTCTGTTTTTGAAGGTTTTTTGTTCTAATATTGTGACTTTTAGGTCTGTAATTGAGTGACCAGGGAGCTCGAAGTGTTCTCCGACTGGTTTTTGAATGTTATAATTCAAACGTCTGATTTGTGTCCTTTTATTCTTTTATGTAGAGACTGTCTGGTTTGGCCAATGTACATGGCAGAGGGACATTGATGGCACATGATGGCATATATCACATTGGTAGATGTGCAGGTGACAGAGCCTCTGATAGTGTGGCTCATGTGATTAGGTCCTATGATGGTATCCCCTGAATAGATATGTGAACAGAGTTGGCAACGGGCTTTGTTGCAAGGATAGGTTCCTGGATTAGTGTTTCTGTTGTGTGGTTGCTGGTGAATATTTGCTTCAGGTTGGGGGGCTGTCTGTAAGCAAGGACTGGCCTGTCTCCCAAGTTCTGTGAGAGTGAGGGATCATCCTTCAGGATAGGTTGTAGATCCTTGATGATGCGTTGGAGAGGTTGCAGTTGGAGGCTGAAGGTTACTTTCTTTGTTGGGCCTGTCCTGTAGTAGGTGACATCTGGGTACTCTTCTGGCTCTGACAATCTGTTTCTTCTCTTCAGCAGGTAGGTATTGTAGTTGTAAGAATGCTTGATAGAGGTCTTGTAGGTGTTTGTCTCTGTCTGAGGGGTTGGCGCAAATGCGGTTGTATCTTAGAGCTTGGCTGTAGACAATGGATCATGTGGTGTTGTCTGGGTGAGAGCTGGAGGCATGTAGGTAAATATAGCGGTCAGTAGGTTTCCGGTATAGGGTGGTGTTTGTGTGACCATCGCTTATTAGCACTGTAGTGTCCAGGAAGTGGATCTCTTGTGTGGACTTGTCCAGGCTGAGGTTGATGGTGGGGTGGAAATTGTTGAAATCATGGTGGAATTCCTCAAGGACTTCTTTTCCATGGGTCCAGCTGATGAAGATGTCATCAGTGTAGCGCAAGTAGAGTAGTGGTGTCAGGGGATGAGAGCTGAGGAAGCATTGTTCTAAGTTAGCCATAAAAATGTTGGCATAATGTGGGGTCATGCGGGTACCCATAGCAGTGACGCTGACTTGAAGATATACATTCTCCCAAAATGTGAAATAGTTGTGGGTGAGGACAGAGTCACAAAGGTCAGCCACCAGGTTTGCCGTGACGTTATCGGGGATACTGTTCCTAATGGCTTGTAGTCCATCTTTGTGTGGAATGTTGGTGTAGAGTGTTTCTACATCCATAAAAAGCAACAGAGGGTCCTGTGGCACCTTTAAGACTAACAGAAGTATTGGGAGCATAAGCTTTCGTGGGTAAGAACCTCACTTCTTCAGATGCAAGTAATGGAAATCTCCAGAGGCAGGTATAAATCAGTATGGAGATAACGAGGTTAGTTCAACCAGGGAGGGTGAGGTGCTCTGCTAGCAGTTGAGGTGTGAACACCAAGGGAGGAGAAACTGCTTCTATAGTTGGATAGCCATTCACAGTCTTTGTTTAATCCTGATCTGATGGTGTCAAATTTGCAAATGAACTGGAGCTCAGCAGTTTCTCTTTGGAGTCTGGTCCTGAAGTTTTTTTGCTGTAAGATGGCTACCTTTACATCTGCTATTGTGTGGCCAGGGAGGTTGAAGTGTTCTCCTACAGGTTTTTGTATATTGCCATTCCTGATATCTGACTTGTGTCCATTTATCCTCTTGCGTAGTAACTGTCCAGTTTGGCCAATGTACATAGCAGAGGGGCATTGCTGGCATATGATGGCATATATAACATTGGTGGACATGCAGGTGAATGAGCCGGTGATGTTGTAGCTGATCTGGTTAGGTCCTGTGATGGTGTTGCTGGTGTAGATATGTGGGCAGAGTTGGCATCGAGGTTTGTTGCATGGGTTGGTTCCTGAGTTAGAGTTGTTATGGTGCGGTGCGTGGTTGCTGGTGAGAATATGCTTAAGGTTGGCAGGTTGTCTGTGGGCGAGGACTGGCCTGCCTCCCAAGGTCTCACGGAGACATAGGATCCCCGGGCCCTTTAAATCACCCCCGGAGCTACCAGCTGCAGAGGCGGCTGGGAGCCCTGGGGTTTGGGCAGGGGTGAAAGTAATTTACATTTCTTACCCATATGGTCCAATCGCAAGCAACCCACCTCTCCTACGTACTTCATGGATCCCTCCCATTGCATGACATAGATATAGAAAATAAAGCTGCTACTGCTACTAAAAATACTGTCTGTAATAAAACTTTAATATTGGAATAAGCCTGAAAAAGTGAAAACTCACTGTCAAATTTTTCTCCGTGTCTTCCCTCCTCCTCCAGCCAGGCTGCCAACGCAAGGTTCCCTGCTTTCTCCCTGCCTGGCACTCAGCAGCGGCTGCAGGGGCTTCCCTCTAGCTTGCAGCAGGGAGCAGGGAGACTGGCTGAAGGAGGGAGAAGCCTGCCCCCTGCATAAGAACAGTTTAAACTCAGCTGTTCCCTGCGCGGTTCAGCTCCCGGGGTTAGGAGCCATTTCTGGCATCATCCTTGTTAATTTCACTCCCAGTTGTTGGGAGGAGGGGGGAGGAGAGAAAGGTGTGTGTGACCATGGAAGGGGCAGTTCTTTTCTGCCCCCGGGATGAGGGGATCTCCTATACACAAAAAATACAATCAAAATCAGGAACCATTTCCAAGTTCAAATCTATCCCATTGCCTCCCCAGCAGAGGATCGTGGTTGTGATGTCCAAACTGCTTGCAGATCCTCTTTGAAATGTTACTGTTTAAAAAAAACACAAAAAACATGGAGAACATGGTGGAAAGATGTGTCATGATGATCAGGGTTTATTTTGAGCAAATCAATTTTGCTAAAGCAACTAAAGATTCACAGGGAAAGCAAATAGCCCCCATAGACAAAACCACAAAGGGATTGGAGGGGAAAACTGGATACTCAGGGAAATTATTGTGCCTCCTTTGAAAGAAATAGTAGTTTTCATTCCACCCTCTTTATATATTGATTTAAACACCTGAAATGTCCTTAGGACATCGTGTGCAATCTCAGATCTCTTTTGGTTTTGTCCTGCCTGCAGAGTGCAGAGGCTGAAATTGACAAAACTTTCTCTAATAGCGGATTTGCTATTCATTTCATGTGTGGGACCTTCTTATACACAGTGGAATCCCATGCCGTATGTGAAATTGTGGCTTGGAAAGGGCCGACGTGCAGCATATTCATCTCGAGGCATGGCACGACAACAGGGAGAGCAGCAGGAGCAGCTGTATGGCCCAATGTGGGAGTTGCTATAAGGATGCTTTGCTCCATCCAGTCCTTCCCATGGCCCCTTGCTTGCCCACGCTGGGCTGGCCCACTCACACCTTCCACGTGCCAGGACTGAGCCGGGGGCTGGGGCGGCTTTGCTGTGGGTAGTGGTTCCGGTTGGAGCTGCAGCCCCCACCTGCTACCCCCTATTGCAGGCAGAAGCAGCAGGCATCTCAGCCATTCTCCCTGCTCACTGCAAGCTAGACCCTACAGGAGAGCCCCTGCTGAGTGGGGGGTGGGGAGGAATGCAGAGCCTTACTGTCTGCAGCCTGGCTGGAGGAGGAGGGAGGAGACGAGACACCAATGTGACAGTGAGTTTTCCCCTTCCACCTGCTTTTATTAGCTCTGGATTTAAGCTGTGCAGCCAAATGCTTGTATTTGTTGTGTATATTAGTATTGGTGAGATCCCCTCATCCCGGGGGCAGAAAAGAACTGCCCCTGCCATGGTCACACACACCCTCCCCCCAGCAACTGGGAGTGAAATTAACAAGGATGCCAGAAACGGCTCCTAACCCCGGGGGCTGAACTGAGGGGTTATATCTGGGGAATAGCTGAGATTAAACTGTTCTTATGCAGGGGGCAGGCTTCTCCCTCCCTCAGCCAGTCTCCTTTTCTTACCGGTCCTCCGTACCGGCCCGTACCGGCTTACTTACACCTCTGGAGATGGGAATACCAGCATTTATCGACATGCCCTCCAGCTCTGTGCACTGGGTCAGCTGTAACTGGATGGTGGAGGGAGTAGTTGGAGCAGCTTGGCAGAGCTGTTACTGTGGTATGCAGAGAGGTGCATGTGAACCCTGAGGGACCGAGTCTTCCCCATTTCAATGCACTCAATGGGCTGTTGCTGAGACAGGGCAGATTAGAGGTGGCATTGTGGGAGTGGCATGAACCTTCTCTCTTCATTTCCCCTTCTTAGAATGGAGGGGACAGGAATCCTGACCCACATTCTCATCGTTCTCCTGCATGATGTCTCTGCAGAGGGCTCTTTGACGGGGGTCCAGCAGAGCCCACTCTTCCTTGGTGAAGTACACAGCCACCTCCTCAAAAGTCACCAGCCCCTGAAAGAGCAAGAGCTATTCATGGGGAAAAGGAGCCAATCAAATGGATGCTCTGAGAGAGAGACAGTCAGCAGAGTCCCACCCCCACCCTGCTCAGAGCAACCAGGAGGCAAAACAGGAAGCGAGATAGAGATCCCCTCATCCCTCCCAGCAGACAGAGGGGGAAGGATCTTCTCATTCATCACACACCTACAAGCCAGAGGCTGATATGGGAAATGGGGTCCCCAGCAGGCTCCAGGGTTGGCTCCCCAGTAGGAATCCCAACAGACTTCCCATTGCCAGCAGCTGGAAGGAAGGGGAGGGGTTATCTACTCTAGGCCACACTGGTGGATAACCTCCCACCCCCTTCCTTTGAATCTCATAGCAGCCCCTGGCGAGTACGTTTATGTTCTTGCACTGGGAATCTGATACATTTTCCCAGTGCTGTCCAGTGTTCCCCCACCAGCCCTATTCTACAAATAGGATAATTTCCTCCCCCAAACCCCATGGGTCTGTTCCTGGAATCCAGGACTTGGTTTAAACAATTCCCAGCAAGTTTGTCACATGCCTTGTCCCCCTCCCTTTCTCCATCCTGGGTATTTCCTGCCCCCCTCCCACCTCCAGACTAAACTCCCCCAAAGATCCCAGGCCCTCAGTATTTCCTGCCCCTCTCCTTCCAGCAGGAACTCACTAGCAACCCCACAATAATCCCTACCTGGACTGGCTCCACTACAGCCATTTCCCTTCCCTGTCCCGTTGGAGGCTGGGACAATCTGGAGCCAAAGGTGGGTGTTACTCTGCCACCTGTCAGGGTGAGAAGGGTGACAGGGAAGATTTCAGAAGGACCTTTAGTTTCTGTCACATCATGATCTTCCCCGGCCCTTTCCCTGCACAAGATGTTTCTGACTCTCATGCTGGGAAAATAATCCATCACTTTATCACAGCCCAGACCCAACTCCTCCCACCAACACTAAATCCACTGCACTAGTTTTAAAACCCTGAGAGCAACTCCCCCAATGGTGGGGACCAGGGGGAGGCAGGGACAGGACAAAGTCTGCCCAGTGTAGGTGCAGTAAATGAAATGAAGCTGGGAGGCATTGTCAATAGAGACACATAGTGGACCATTAAGTGGGGCTCACATCCATTTTATGTATTATGTTCCTCACCCTCATGCTTCCGGGTTTCAGCCACCACTGCCAGGGGTCAGGAAGGGATTTTTTCCCCCAATGTATTTTGAGAGGGTTTTTAAATCTCCTTCCTCTGAAGTTTCAGGAATGCCCAGAGAAGAAGACAGGATATTAGGCAGGGTGGATATCTCTCTCTCTCTCTCTCTCTTCATGCTCCCATGCTCAGAGTCTAACTGATCACTATAGGTAGGATGGGGAAGGAATGTCCCCCCTGGGTCAGGTTGTAGGTGACCTGGGGGGTTTTCATCTTCCTCTGCAGCGTGGGGTGCGGGGCACTCACTAGGATTACCCAGAAATATCTCACTTAACCATTTCCCTTCCACTGCAGGGGTCTGGGGCACTGGTGCACCTCGGTCCCTCCTATTCTCTGCCTGGGCATGTAAGAGTCTAGTCTCCTGTGGGCTGCGAGATTTTGGTCTCACTCCAGCTGTTGGGTTTAGTGGGCAGGTGCTGGGTGGTGTTGGCAGCCAATGCTATGCAGGAGGTCAGACCAGATGATCCAGTGGTCCCTTCTGGCCTTAGACTTTATGACTCTATGACTGGATGTGGGCAGGTTTGGGAGCTTGTGACCTTCCCACCCCCCACTTATTTCTCCTTCATTTTCTGTCTTCTCTTTCCCCCTCTCCCCTCCCTCTGCCTGGGAGACTTAGTAACCAACTATCCCTGGGTTCCTTTGCTCTCCTGTGATTGCTGACAGCACTGAATGCCTGTTTGGATCCAAACTTTCTGCCTCATCCCCATCTCTACTAACCACCGCAGGGGTTTCAGTCTCGCTGGCTGTGATACAGGCAATGAAAGGGTTACTGTGCACAGCTGCAAACTGCCTAATTTCACAGCTGAAATAAGTAAGCAAGTATCTCTTATTGGAAGTCAAATCTTTCCTGACCCCCGAACATTTACTATAAAAGTAAGAATACAACATGTATCCGTGCTGAGTCTATATATAACTTGTATATTTCAAGAGGCTGACAGAGAACACTTGACCACAATGAACAGGGGAGTGCAGGAGTGGGGGAGTGAGATTTTCTTTGCTTTAGATCATAATGAAACACTCAACATCTCACAGCCTCCTGAGTGCCTTTCCTGAGCCCCCGGGGGTCGCAAACCACCAGCTGAGAAACACCAGCCTAGATCATTCTTTTATATCATCATGGATTACGAATGGGAAGCGAGTGCTACATTGTATCTGGACAAAGCATGAATGAGCCAAGTGCAATGGCATGTATGCACCAACCCTGGGAACTGCTAATTCCAATAACACCCACATTTTGAACTCTCTGCCTTACTTCACTGTAAAAAGAAGACAAAAGTTCACAAGATCTTACAATACCCTATAGCAACAAGTTGATGAAAAGTAGGTTACATTATTTGCAGCCATGAAGGCCATGCACAGGTGCAAGAAGACCAAATACAGAAAATTAAATAAGTCCAAACAATAGGAGGTTAATGATGTTGTTCAGGGCCAGTACTAAGATCTATGCTTGGTGAACAAAAAAACGTGGGAACAAAGTTACCTATGCCAAATTTGGCCTTAGGGACATCGATATAATTAGTAAACAAAATAATAAAAATAAATTGTGTCATCCACGTTTACTTCTTTTGGGACTTTTTTTCAAAAGGGGGGAGAGGGAAGAATGAAAAACATCTATCAACTTCGCAAGACTGTATCTCATCACAATGTTCCTCAACCCAAGTCAGAAGAAGCAAACTAAATTGAGAGGCTTTGTTCTGATTATGTTTTAATTTGTATTTCCTCTTTTTCCCCTGATGATCCATGATCCTTAATTTGCACTTTTTAAATTTTGAGCATAGTTATATCCTGTTCCTTTCTCAGAAAGGCTGTAAGGGTTTGTCAGTTAAAATATGTTCCAAAGAGACCCACTGCTCCAGTGATTAGTGACTTTCTTAAAGTCTCTAAGTGCTTGTAAGTTAAATTATTTTCTAAAAGGACCCCTCAAAAGAGCAGGATTAGTAATGAAACTTACCCTGTTTCCCACAAGTCACTGCCTTTGTGCCTTTACTCTCCGGTGCAACGCCTTTCAAAAATTCTAGCTTTGCTGAAGATGTTCCCCAGAAGTTAATTATCCCAGGGATGAACAGGAATGTATTGGGAGGGAAATTAAGATTCTATCTTAAATGTATAAAATAATTCCAAGAAATATACATTATTTTAAGGAATAAATTTAAGCATAAAAGAAGCTTAGAGCAAACATTTATTAGAAAAAACCTATTCATACTTGAAGTACAAGTTATGCAAAAAAGAGATTGAATTGCTGTTTTAACAAAGTTATCTGCTAATAGATGTTTTATTAAATTAAAGTGTAAAAATCAGCTCACAAGAGTGAAAAGTGCACTAAAATAATGTTACAAATGTAAATACAGTACCAATTTGAAAAAGGCACAACAAATACAAAAAGTCTATACTTTTTTAAAGCACAAAAAAGCTAAAAAACTCGAACTATACTAACAACTTTCAAATGCATGTTTAAAAAAAGCTCAGCCTTTGTATCTTTTAAAAAAAGTATCAAGCAGACATTCAAAAACAGGAAGAGTTGTCAAAATCTCATCGGTTTAAAAAAAATAAAAGCTTTAAAATCAGACTATGAAAACTTAATTACTAAACACTATTAATATTACTGCAATTAAAAATGCCAAAATAAAATTACTAACATTAATTTAGTCAGTAAAAAATGCAATAAATAAAAAAAGTTAAAGCAAAAAAAATAGAATACAAAAAAAACCTGCAAAAAAATTGAAATGCTTAAGTGACATTGATGAGCTAAAACACTTAAGAGACAAGTCAGTTCAAAATACAGTGGTGCAAGAACAAAGTAACATCGCTTCACATTGTTCCACAGCTTCCAAGTGCTGGAGGCTGCGATCCCCTGTTGCTAACAGAGTCATTGGTCTGAAATCTCCCCGTGACCCATCAGAGACAGACACATACCTTTGTCACTCCCCAGCTCCAGTCGCAGCATCACTAGGGGAAGGAGAGGACGGGAGAGGTGAGAATTCAGGACCTCGCATTCAAGGGAGGTTCCCATTGGTTATTAATGTAACTGCTGTTAACTATGAGATGGTGACAGAGATCAGAGGCCGATAATGCAGCCGCTGCAGACAGAGCCAGCCCCACAGGGCTGCTTCATGGAGAAGGGCAACTCGCTGAGCTGGGCTGTGAGATGGAGCTGAGGATCAGTGACATCACTAGTCCCCAAATCCTCCCCAGGGCCAGGGTCGCTCTAACCAGAGGAGACGCCACCCCCAGACTCCAACTCACCTTTGAATCCCAGCAGCACCTCCTGCAGCATGGCACTTTTCAAAGAGAAATCCCTGAGTCTCTTCTCCAGCTTAACAAACCCCGGCTCCGGCTTCTGAAACATCCCGTCTTCCCTGATGGGGAAAAGAGGGGTGAGAAATAGGCCTGATCCCCAATTTGTGAGGCCAGCAACCCCCAAACTCCAGGAAACCTGGATCTGAGCTTTGTAGCCTGAGATGGTCATTGTCATGGTGAGTCACCTGCCCCCATCTCTCTGGAGAGCACAGGGATGAGAAGTGGAGAGACACTAGAGCAAGGAATGGAGACATTGTTCAGGAGCTTTCTCGGGGACGCTCTGGTTCTGTGGGGTGCTGAGCCACCTCCGACACTGGTTTATTGCAGTAAACCAGCACTGGGATTATGTGGAAAGGGAGGAGACACAGACCAAAGAATGGGCAGGTCCTACATGCTGACAGTGGCCACAGATAGAGCCCAGGTCTTCAGCAGGAAATGAACGTGGGCCCTTTAATGCCACTTTCAGCTGAAGCGGTAACTCTGGGGCAACCAGCTCATTTGGCAGAGAGGGCCATATTTCCCTGTCCGTTACGGCCAGTGGCCCAGGGCATCAGTTTAGGACTCTGTGCCCTGCTCCATTCACAGCAGAACACCCACTGCTCTCCATGGGACACCCACGTACAAAGAACAAGGAAATAAAATTTTACTTCTTATTATTTTGCCAAGTCTTTGTCAGTCACACTCAGTGTCACTCAGGAGGAAAACAGACCCCTCCCGGACACCCCTGTAGGGCCCCTGCTTGTTCTTCCCTGTGTTTCCCTTCCTTTCCCACCCTCCTTTCTCCATTTCTCTCTTCCTTCCTTGTCCTTGTGTCTCTCCTCTGTTCTTCCCTCCCTACAGCAACCTCCTATTCCCACCCCACAAAGGCTTCACTCCTTCCCCGTTCCACCTGCTCAAGTGATCAGCCAGGGAACTTGAATGTTGACATCGAAGTGTCCTCATTTCAGTTGATACTCCGATGACATTAACAGGGACAGGAGAGTTCACACTCTCTGAGCTACGGCTTCAGGATGCTGGCAGCCCCAGCAAGGCAACACTGTCTCCGTTTACACTGGGGAGTGCTGAGGGCCAGCAACTCACTTTAAAAAATGTGAAAGCTGAGATTCTGCACCCTCTGAATACATGACACAGCCACATCAGTCCGGGAGACAGGCCAGGTCTGTCCCATCAGCCCTGGGTCTAGCAGCCCTGCTGTGACCTCATTAGCGATCAGACAGTACAGGGGAGTTGCATCTTATGCGGGGATTAGGTTCTAAAGTCAGCGAGTAAGGCGAAAATCGCGTATAGTCAAATGCTTGAGTGGAATGGGAAGCGGAATCGCCTGCACTACAGGTACAGTATTTAAATTATTTTTCTTTTTTTGTTGTTTTGCCAAGCACGTATACTTAAAATCGCGTAAGTTAAATGCACCTATGATGCGACTCCACTGTAAACGGCTCTTCTCCTACCTGAGTCACCCACTAGGGGAGACAGAATCACACGCTCCAAGGGCAGGGAGCAGCTTCCTATTCAGTGCAGTTATCAAACCTAACGGCCCATGAGGGGGAGGGAAATGGAGCCCAGGACTTACCTGCCCCCAGTGCTCCCAGCACCCTAAAGAGGGAGAAAAAGGGGAGGCCGTCAGTGGGAGTGTCCCTGGGTGGGGAGGCCTCCTGCTCTGCAGGGGTCACCATTGAAGCCTCGGGCAGTAGGGGAATTTCAGGTTTACATTCCCAGAGCAGCTGCCACCCCCTACCAGGGACTTTCCCCTATGCAGCCCCAGCAATCCCTGCTGGCAGGTCGCCACTGCGGAAACCTTCTCCCCAGGCACTTTACAGGCAGAAGATATTTCTCTGCATTGAGAACCAAATTCCTCCCAGTGCTGAGAGACCCAGAAGGCCCCTGGCCCCACTAAACCCATTAACCTGCAGTGAGAGGGGCCTTAGGCTTGCTCGGGACCTCAGCATGGTGGGGGAGGGGATTTCACCCTCCAAGTGCAAATGCAGACAGACATTTCCAGGAGAGAAGGTCTTGGGGCTGCAGCATCCAGAACTCCCAGGACCCATCCCTGGCACCGCCGCCAGACTCACTGTGTGACCTTGGGCAGGGCTCTGCCCCTCCCTCTGCCTCACTTTCCCCATTTGTCCCATAGAGATAATGCCCCTGACCCCACTTTGTAAAGTGCTTTGGGATCTAGGGCTCAGAAGCGCCTATAGAAACACTGCGTATGATCATTGCAATGACAGCCTGGCCTGCAGGGGTTGGCTCAGTGGCTGCTGCCCCTTCTCTCCTCCCCTCTCGCTGAGCAGGGAAATCTCCCAGGACAGGCTGCAGATGCCCTCATCCCTTCTCTGGACAATGGCTCTCTCTAGCTCTTCCAGCTGGGACAGCAGCCACTGCTTCTGCTCCTCCAGAAACCCTCGCAGCTCCTGCCACTCCCAGACGATCTTCTGCCTCTCGGCTTCCGTCTGTTTCTGCAACAGGGAGAGGGCGGCTCAGTAACAGGGGAACAAAGAACATAAGAATGGACATACTGGGTCAGACCAATGGTCCATCTAGCTCAGTATCCTGTCTTCTGACAGTGGCCAATGCCAGGTGCCCCAGAGGGAATGAACAGAACAGGTAATCATCAAGTGATCCATCCCCCGTCGCCCATTCCCAGGTTCTGGCAAACGGAGCCTAGGGACACCATCCCTGCCCATCCTGGCTAATGGCTATTGATGGACCTGTCCTCCATGCACTTCTCTAGTTTTTTTTTTAACCGAGTTAGTATCTTGGCCTTCACAACATCCTCTGGCAAAGAGTTCCACAGGTTGACTGTCCGTTGTGTGAAGAAATACTGTTTGTTTTAAACCTGCTGCTTATTCATTTCACTGGGTGACCCCTAGTTCTTGTGTTATGAGGAGTAAATAACACTTCCTTATTTACTTTTGCCTCACCAGTCATGATTTTATAGACCTCTACCATACCCCCTCTTAGTCGTCTCTTTTCCAAGGTGAACAGTCTCAGGCTTCGTCTACACTGGCACTTCGTCAGCAAAACTTGTTATTCAGGAGTGTTAACACCCCTCCCGAATAACAAATTTTTACCGATGAAAAGCGCCAGGGTGAACAGCGCTTTGTCGGCAGGAGCGCTCTCGTACCAACAAAGCTGCTGCCGCTTGTGGGAGGTGGAAGATTTTTGTCTGCAGAAGACCTCTCTCCTGCCAACAAACAGCAGCTACACTGCGCGCCTTTTAGCAGTACGGCTGTAGCGGCACAGCCATGTTGCTAAAAGCTGTGGAGTGTAGCCATAGCCTCAGTCTTATTAATCTCTACTCACACAGAAGGTGTTCCTTCATCATTTTGTTGCTATTTTCCGAACCTTTTCCAATTCCAATGTATCTTTTTTGAGATGGGGTGACCAGATCTGCACGCAGCATTCAAGATGTGGACGTACCATGGATTTAAACAGAGGCAATATGATATTTTCTCTCTTATTATCTATCCCTTTCTTAATGAGTCCCAACATTCTGTTGACTTTATTGACTGCTGCTGCACATTGAGTGGATGTTTCCAGAGAACTATCCACAGTGACTCCAAGATCTCTTTCTTGAGTGGTAACTGCTCATTTAGACCCCATCATTTTATGTGTATTTGATATTATCTTTTCCAATGTGCATTGCTTTGCATTTATCAACATTGACATTCATCTGCTCGGTAACTGGGGAAAATCATAAATGCGCCTCAGGGCGGTGGCAGAGTTATTTACCAGAACACAAGATCTCTTGTGGTGAGTGATGGGAAGTTCATTTATCCTGAGAAGGGAGGAGGGCTCAGGGCCGGGGTGAGATGTACATCACCACCAGGAGGGACACTTCTCCCCAAAACCTCATCAACTTGCACTGAGCGAAATCCTCCATCTCTGCAGCCCACATTTCATCTCCTTCCTCCCCATCCTCCTAGGAGCTAGACAGGGACACCCAGTGGATTCAGGGGGGCTGGGGTCTTCAGCGGCGGGGGTCCTTCCGCTCCGAGTCTTCAGGGCACTTTGGCGGTGGGTCCCAGAGCAAGTGAAGGACCCTCCGCCGAATTGCCACTGAAGACCCGGAGCGGAAGGAGCCCTCACTGCCGAATTGCCGCCGAAGACCCGGAGTGGAAGAAGCTCTGGGTCTTCGGCAAAGGGTCCTTCACTCGCTCCGAGTGTGTTCAGCGGCACTGAAGGACCTGCCGCCGAAGACCCAACAAAAACTCTCATGGGGGCCCCTGAAAACTCTCGTGGGGGGCCCTGTGGGGCCCGGGGCAAATTGCCCCCCTTGCCCCCCTGGGCGGCCCTGGAGTTAGAAAGGATCCCTGGTCACTGTGACATCCAAACGGCCTGTGGGAAGTGTCTCTCGGCTAACACAGACTGACCATCTCCTGCCCAGCAGCCTCCTGCATCCTAAGGGCATCATGTTACCCACGTGTTTGACCCTGCAGGCTCCCTGGGCTCCAGTGGGGATGGTTCCCTGGCTGAGGCTGGCAGGGTGGGCCCTGCATTCACCATGTCATTCTTATGCCAAGGAAACCTAAGTGGTGGGTGGCTCTGGGCACCTACCAGCAGCTCCTCGCTTTGCTGCTCCTCCTCAGCTTTGGCTGCTTCTCTCTCTTTTCCCAGAGGGGCCAGATGCTTTTGTGGTACCTCCTGGAAGAAGCAGAGGAGGAAGGGTTAGAAACTGCTGTAAACGGGCCTCCCAGCTGTCAGATTTCAGTGCCCATCCTGCCCTGCAGACTCCTGGAACTCAGACTGAGAGGGAAACAGGGAGCAGCTTTTCCAGAAGAAACACAGCGCCCCAGGCTGCAGTGACAGGAGTGCAGCCCAGTTCCCCAGGGCCTCACCCACATCCCAAGCAGCCAACTTCAGACAGTCCCCCACTTTCCCCAGCTCCAGTCCCCAAAGCTCCCGCAGGGCCAGATCTGAACATGGAGCCTCCCAAATATCCCCCAATCCCCAGCCCTGACCCCCCAGCACATCCCAAACTCCCAGCTCCCAGCAGCCCCACAGTCCCCAGCACCAGCCACTCCTCCCACCCCACAGCCCGGCTCTGACACCCCAGATCCACTTCCCCAGCCCCTCGCTCCCTGGCCCAGCCTTGGCTCCGAGCTCTGCAGCCGAGCCGCGCTCCGGGCCCCTCCTGCAGCTCCCGGCCCAGCCGCTCCCGGGCTCCGTCGCACCGGCCCAGCAGCAGGGGCTGCTCCGCCCCGCCCGGGACATTCGCCCCCCACAGCCCCTCACCGGCCGCGGGGAGCTCGGGGACCCACCCGGGCAGGGGGCGAACCAGGCAGCCGGGGCCGGCCCCTCCCGGCAAGAGCGTGTCCGTCCCACGCGTGTCTCCGACCCCCGCCCGGGCCCTGCCCGCTCCGCGCTGCCCGTGGACCCACCGCGCTGCCCCGCGGGCTGCAGGGCTGGAGCAGCCTCCGCGCTGCGCTCCCGGCCCGGCCATGGCCCCGCTGCAAAAACAAAGGTTTCCCGGGCTGGAGGCAGGAAGGGGCGGCTCTTACCCGGGCCTGGCCCTGCCCCGCCGGGCCCCTCGCAGGGGGTTTGTGACACTCGGGGAATCGGGAAACCTCCTCAGCCTGGAGGGGGGGCAAGAGACTGGCTGGATCTTACCAGGAGAAAAGCAGGGGAAGGGGCTGGTTTGGCTGAATCATTAGACTAAGGAGACCCCGGCTGAGAAGGCAGAATAGATCCTGCAGGAAGCCCCTTTCTTCCCCTGCTACCCCAGCAGAGTGGTGCAGTGGAAGCGTGCTGGGCCCATAACCCAGAGATCAAAGGATCAAAACTATTCTATACTAGCTTGTGTTTTATTACAACCCTGGAAATAGTTCAGTCTGCCTTCATTTGTTCCACATAGAAAAGAAGAACAAATTCTCTCCCTGTTTACCCTTCCACAGTGATTAAAGGAAGGAATAAAGCCCCAGCAGAGCCTTATCCCACAGAGTCCACTCCTGTAAGGTGAGAGATGTGCTATGACTCCAATCACATGGTTTCTTCTGCAGCAGTGTCTTCTTTTTCCTGGAGGAGCAGTACGGTTCCTGAGCAGAGGCAGCCTGATTAATACTCTGCAACTAAAACAAGCCGTCTGAAAGATTCAAATCTTACTCCTTTGGAAATTCTGCACTACTGCACAAGCACAGAATTCATGTCCCCCACAGAGTTATTTGTTTCCCTGCAGAAAGAATGACTTTCTTATGGGGAAACAAAGGGAAGCCTCAAGAGTGGTCATGCACCCCTCCCCAACAGCGCAGGCATGTCATTTTGGACCCCTGGAGTAGGCAGCAGAGAGGTGCAGCCTCACCACTGAGTTCATGTTCTGGGGGAGGGGGCTGCAGGGTGATCTCCCATCTCCGTGCATCCAGTAGCCTGTGCTCCCCACTACCATGCTGGAGTCTCCATATTCATGTATTGACAAATAAAATTTGCAGAATTTTAAAATATTGTGCACAGGATTTTTATTTTACTTTATTTTATTTTTTGGTGCAGAAACCCCTCAGGAGTAAAACCTACTCAGCCTAACTCAGCTGCCCTATGAATAGATCCTGCAAGTATCACACTGTGCAGCAGAAGCGTGCTGGGTCCATAACCCAGAGGTTGATGAATCAAAACCATTCTCTGCTCAATTGTGTTTTATTACTTACAGCCCTGGAAATAATTCCGCCTGCCTTTATTTGTTCCGCATAGAAAAGAGGAGCAAATTCTCTCGCTGTTTGTGCTTCCACAGCGATTAAAGGAAGGAATAACCCCCCAGCAGAGCCCTACCCCACAGGGTTCCCCCCCCCCGCAGTGGCCAGAGGGGCAGTGGGGGGCCCCGAGGGCCCCCCCCCCCCCCAGTGGCACAGTTGTCTCTTTGGGGCTTTCCCCCTCCCCACCTAGCAGGTGGTGCTTTGGGCCCCCTGGGCTTCCACCTCCCCCCCCAAAATTCAATCAGGGGTATATATGATATAGGTCAGAGGCCATGATTTTTCATTTCTTGCCCATGAGCTGTCCATGACTTTTACTAAAAATACCTGTAATTAAATCATAGCCTTAACTATGACCCCAGTCACAAGGTTTCTTCTGCAGCAGGGTCTTTTTTCCTGGAAGAGCAGTGTGGTATTTCCTGGATTTGACGAAGTGGGGGATTTTCTTGTTTTTTTCCAATGGTTTTCATGCAGGGGGTTGGGACTCAGTTTCCCTGAATATTACTGGTTTAATTAGGTGAGGGGAGAGGGAGTTTATCATTACAGAGGACCAACAAGAGAACTTGAGACCCCAGCCAATGGCCTGGACAATGGATACCCCAGCGATTGGTGACCTGGTGACCCGGAGGACCAGCTCAGGAGTTGCAACTGGTTCTAGACCGTGAGAGGACAATGGACTGCAAAGAGAGGACCCCGGTGACCTAACCAGCCGGTTCCAGGCAGAGGGGGCCAGAGGACAGAAGAGGGGAGAGGAGACCTAGGCGACTCTGTTTACCTGGAGAGAAGACAATGGACAGAGGTGGGGCTTAGGGCCAGTGCTGTCAGATGCCAAGCAGGGGGGCTATGGGCTGGAGAGGCAGAGCAGGCAGAGCCCACCTGGATGCAAGGGAGACTTGGATGTGCTGTGCTGAAGGAGGCCAGGCCTGAGAGCCTGGAGAGTTTCCTATGCTGTGTTCAAACACTCAATAAACCCTTCTGTTTTATGCTGGCTGAGTGTCACTCCAGTCTAGAGAACAGGGTTGCATTATTCCCTTTGGGAGTGGAGGCCCTAGGGGTCCAGAGTGAGTGGACTCCCTGAGGGGCCCAGGGCGAGAGACAGGCATGCTAAGGCTCAGAGAGGTGCGGCTCCAGGAGGTGGAGGGGCTTAACCCCCATGAGAGAGTGCACCCCCGAGAAGGGCTGTCTCACTCAAGGGTGTTCCGCCCACAGACCACACAAGGCCAAGAGTGCGCAAGCCCTGTGAGTCCGTGACAACGTGGTAGCAGAGGAGAATTGGTGGATGCACCCTGTAGACGGTTGGCTGTAAGTGCAGGTGCTTTGCAGTGAGTAGATGCCAGCGATAAAACTAGGGCATTGAAAGGAACCAGCATGGAAATGGCCTAGAACCAGCTCTGTAAGAAGGACCTGGCACATCAGTGCAGGGAGAGAGGGCTGAGCGTGGGGAGGCTCACTAAGGAGCAGCTGATTGCTCAGGTTGTAGAGACTGATGAGTCTGAGGAACAGACTCCAGACCCCAGGGGGCTCCTGGGGTGCCCAGGGAGCTGGGGAGTAGCCATGGGGGCAGACTGTGTAGCAACCGGGAGTGTATCAAACCCGACTGCCCAGTCAGCACAGGGGGACCCAAGTCAGGTTTCTCCCTGGAGGAACTGCAAAGGCTGGAGCTGAAGCTGAAAGTGAAGGTGCTGGAGCTGGAGGAGTGGAGGCTGGTGGACTGTGCAGAACAGCAGAAGCATGAGTTGGAGTTGGAGGAGCGGCGGGCCAAGAGGGCCTGCCAGGGGGTAAATGGGGAAGGGCCCCAAGACACCAGTGCTATGAGGAATCTCGACACCAAACTGCTGTCCCAGTTTAAGGGGGGGGGGATATTGATGTCTACCTCACAGCCTTTGAGAAGGCATGTGACCTGAACCAGATTGACCCCGCAGACAGGTTTCGCTGTCTGACCCCCCTGCTGGGTCCCAAGGCCATAGAGGCATTCAGCCAAATGGATGGTATTGAGATGGGGGACTATGACCTGTTCAAACAGGCTTTGCTGCTGAAGATTGAACTGACCCCCGAGGGGTACAGGAAATGATTCTGGGGTGTACGCAAGACCTCAGGTGTCACTTACAAGGAGGTCGCCAACCTGCTGGGGGAATATCTCTGTAAGTGGGGGAAGGGCAGAGGGTCCACTACCACAGAGGACGTGTATAACCTGGTGGGGTTGAAGCAGCTGTATGACATCTGCCCTGCAGACCTGAAGATGTGGTTAATGGACCAGAAGCCCAAAGATCTGCGCAGTGCAGGTGAACTGGTGGATGAGTTTGTGAACAGCAGATCAGGGGCAGGAGGGAGACCCACATCGGGGACTCAGAAGGGGAGTCACCCAGAGACCTGTCAAAGGTGGGACTCCAGGAAGCCCAGCTCAGGGGTGCCCGGGAATGCCAGGGCAGGCCGACCCCTCTCGTGGGACTTGAGGGACCTGAAATGTAACTACTGCGGCCAAAAGGGACACAAGGTGGTGCAATGCCTGAAGATAAAGGAAATGGCGGCCAAGCAGAACCTGCAGGGTGTCAACTGGGTGGAAGCCCACTGAGAGGGGGCACCGCCTGTGCTAGGGGGAGGGGACCGCCAGGCCAGGCCAGGCCAGCAGGGGAAGGCGGGGCTCAAGGTCCAGAGCGCCTGTACTCAATCTGGTGGGTGAGTGTGGGACAGGCCCCGGGGGACATCATCCCCATTGAGGTGGGGGGAAGATGCATTGAGGGGTTCTGGGACATGGGCGCAGAGGTGAGACTGGCATGGTCTGAGGTGGTGGGCCCAGACCAGTTAGTGCCCGTTGCCTACATGACCCTGAGGGGAGTGTTTGGACCCCCGGTCAAGGTGCCTGTAGCGAGGATACACCTGAAATGGGGAGCTAAGGAGGGACCCAAAAGGTCAGAGTGCACGATCACCTGCCTACTGAGGTGCTAATGGGTAATGACTTGGAGAACTGGCCAGATGGCACTCAGAGCGCCCTAGTCCTTACCCGGAGCCAGAGCCAGCGAGGGACGCAGGACCTCCTGAAGGGGGGGATGGAAGCACCAAGGGTAGGGCTCGACAGGGCTGGGCCAGAGCCTCTGTCCCAAGGTGGGGGAAATTGAGGCACCACCAGACAGCAGCTCCAGTCTAGAGATCAGGGTTGCATTATTCCCTTTGGGAGTGGAGGCCTTGGGGGTCCAGAGCAACTGGACCCCGTGAGGGGGCCCATGGCAGAGACAGGCGTGGTAAGGCTCCGAGAGGTGCGGCTCCAGGAGGGGGAGGGGCTTAACCCCCCTGACCCCCGAGAAGGGCTGTCTCACTCAAGGGGGTTCCCGGCATGGGGCCAAGAGTGGGCATGATCTGTGAGTCCGTGACAGTGACCCCTTGCACAAAGCAAGCCTCTGAGTGTGACCCCCCTTATCAATTCAAAACATATTTTTTATATTTAACCTGATTTTAAATGCTTAATTTATTCTTTAATCTATTCTTTAAAATGAATTTACCTTTTCTCACCACTTTTATATTAAGCCTAAAACACACTTTAATTGAATCATTGTTATAAGCAGAAAAGGTTTTTTTAATAGTTACTGTTTAATATTGGGGGTGCGAAGACATTTGTCAATATCACTTTTCACAGCAGACTTCGTGCTCCATTGCCACCCTCACTTCTGCGCTGCTGCTGCCTAAAGAGCTGGGTGGGCTTGTGACCCCCACATAACTGGGGACTGTAACCCCCAGCCTGAGAACTCCTGGTCTGCCCCCTTCCCCCTCTGGCTTGATCCCTGTCCCGTTTCCCAGGGGTACGTGCTCTCCTGGAGCTGGATCGGCCCCTCCTGAGGGAAGCCAGAGCCGGGGCTGGGGGGGTCAGTGAGACCAGCAGCGCTGGGAGAAACAGACGCAGGGGAGCAGAGATGGGCTGAGGAGGCGGGGGGCCACTGGGGACGGGCAGAGTCACTTCCCTGCCCGCCCCCAGTGCCCCCCCGCTCTCTCTCCATCCCATGGGGGGCCCGGCTCAGCAGAGCCCGGGGCTGTCCTGGGGGTCGAGTCCCAGCACCGCAGACAGCCCCGGCGAGCGCTGCAGCCCGGGTGGGGTTTGCAGGGCACAGGAAGGGGCTGGAGCAGCTGGGAGCGGTGGGTGCCGGGAGGAAGGAGGCAGGAGCCGGGAGATCAAAGAACCGAGAGCATCAGACCCCGGGCAGCTCCTGAGAGACCAGACGCTGCTGCCTCCATCGTGACCTGGGAGCTGAGCAGCTGCTGCTTCCCCAGGGGGGTCTGTGCTGGGGAGAGCATGTCATTAACCCCTCCGTGCCCGGCCAGGGGGGACCTTCTCCGGCTAGAAACCGCCCTGGACTCTGCTGACGGCAACTCCCGAGCTGAGACTCCAGGTGACTGAGACCTTGGGGCTGAGCAGGTACCTGACTCTGCACAGTGCCGCCCCCATCTCTGCTCCCCGGGTGTGCGGGGCCCAGACCTGCTGCTATCGCTAAGATCAGAAGGGATCCTTCTATCAGCGAGTCTGACCTGCTCCCACTGGCTCTCTGTTGTGTCCAGTAACTTGTGTGGATAAAGCAGGTCTTCCTGACTGGTACCTCCTTCCCTGCACGTGCAGAGCGGGGCCAGCCACGGGAGAGAGAAAGCCCCCAAGAATGGGATGGTGACCACGTCTCCCATCCAGGGGGGTAGGGTGCTAGGAAAGTAGAGGAAGAAATGGAAGAGGGTGTCAGGAGAAATTAGAGGGGGCAGGGGCAGATTTCCAGATCTCTGACCCACCCAGGCACACTCACTGCAGCATCCCTGCACAGGGTCACTTTCCTGTGAACAAGGTGAGGAGCAGAGAGAGGATAAAACAGCCCCTGACTCCCTGTTTCCCCTGCTGCAGGAGTGTGCTACCCTGGGGCCCATTTTCCTTTAGAATAGCTGCAAAGAAACCAAGGATTTTTTTAAAAAACATTTTTACAACATTTTATTGCTTTGTTTTTTAGCTTTTGCAGAGTGAACTTTTTTTAAATTACTTGCTTATTTTTTAATATGACATTTTAATTAACTTAGATTTTACTATTTTAAGTATTATTTTAGAGATTTAATTTTTTTGTTTGTACTTCTTTATTGTTTTTTATTTTTGCCATTATGCTCTTAAGTCTGTTTTTAATGTTTTTTTTATTTGTTGCTTGCCTGCTTGTTTGGGCCCAATTTTTTTCTGTATTGTCTCTTTCCATGGGCACAGGCTTTGTTCCACTACCAATTCAGCAAGGAGGGTAGGCTCCTTAACTAGCCCACACCCCTCCTGGTCCCTTTCCTTTTTGTAATTACCCCACAGGGTGCTTTCCTCATAGTTGGGGGTGCTGTACATACAACCTTCTCCCCCCCTTCACCTGCTGGACCTCTCCTCAGTCTTAATGAGGGCTGCTATAGGGGTGCAACAAGGTTCCACCCAAAATTGAGGATTCTCCCAAAGGGAGAGGTCAAAGCCCTCACAAGGGTCACCCGATTCATCCCCCGTGTGACTCACCACCTGGGCCGAACACATGGCCAATTAACATTTCAACTGCTTGATTTTGTTTTTATGGCGAGCACACTGCCACTGCAACGTATGCTGGGGACGAATGGTCACATTTTTGATGAGTCCCTGAAGGACCAATACTTGCTTAACCAGTGCTTCCAGGCAGGTGCATTTCGCCTTTTTCACCTGGAAGTCCTGTCTTAAGGCTTGCAACTTGTCCTGGGCATAGGCTTGGCTTGCAGCCTGGTTAATACTTTGTGCTTTTAGTTGCTTAATTTTTATTCCCCCCCCAGCTGTCAGGTACACACCTCCTCCCTTCTTCTCAATTTTTGTTTTGTTTTGACAGCATTTGATACCACATGGCAGCTGCATTCCAAATTACTCCCACAGCTGCCCCTAGGTTTTTACTCTTCTGCTTTTCATACTTAGTATACACATTTAACAAATCTTGCCAAGAATGTACCCTCCTCTGAAACTCCATCATGGAAGCCCAGGGATTGTATCCCACCCTGGTGAGAGCCCTCTCCAGCCGGGAGAGATCATCCCCCCCTTTTGAAAGAGGAAGCAGGGTCCCATCCCTCTGTGCCGCCTCTCCCAAGTCCCGAGCATTAGGTTCACCAGCCTCCCGTGACGCCAGGTAACTGGGCAGCTGGACCGTGCCCATGTTCCCTAATGCCCGTACGTCCAGGCTTGAACCCCTCGGTGATACCATCACCCATGACTGTGGGACTTCCGAGTCCACAGCTGTGCTCTTCTGTTTCCTGAACATGCTGTTACAATTTTTCAGTACAACTTGAAACTTTTTTAATTACTTGAGATTTTATGTCACTCATGCTGGCACCGGGGCTTCCAATGTTACCCCACTGAGCCAGAGGAAGAAACGCTAAGCCTCCCTCCATATTGCTCGGCCTTCTACCACCGAGGGTCCACACACCAAATACACAAACTCCTCCCAGGAGCACAGCGAGAAACCCTAAGTTCTCCTCTTTCACTCTGTGACTGATGGCGTACGGACCAAGGATTCTCTCCTGGAGCGAGGATCTCTAAGTCCCCCTCTACCCAGCACTCCTACGACCAGGGGTTTACCCACCAGCACCCTTTCCCCGCCGACCAGGGTGGAGAGCGGAATGCTAAACCCCTCTCCAGTTCTCAGCTATGCTACAACTGAGAGTGGGCACACCTGTAATCATAAATCCTCAACATGAAATACCAACAGTGCCAGACAGAGCAAACATGATATACCAAGGGTAGAACCGTTGGCGCGTGCCGCAGGGCTCCCCACCTCCGCAATTCTCCACCAAAACTGTGAGAGATTTTCGTTACCAATCTGTCTGGAACGTCAGTTGATCAGGCTGGGGCCACGGGATTTTTTGGGGAGGAGATGACGAGGCGCACCAAGGATCTAAATTTTAAAAGCTTTATTGACAAAATAATAAAATAACAGCAGAGAGTGCTGGGACCATTCCCACATCACTCAGGGGAAGAAAGAAAGCATTAGAACCCCAAGCCCTAACCCACGTTCATACTTACACATACTCTACCCAGGCGGGCCAGGCCTGGGTGTAACGTCAGAAGAAGGGAGGGGGAAGGTGGATGGGAGTGCTGTCCTGGGCCCAGGCCTGTCCAAGAATCAGTTGTGCTCTCCAAGTTGCTCCAGCTCTTGGGAGGGTTTTAAGTCCTGGGCGTCTTTCGGGGTGTTTTTGTCCCGGGTCCTCTGTTCCTGGTGCTCATTTATCAGTCCAAACAGGGTTGCTGTGGCCTCCCCGGTTTCCCAAAAAATCCCGGCTCTGGAGATTGTTTTTCTTTCTGTCTTGGCCTTCACTGTGTTTGCTGTTATCTACAGCTCTGTGGCTGTTCAGTTGAGAATCTTCCTTTCTCACGGTTGCCCAGACAACTTTCAAGCCCCGTCTTTCTCAGCTGTCAGCCAAGTGTTGGCTGTGAGCAATGTCCTTGGGCGGCAGCTAGCGTCTAATCTTCGGACTGAGTTCGTTAGCTACAGTGTTGAATTAACCCATTTTCTGCTCTCCTTCTCCTTCCCTTTCGGCCTCTTGTACCTACAAAGGAAACATCCACTCTCCACTCACATCCCTCTAATCCTCCCCAAGATGCTTTACCTCATCTGGTCACCCTAATTCACACTCTGTTGCTGGGAGGGTTTGAAAATATCTTGGTTTGTTACTACTGCTTGGGGGAGTGCACGGGGGGACAGGGGCAAGGTCTGTGCTGCAATATAGGGATTGAGCATGTTCCCACCATGGCAGAATCTACAATCTGTGTCTGCAGGGAAAGAGCCTGGGGGGAATCGTGACATGAAATGAACTAAAGCCTGTTCTGAAACCTCCACAACTGCCCTTTTCGCCCTGCCAGGCTGCCAGAATGAGGTCCATGTTTCACTCCAGTTCATCCCAGCCTCCCATGGGACACGGAAGAGAAATGGCTGCAGTGGAGCCAGCTCAGGTAGGGATTGTCAGGGGGCTGCTGGTGGATTCCTGCTGGAGGGAGAGGGGCAGTAAATACTGACAAGGTGGCAACTTCTGGGGAGTTAGGTCTGCAGGGGGGCAGGGAATATGCTGGGTGAAGAAAGGGATGGGGACAGAGTGTGACAAACCTGCTGGGACTTGTGTAACGTGGGCCTAGATCCTCAGAACAAATGCTTGGGTGTTGGGGGAGAAAATTCCCTAATTTGTGAAACAGGAAACAGAGAAACCAACTCTCTGGGCAGGGCTGGGAAAATTGACCAGACTTCCAGTGCTGAACCCTCAACCTGCTAGCCAGAGGCTGGTGTGACATGGAAAGGGGGCACCCACCAGGGAGGCATAGGGAAGATGCCCCGGCTCCTCACATCCAGCTGCTGGCAGTGGGGAGGGTGCTGGGATTCCTACCATGAGGCTGTGCCTGGACCCTACTGGGGGCTCGCATCTCCTGTATCAGCCTCTGGCTAGTAGGTGTGTGATGGATCTGCTGGGAGAGACAAGGGGCTCTCTCTTTGTTCCCTCACCCAGATGCCTTCTGGCTGCTCTCGGCAATATGGGGATATGACTCTGCTGACTGTCTCTCTCTCAGAGCTTCCATTTGATGGGCTCCTTTCTCCCATGAACAGTGGGGCTGTGAGTGGGGTAGCAGGTACTGAGTGTTGGACTCTTTCTCTTGCAGGGGCCAGTGACCTTCGAGGAGGTGGCTGTGTATTTCACCAATGAAGAATGGGCTCTGCTGGACCACACTCAGAGAGACCTGTACTGGGACGTCATGCAGGAGAACTATGAGAATGTGACCTCACTGGGTAAGGATTCCTGTCCCCTCAGTTCTTAGAAGGGGAAATGAAGAGTTAATGTTCATATTACCCCCACAATGCCATCTCTACTCTGCACTGTTTCAGCATATCCCCAAGATGCCAGGGACTCACATGCTAGCCCTCTGCCCTCCCCTGCTACAGAACACTTTGGGAGCAGAGCACAGGAGCAATACTGCACAAACTTTAACCACTTCTCTTTGCTAAGGTAATATTTGGGTTTATTTCCATCATAGCAAACAGAAGCTGCCTGTCCTGGCCTTCACTCCAATACTGAACCTTCTGAACCACCTGAAACTTTCAAAAAGTTGCCACCCCTTTGCCCTCACTTTGAGGATTCCTTCTGAGTCATTGCCTTCACTTGCCCCTCACTAAGCCCTGCAGACCACTAGCATGTATGCCACCGGACTGCTGACAATCCCTGTGGGAAGAACACATCCTTGTGCAACTTCACTGACACAACCTGCCACACTCGGCACAGTAATGAGTCAGACTTGGTCCTTCAAGGTTCACATGCACCTCTCTGCATACCACAGTAACAGCTGTGCCAAGCTGCTCCAACTAATCCCTCCATCATGCAATTACAGCTACAGCTGGCAGTGCACACAGCTGGAGGGCATGCGGATAAATGCTGGTATTCCAATCTGTGAACACAACACAAACACTGGCACATTCTCTTAGTCCTTCCTTGTATTGATTATAGGTTCATAGATTTTAAGGCTAGATGTGACTATTAGGTCATCTACTCTGATGTCCTGTATAACACACACCATGGAACTTCATCCCGTTACTGCTGCATTGAGCTGAATTCCTGTGGCAGATTGTTAACCTTTGCACCACCCATACATATCCATTCCCAATTGTTCTTGCCAGCTGCACAGTTATGTGTTGGGGGCAGAGTTAAGGTTGCCTTGCAGGGTTGGCATGTATAATAACTCTTCATTTCCTGGTTTGGAGAGGTTTAAGTTTAGCCAACGTCCATACGGTGTAAGGCAGGAGACAGCACTGGGCAACCTTAACTCTACATTAATGTAGTTTATGAGAATTTAGTTTCCTTTTTTAAAAAAATGGATGCTTTTGTTACCATAATTGTGCCTACACTTGAGCTTTTGCCAG